>NC_134484.1:316952680-317267680 GCF_040206685.1 Ascaphus truei
CACCCACCAAGTGTCCCACACACTTGTTCACAGTCCCCACAGTACCTGACGGGGCCCTCATGCACCCAACTACTCTAGTTTCTACAAGGATATAACCCCACACCCTTATATGTGGTCAGCGCTGCCACTATAGTGTATGTTGGTGCACTTGGTGTGGGGTACCTGCCCGGGTGCGGACTCTGCGTTCTGCAATGGGGTACATGGACACAATGATGATCCGCGGCTCCAGTGCTTCCTCGTGGGGTGGTCCCCATGTGGGATGTCCACCTCAATGACAGTCTCTTCCGTGGGATGGTCTGGTCCCACCCCACCAAGGGTCAGGATGCTGCTGTGTCCTGGCTGTGTTCCTCACTACAAGCTACAGGGGCAGTATCCCTATCTATGGGCCTGTCCCTGTAGCAGCCACAAACTTGGGGGGGGGGGGAGTTGGGCCTAGCTGGGGCCAATCAGGAGTCTCTGGCTTAGTGCAGATGCCACAGGCACCTGCACACTCACACCCTACCCCTTCAGTGTCCAGCTTCCAACTCCTAACTGCCCTAACTGTCCTAACTGTCAGCTCAACTAACGTTCCAATCTCCCCTCAGAAGATTCTAGCAGCACTATTGGTTGCCTGGCAACATGTGGTCTTCAGCCTGAAGGTAAGAGGGAGACATGGCTACATACAGTAAGTAAACAGGGGAAGGATGTTGATCCAGGGAGAAATCTGATTGCCATTATTTGAAGTCAGGAATTAATTTATTTTTCCCCTTTTGAGATATCATTGGATGATATTTCACTGGGGTTTTTGTTTCCCTTTCTCTGGATCAATGTACAGTAAATACAAATATAAGGTAAAGTATCTGTCGTCTACATTTACTGTAGCATAGATTGAACTTGGTGAACATATGTCTTTTTTCAACCTCATTTACTACAGTATGTAACTATGTAACCTATTGTATTATTATTGCCAATGTCTGCCATCAACAAAGGCAGATACAAATGTTCAATTTTTTATATAATGATGCAGCATATCCAAAAGTGAACATTTATTTGGAAATATCTGCTAACAAAAAAAGGAGAAGGACAGTGTGAGAGTGAGAACAAATAGCCATGAAATGTCATTGTAAAAGGGATTCATTTTGGTACATAACAAATTGGTCTAATTGGAGGAAGGACATGAAAAGTGAGGTTTAAGATTTACTTGACTCTCCCATATGTGTCTGATTTTTCCAAAAGGTTTTATTCTCAGTACATGTGTTATACAGATTGCAGTACCCTTGTCTGACATTTTTTGCACTAACACAAATAATTAACAAAGTCCTGATTCATGAAATGAGGATTGACAAATTACATATTTTCTATGTGCTATTTTGTTGTGGATGCCCTGGTCTCAGTTTTGATGAGCTTTAAATATAAAAATGGATAGGATTATATCTGGGTTTAGTTGTATAAGAAAATCTCCAATTATAAGATTTTTTTTTTTTTTTATATATATAAGGTGTCATCATTTCAACGAATTACTGACATTTTATACAATTGTTGCATCAAAGGGAAAAAACAGGGATAATTTACCATATAATGTACTAGCATAGAAAACATTTAAGTAAAGGACCTGCTCCCTTCACCACTGCTCCACTGTTTTTTAGTAAAAGAAAAACTTCTCTCCCTGGGGTTTATTTATTGTAGTCACCCGTTGGCAAACATTGGGTAATATATTGCAACATATTTAATAGGGAAACACATCCCCTTTGGAACCAATTGGATTTTCATCTTTATTTACTAGTTTTGCCCTGGTTCTGCAGCCAGGAAACTTTGATCAATGACCTCCTGTGGTTACTAGATTTATTTATCAATGTATACAATAAGACATAAAGAAGTCTAGAGCAACATCCAATGTGACAAAAATACTCAGTGAAATACCTATATATCTCTTGAAAAAGGGTCATTTAGTTAACCCTTTGGCCAAAGCGTATAAGCCTGCGAGCCACTTCAAGGCATGACCAATTTGCGGGTCCTAACACTAACTGATTAAAATTCTTATTTATCTCAATAATTAGAGGAAGAATGGTCCTAGCATTGAACCTGTCACAACAAGCTGCATGAAAAGAAAACCTGCTTACTTGGAATGTGGGGAGGGGTGATCTTAAACCCTGTGAGGGAGGATCCATTACCTCCAAAATAGCTGAGACGAGCTGGCCAAAGTTACCAAACACACAGATACCCAGCAAGCTCTCAGAAACCCCCCAAAATGACCACAAAATATATGTATATAAGTGTCAAAGGAGTGCTACTGGGTGTGGGCCAAAGGGTTAACTAAATTAACCTTTTTCAAGAGATATATAGGTATTTCACTGTGTATTTTTGTCACATTGGATGTTGCTCTGGATTTCTTTGTTTCTTGTTGTATACATTTAGCCATGCCCAGTAGCACTCCTTTTGACACTTATATACACACACACACACACACACACATATATATATATATATATATATATATATATATATATATATATATATATATATATATATATATATATATATATATACAGTGGTTGACAAATCACCAAAAAATCTACTCGCCACACAAAAAAATCTACTCGCCACCTAGTACCAAACGTGTGCTGCTTGGGCCAATATTTACTCGCCCGGGGGTTAAATCCACTCGCCCGGGGCGAGCAAATGTATAGGTTTGTCGAACACTGTATATATATATATATAGAAAAAAGGAAAGAGAAAGAAACAGGCGCACACCTAGTGCATAACCACAATAAAAATGTATTAAAGGAACATAAAATCTAACAAATGCCCACTCACAAAGGTACTGCAAATATAAGCGTGTATGAGATAGGCTCTCATGTGCCAAACAGCTCGATCACCAGCGTCCGGCTGCAGTCAATGGCGTCATCACGTGAGTCTCCTCCGTGGAACCGGAACCGGAAATGGGGTCCTTCGCCTTTGGTGTTCAATAGGACAGGTCCCTCCAGGAAACGAAAGCCTCCAATGTCACTAGTATGGTAGGTTATTGGCCGTGAGAGCCGCACACGAGAGCCAAAGTTCTATGAGCAAGTAGCAGCAGTGTTCGTGGGCAAATGGCGGCCGGAATCTAGCCACGCCCTATGCGTTTCGTCATCAAATGACGACTTCTTCATCCCCTGAAGAAGTCGTCATTTGATGACGAAACGCGTAGGGCGTGGCTAGATTCCGGCCGCCATTTGCCCACGAACACTGCTACTACTTGATCATAGAACTTTGGCTCTCGTGTGCGGCTCTCACGGCCAATAACCTACCATACTAGTGACATTGGAGGCTTTCGTTTCCTGGAGGGACCTGTCCTATTGAACACCAAAGGCGAAGGACCCCATTTCCGGTTCCGGTTCCACGGAGGAGACTCACGTGATGACGCCATTGACTGCAGCCGGACGCTGGTGATCGAGCTGTTTGGCACATGAGAGCCTATCTCATACACGCTTATATTTGCTGTACCTTTGTGAGTGGGCATTTATTAGATTTTATGTTCCTTTAATACATTTTTATTGTGGTAATGCACTAGGTGTGCGCCTGTTTCTTTCTCTTTCCTTTTTTCTAGATATATTAGGTACTGGTGATCCCTTTGAAACGGGCTGCAGGAAACTGAAGACATTGCCATTGGAACAGGACTTTATGTATTGAAGGTTTTTTATCTTTATTCATTTTTGGCAATTTTTTCTATTTTTTACATATTAAATATATTTTTTAAATTTTTTTCTATATTTTTTAGGGTTCAATTGTCAAGAGATCGCATTTATATTGTATTATTTTAAGGTTTTATCATAGTGTACTAGCCTAACTTTAGCCGCCCCGCTAAGCACATCCATTAATAGCTACTGGTTTTCTAAATATAATCTATTTATATATATAAATTGGGTTATTTAGCGGCGCTACTTCAATTTTTTGCTTGTTTTTATATATATATATATATATATATATATATATACATATATATATATATATATATATAGTGGTAATTTTGCCACGACAAGGCATAACCGTATGCAGGTACCTACACTAAATATATGTAATAGTTATCTCATGGACTGGTGAAAAAATGTGTGAAAGCCCTGATGGGGTTGAATAAATATATGAAAAATACCCCCAATACATATAAAAATACTTACCTTGGGTCAGACAAGCCCGGTGTCTGCGGGGGGTCCAATGGCTGGGGGGGCCCGGCCAGTGCTGCAGATTCCCCCGACTTCTGGCCAGGACGTGTGGCGGTCACGACTGGTCCCCGCTCTGAGCTGCCTATAAGCCTCTTCCATTCTCTGACCCATGCCGCCAATCTTCCACTGCGGGCGCGCAACAGGCTCTCTGACATCAGAGCGCCGGAAGTAAGCTTGACCCAGCTTCCGGTGCACCGTGCGCTGATGACAGAGAGCCCCGTTGCGAGCTGGCAGTGGAAGCTCAGCGCCATGGGGCAGAGAAAGGAAGAGGCTTACAGGCAGCTGAGAGTCGGGGCCCAGCCGTGACCGGCAGCAGGGCCTAGCCAGAGGTCGGGGGAAATGTGGAGAGCTGGATGGCTGGGCCTCCTTAGCCAACGGGCCCGGGACACCAACCCCGACAGACCCCTCCTGTTGGCGGCCCTGCATAGAGTACAAATTTATGTCACATCTCATGAACAGTCCAAGTGTGAGTAGCAAGCCTTGTGTAGACTACTGTACAATTAAATGTTAAGTGTTACAGTACAGGCATACCCCGTTTTACATACACCCACTTTACGTACACTTGCAAGTACGTACATTTTTTTTTAGTTACACCATACCCCTATGTACGTACACGTGCTTCGCGAGTACGGACACCAGGGGGCGGCGTGCGTGCGTGCGCACCTCCAATACAGCAACCTCCTTCATTGTGGTCCCTTACTGAGTGGGAGTGCAGTTAAAGGGTAATGGGGAACGGGGCCAGATGGCAGGGGGAAGGGGGAGATCGGGTGCGCCATCAATCAGCTGCTATAGCAGTGATTCCGCCCGCACTGCAGCTCCTGGCTTTTCTCCCTCCGTTCTCCTCCTCCCTCCTCCCTCCTCCCTCCTCAGATCTCGCTCTAGCCTGCTGCTGCTGCAGCAGAACGGAACTTTGCATGTGAGTTACAGGCTACGGGGGAGGAGGAGGTCCTCTTCTACTGCATTCTGTGCTAATGTGTGTGTGTGTGTCTGAGTGTGTGTGTGTGTGTCTGTCTGAGTGTGTGTGTGTGTGTGTGTGTGTGTCTGTCTGAGTGTGTGTGTGTGTGTGTGTGTGTGTGTGTGTGTGTGTGTGTGTGTGTCTGTCTGTGTGTGTGTCTGTATGTCTGTCTGAGTGTGTGTCTGTCTGTCTGAGTGTGTGTGTCTGTCTGTCTGTCTGAGTGTGTGTGTCTGTCTGAGTGTGTGTGTCTGTCTGAGTGTGTGTGTGTGTGTCTGAGTGTGTGTGTCTGTCTGAGTGTGTCTGTCTGAGTGTGTCTGTCTGAGTGTGTCTGCGTGTGTGTCTGCGTGTGTGTCTGCGTGTGTGTCTGCGTGTGTCTGCGTGTGCGTGACTGAGTGCGTCTGCGTGACTGAGTGCGTGTGCGTGACTAAGTGCGTGTGCGTGCGTGATTGTGTGACTGAGGTAGTGCGTGCGTGATTGTGTGACTGAGGGAGTGCGTGAGAGATTGTGTGACTGAGGGAGTGCGTGAGAGATTGTGTGACTGAGGGAGTGCGTGAGAGATTGTGTGACTGAGGGAGTGCGTGCTTGTAAGCCAAGCTGATCAAGGACCTGAGTAAGGCCGTGCGTATAGTGCCGGCGATGCCGCCCAAAAACAAACACATTGCCGCCGCGTGCGCTTATAGTAAGCGCGAGAGCGGCAATGCGATGGAGCGGACTTTGGAAGCCGGGAATATTTGATTTTCAAGGGCTGTCACCTCATGTGACAGCCCCTGAACAAATCAAATGTCCGGGAGTCTGCGATGCCGCCGCAAAGCGAAATATAACTTTCGCTAGCGGGGATGGGTGATGTCGCCGGTCGCGGGCACTATACGCACGGCCTAAGCAAGCACAGCATTGTAAAACACTGTACAGTACTGTCAGTATTGTACTGTACTGTTTTCACCAAAGTCACAAAAAATAAGTCCCAAAAATATATCAGTCAGTCAAATAAATGCACCTCAACTTCATGCCCTTTCAGTAAAAATACTGTACAGTAGAAGATATGCCCTCTCCTTCATCCTTCCTACATATTTTTAAAATAATTTTCCATTCATCCATGTTGTATCTGTCAGCACATAAGAAAAATCAGCTGACATTAAAGATTTTATTTCAATAAAGCCTACTGTATTTATTTTGGTTACAAATGCGTTATTACATCAGTTATGCACATATATGATGTTTGCAGTACAGTACATGCATTGTAAAGTGGGAAAAAGGTAGTGCTTCACTTTAAGTACATTTTCACTTTACATACATGCTCCGGTCCCATTGCGTATGTTAAAGCGGGGTATGCCTGTAGTACATAATGTACATACAGTAGTACATAATTGCTACAAAAATAGTAAAGAAAAACAAAGAAAAGCATAAGCAACTACATGGAATTCAAATACGTATATAATTATTATTTGGTAGCATAACAATGTAGCACCTCCTGCCTCTGAATGTTTAATCCAACAGGGATTTAAATTTTAAAAAATGTTTTAAAGGAAGACACTTGTAGTGATTGTTTCATGACCAGTCATGACCCAGCATGACCTCCCATCACAAAAAAAAAACCATTGACACAATCTATTTGTTGACAACAAGGCCACTGCTTCATTAATTAAATACATAACAGTATGTGAAGGATTCTGCCAGGCTAGCAGTAACAAAATATCTAGAGCCCATGACCTATCCACAGCTCGTCAATGTCGCTGCTTCCTTGACAGCAGAAACAACTGAAAAAATCTCAAGAGAAATTATTCCCACTCATTTTAAAACCACAAAATGTATATCAACACATTTAAGGTTCAGCCACCAGCTATGACAAAAAATAAATAAATTTGTATTTAACAAGAATAAAATAACTACAAATTTAAATCTCAGATTAAATGTACATATTACACAAACAAAAACACATATGTAACAGGGTGTTTGAAATTAGAAATGTAAATATAAATCTGTGTATAATTTATGTGAAATGATATGGATACAATTGAATGATGGGACTGTAGGTACTATCCCTGACAACGAAAAAATATTGCAGCAGACCAAAAAAACAATCCCTTGGTCCCAAAACAAAAGAAAAACAATCCAAGAGAGTCTGCAAAATGTCAAAGTTGCTCCCAAGGTCAGAATAAAATAGTATGGGAAAAGAAGACAAAAAAAAAAGAAAGAGAAAACAAATTGGTGCAGTGTCGTATGTCAAAAATTGAAAGCAAAAATAACGGGGATTCTACAATTCACACGTGAGTGCCTAAAAATAGACACATAAAATATATCTTTCTCCAAGATACCACATCTCTCACCTTGGAGAAAGATGCCTTTATGTGCCTATCTTAGGCACTCACATGTGTTAATTTAAGTATCACCATTATTTTTTCTTCCAATTTTTGACATACTGCACCAATTTGTTCTCTTTTTTTTTTTTGTCTCCATTTTTTTCTCACCTTTGTGGCAACTTTGAAATAGCGCAGACTGTCTTGGATTTATATTACTCAAACAGTTTAATACTACATACTGTACATGTAAGTCTCTACTGGAGGGAGGGGCAACCAAAGAGTGACCAACTGAAATATGTGCACTCACTCGCCTGCTATCCCGACCACGCTGTGAGCCAGGTAATTTTGACACTTTTTATACCAAGGTGGGCGCCAGAGTCGTCACAATAATGTATACCAAATGAGTGTAAAAAGACCAATATTGACTAGTTTTGCGAAGTTGCACAAAAGTTTGGCACATCTTTCATCAAGAGGGTAAATGGGTCATGTAGTCACATTACTCTGCTATGGAAATGCTGCATTGTAAAGGTGACTTTGCAGGAAGGCTTTGAAGCTGGAGGAGAGAGGGATCTTGGTGGAGGGAAAAAGTGTACTACTGCAGGTAGGGGGCAGTGTGATAGAAACATTTCTGGTGGGACAGAGCAGTAAAAACACACGGGAATCCGAGAAGACAGCCTTGAGAAGAGCAAAGCAGGCGAGCAAGTACACACACTGGGATTTACTATTGGTTAAGTTTTGCAATCCGATGTTTACTACAATGGCCATAGATCAGGGTGAGATACTCTGCATCAATGATTAGTGAATCTCCCCCATAATGAGGAATTTGAACAATATAAGAAGGGGCTGAGAAGTGAAGAACTTTAGAGGAGAATTTTCAGCTGAAAAGCCATGGTAAACAGACTCGTGTATCAAAGTGCACCTGATCCAAAAATAGCAGAATATCAAATGACATTGTTTTAAAAGTAACATTTTATTTAATAAATCTTTTTGTTTCTCACAGTTATGTTGATAGAAAGTCACAAATACAGTAGGGAGGAGTTATATGGCTAGCTGGTTATTAATATAATGCAAAGGACAAACAAATTATCGTCAGATGTAAGAAATGTGATTAACAAGATTCTTACATTTGATTCTGCTGCAGGAAATGGAAAGTATGAAGTACAGTACATCTAGTTGCTATTTCAGGATCTTAATACATATCCACGCGGGCTTTGTTAAATTCACTTCCTGTGAAATGCCATTTCATTTAAAAGAAGTAGGTCTGAAAGTCAAACAGCTGGCAGGC
Organism: Ascaphus truei; assembly: GCF_040206685.1. Taxonomy (NCBI): domain Eukaryota; kingdom Metazoa; phylum Chordata; class Amphibia; order Anura; family Ascaphidae; genus Ascaphus; species Ascaphus truei. The sequence continues at coordinate 316,961,396 of NC_134484.1, forward strand.
ACTTTCTTAGCATCTTCATCTATTTTTAGATGGATAGGAAAGAGATAAATATTGTGTATCCTACAGTACCATCTACTGTGGTTACCAGTTTCTGGATCTATATTTTGCAGTTTAAAAATGAAAACAAAACAGTAATTGTTACAAAATGTGATTTGAAACAGTTTAACCTTTTTGTTTAGAAAATGTACACACGAAAACGTGGACTAACATTGTTTAAAGTAATAAGCATTTTAAAATGTTGTAATTATTTTTTTTTAAAATCTTTATAAAATATTTCACACATTTTAGTTATGCTATTTCAATTTCCTAATTATTTGAATAATTGTATACTATCGTGAAGATTTGTTTAATACTTTACGATGTTGTTTTAACATTTTCTGTCAAATTTTGAGATTATTCCATCATTTTGTAAAAATACAAAATCGAACATATTAATATTTGGCAAAACCAGAACCAAAACTAGAAAACAGACAATGTGTAAAACAAAACCATGTCCAAAAACATAATGCATAACAATTTTAGAGCCCAAACCAAAACACTAGTGAAAGTACCCACCCTTAAAATATGGGCCGTAATGCTAAGGAAAGAAAATGAACAAACCTTTATATTTGCTGAATATAAATATCCGTTTTTGAAACTGCCATTAATTGGGGCTATGTAAGAAAAGTGGATAATCTAGCAAAATCCTTGAAAACCAGGGGAATTGCGTAGATTACATTGTGTTTCTGCCATTGAGCATTTACTGTATAAAGCTTGTTCTGATGAGTTTTCTTCAATTTGAATGTGTTTCCTGAGCAAAGAATAATGGAACATTTGGTGATTTTCTAAAGGAAAAACGGATGTTTTCATGGGTGTATTCTCTATTTTGCCTTGTTGTAGGAATTTAAAATGTAGCCGTAAATTCTTACAAACTTTATAGGGTTTCACACCCTTACTTTATCCATTTGTTTGGATTGCCACTTTTAAGGTGGTCTTAGTTCTTCACTTTTCTAATAGTCATAAGTGTAGCTGTATGTATGTATGTATGTATGTCTTTATTTGTATAGCGTGACACACTCCTGACGAAGCCGACAACAGCTACAGCAAGCTGGGCGAAACGCGTAGAGTGTACCAATTTTGGACTCAAACGCGACCCGTAGCTGACCAACTCTGCAGCCGTGACGTCATCTTCCTGGACGGGCGCCGTGAGGGAGGCTCTGAATCGGCACACAGATCCGTGAGAGAAAGCCAGCCAAACACCCGAGGGAGGCGGTGAGCAGTTCGGGGAGCTTCCATTTTCTCCATTTGTGAGATACATGCATGATTTTTACTGGCACATTGTAAGTGCGCATTTTATTGACCCGTTTTTTTAAATTATAAAGTTGTACCTTTTTGATCGCACTATGTAGTTCTCTCTCTATTATATATACATCATCCTGCTGACGGTATCTTAAACAAGGGGGGTCCAGATACAGATGGGTGGCAACCCAATTTGCCAATTGCCTGATTAACTCATACATCTTGTGAGTAATACATTTATACGAGCCAAGACTATATCATTCTACTTTATAGAAACGTCTGCACTTAAATTTTTATTTCTTTCCCCATATGCTCCCCCTGGATGTTTGAGAAAAATTTATTTGTATAGCGCCATAAAATGTACATAGCGCTTCACAGTAGTAATACATGTCATATAAATAACAAATATAAATAACAGATCATGGGAATAAGTGCTTCAGACATACTGTAAAAGTAACATTAAGGAAGGAGTCCCTGCTCCGAGGAGCTTACAATCTAATTGGTAGGTAGGGAGAACGTACAGAGACAGTAGGAGGGAATACTAATAAGTGCGTCTCCAGGGGGCCAAGCTTTGTGTCATGTGTCCATGATTATCCAGTGCTACTCATATGCTTCTTTAAGCAGATGTGTCTTAAGGTGGGTCTTAAAGGTGGATAGCGAGGGGGCTAGTCGGGTATTGAGGGGAAGGGCATTCCAGAGGTGTGGGGCAGAAAGTGAGAAAGGTTTAAGGCGGGAGAGAGCTATAGCTACAAAGGGGGTAGAAAGAAGACATCCTTGAGAAGAACGCAAGAGTCGTGATGGTGCATAGCGAGAAATTAGGGCTGAGATGTAATGAGGGGCAGAAGAATGTAAAGCTTTAAAAGTGAGCAGTAGAATTGAATGTGAGATACGCGATTTAATCGGAAGCCAGGAGAGGGATTTCAGCAGGGGAGACGCTGAGACAGATTTAGGAAAGAGTGGAGTGATTCTGGCAGCAGTGTTTAGGATAGATTGTAGGGGAGACAGGTGAGAGGTAGGAAGGCCGGACAGCAGGAGGTTGCAGTAATCGAGACGTGAGAGAATGAGGGCCTGAGTCAGAGTTTTGGCAGTTGAGTAACAGAGGAAAGGGCGTATCTTTGTGATATTGCGGAGGAAAAAGCGACAAGTTTTAGAAACGTTTTGAATATGAGAGGAGAATGAGAGAGAGGAATCAAGTGTGACCCCTAGGCAGCGTGCTTGGGCTACTGGGTGAATGATCGTATTTCCAATAGCAATGTGGAAGGATGTAGTAGGGCCAGGTTTGGGAGGTAGTATAAGGAGCTCTGTTTTTGCCATGTTAAGTTTCAGTCGGCGGATGGCCATCCAGGATGATATTCCAGAGAGGCATTCAGAAACTTTGGTCTGTATAGCAGGTGTAAGGTCAGGGGTTGAAAGGTAAATGTGTGTGTCGTCAGCATAGAGGTGATATTTAAACCCAAAAGATGTGATTAGGTCACCTAGAGAGAGTGTGTAGAGAGAAAAGAGAAGGGGTCCCAGGACAGAGCCCTGGGGTACCCCCACAGAGAGATCAATAGAGGAGGAGGAGGTTTTAGCAAAAGAGACACTGAAGGTACGATGGGAGAGGTAAGAGGAGATCCAGGATAAAGCTTTGTTCCGAATACCAAGAGTATGGAGAATGTGAAGGAGAAGAGGGTGGTCCACGGTGTCAAATGCTGCAGAGAGGTCGAGTAATATGAGCAGAGTGTAATGACCTCTGTCTTTGGCAGCGTGGAGGTCGTCAGTTATTTTAGTGAGGGCTGTTTCAGTAGAGTGAGCAGTGCGGAAGCCAGATTGTAGAGGGTCTAGTACAGGATAGGTGTTGAGAAAGTGTAGCAATCGAGAGAATACAAGATGTTCAAGGAGTTTGGAGGCAAAAGGCAGGAGGGAGACAGGTCGATAGTTAGAAGGACAGGTAGGATCAAGCTTGCTGTTTTTGAGTAATGGTATAACGGTTGCATGCTTGAAGGATGAAGGAAAGGTACCAGAGTAGAGGGAAGAGTTAAAGATCTGTGTGAGCATAGGGATTATAGAAGGAGCAAGAGGTTTTAGGAGATGGGAGGGAATGGGATCAAGAGGGCAAGTGGTAGAGGGAGAAGAGGAGATCAGCAGTGATACATCCTCCTCCGAGATAGCAGAAAAAGAGTCAAGAAAGACAGGAGGAGAGTTGGGAAGCATTGTGGGATGGGAGGAGGCAACAGATGGGATGTTCTGCCGTATGGACTCCACCTTTTTGTAGCTTCATTTAATCTCCAACCTAATTTGAGTGCACTGCTAAATATTGTACCAGTTTTAAATGAATAGTATTAAGTTAAAGCAATGGAAGGTTTTATATATATATATATATATATATATATATATATATATATATATACAGTGTTCGACAAACCTATACATTTGCTCGCCCCGGGCGAGTGGATTTAACCCCCGGGCGAGTAAATATTGGCCCAAGCAGCACACGTTTGGTACTAGGTGGCGAGTAGATTTTTTTGTGTGGCGAGTAGATTTTTTGGTGATTTGTCAACCACTGTATATATATATATATATATACTTTGCACCGAATGCAGCTTAGTAATATGATAATAGATAACATAATAATTGTGAACACTTTACAACCCAAATGAAATTGTAAATCAAAAGTGCACTTTAAAGGTTTAAGGAAACACAAACTTATGTTCCTAAATGTGAAATAAATATATTAAGATGAAAATAAGATACAAAAAAACCTTTAACGTCTGTGGAGAGTCTGCAGCCTGTCAGAGTGGATGGCTCAACATCACACAGGGAACAAGCAAAAAAGAGAAAACACAGCGCACCACTCTCATAGTGTAATAAAATAATTATATTGTGACAATATTAAAATGTAAATGATTGCACGTACAAGAAAAATTAATTATAAAAGCAGGACATTTTTAGGGTACATGGTACCACTCTGGAGATGGATGACTTGCTTCGTGAGGATCCCTCAGCATACACTCCTTCTTGTCCGGGCAGGAAACTTAACCCCAGTTGCAGCAAGAGTATCCAATCACGTTAATGTAGAAAAGTCTGTTACATAGTACCCACAGGGTTACAATGAAGACAGCAATGGAGCAAACCTCTCCTACACCGCTAGACCCACTTCAGCTTTGACCCGTCAGTCAGCCACAGACCTCCACCCTGTAGCGATCGTAGATCAGGGTAAAGACGTCACTTCAGTGCGTCGCAAGTTCGCAGCAGCCAATTCAATAATTAGCAAAAACAAACAGGGTCCTATAAACAGCATGTGCAAGGTCAAGAGCACGGTGATAGTTGCAGGAGAGTGTCCAGTATACAGCAAAAAAATGCTATGTGTTTCGTAGCGAACTACTTCGTCAGGCATCACATTACAAATTGTTTAAGAAAAGAACACACACATCTCTATACATTCTGTTTAATTTACAAACATTGACAACAAAGACTATTTAATAATATCCCTTGTGATCTCACTATATACAGTGTCAATATATGTCACAAAATAAATGAAGTCTGCATTTACTAGTCTATTTGTAAATTTATACATGCACAGTGCATTTTAATATTTACTATAAAACCTGACTTGGCTAACCATGAGAACTCCCTCTAAGTAAATACTGTAGCCCCCAATATGTTAACTTTTTGGGCAAGCAAGAATATTGATATGCCGTAAAGTATTTTAATTTCAAATACGCTAATTCATTCATTTAAATGTGTGAGTGTGATAAATAGCACAAGCAAATCGAGTCTTAAGTAGAGATAGGTGATTTTTTTAGGTGATTTTTTTTTGTGCAGATTTGGAACCACCTCAGATCGTCCGATTCCTTTGATTCACGGATTTCCGCTGATCAATCTCAAAAAAGCATATCCGCAGTTTGGGATTTTTTATTTTATTTTAGTGAGCAATCCGAAATATGTGGCTGGATTGCTAGAATTCCAGCCACTGATGAATCAACAGGTGGGAGCGAGGGGGAGGGGTTGGAGATTTCTCTCCGTGGATTCATCTGTGTTTGGATTTTAAACAATCCACACATGGATACTGGAATGAGTGGATCTCAGTCTTACAAATACGTACGGATTGTATCCAATGGTGGATTTGAATTGTTCCGAATTGATCTTTTAGTGCCCAATCTAGAGATGGATTTGGTGGGGAGACACAAAATTGGTCTAAAAAAAAATCTGGAAAATGTAGGGAAACGGATTTGGACTGGTTTGCTCATCTCTAGTAATATGTTTGCGCTGTCTGATTACCAGGCTAAATCTGATTAGTAAGTATGCTGCCCTTTCTGCAGTTCTGTATTGAAATAATGCAACTCATTATTTTTCAAGATGCTGCTGTAGAGGATTAAAACGTTTAGATTATATATAGGTACCTCTGTCATTCTGTAATACTATTTAGCCTCAACATATTCTGCTCAGCTTCAAGTAAATGTACAGTATTTAACATGGAAGTTGCTACTTTGCTTAGCCTCGATACCGCATATCTGTTTAAAATGTTTTTTAATATTTCATGAATAGGAATGAATCTCCCATTTAAAAATTAATGAATGTGAGCATAGCAAAAAGGCAATTGGTTATAATTCAAGAAAAAGCTCTGCGTTTTTCATATAGATAAGTGCTTGGATAAAATAGGCTAAAGCACACAATTTAATTGACTTGGTGAAACCCATCTAAATTACATGACAAATCAATAATGAATGCCGTTTTAGCCACCTTGTGATTCTATAATTTTCTCTCTTTAGTTCCATTAATGAAGCTTAATTGCTATTCCCTGCTAAGCTATCAGAAAAGTCATTTCAGGAGCAAAGAGGTGACTCACTGTTTTGATTCTGATAAAATTATTTAATAATTGATTTTCTAATTTAAGTATCCTGTTGATCTAGGACACTGTTTCTTATTATAAGTTTAAAGAAACGATGTATGAATATAAGTATCACTTACCCAGAATATTTGTATTAATCCTGCACTCAGTCCGTAACTTGCAGTGCAAGAGGCCAGTCAAGAAAAAGGAGTCGCTAGCATGATTCAAGCACTTCTGTACTAATTAGTGCCCCAAACTCTGATGAAACATCTACAGTACATGTAAAGTAGAGTGCTGTCCTCATAGCTCCTGCCATAATAATCAGCACACTTATTTTTAAGACATAATACCTGTAGTGAAATGTCCCAGGAATTACCTTCCCCTTTGCCAGGTGATGTACAGAGGAAAAAGAACAGGACATCACTAATTATCCTATTGGCTCACAACTTTTGGGGACATAATGTTATTTATTGCTGTTTTTGTTGCTTCTGAGACATTTTACACTAAAAACCGCGTTCCAAAAAATTGCTGCAGATTTTTTCTTACCTGATTTAGATAGCATAAACCATTAAACGAAAATATTTAATGCAACAGAATGATAATGGCCATGCTTTGTGTTAAATGTTAAAAAATTAAACAGTTATTGTGAACATACAGAAGTGTGGGACATTGTTCCCATAGATAACAGAACATTTCCCATTGTAACCCCAGACATCAGACATTCCACTGGGTTAAACGGCCGTCTGGTGCAGAATATCACACCATATCACATAATAATACATCAAAGGGTTAATGAAGCCTGCTACACATCTGTATGTATACTACATGAAAAACAGAGAAGCCAGCCCTAGAACCACCTCAGAAGGGGTGGGCTAGGGAAGAAGGCCCCTGGTCATATGCACTCAACTGCAACTAAATGTAGTAGAAGAAGGGTGTATTACAAGTCAAAAGAACGTCACTGACAACAAATGATGATACCTGTGCTAAATGTATAGTAATTAAAACAAATGTACATATACTAATCTAAAAATAGAGGGACACTTACGAAAAAAGACGATAAATATTAAAACTGGTGGTAACAGTGATGACAAATAGCCAACATATAGTGGGAAGTCCTGGTAGGTAAATAGCTATTGACAGCTATAATGAAAAAACATTCCCAAAGGATCAATCACTGTGTAAAAAGTCAGCCCGATGCCCTTGATGCAAGAACAGTTGAGTAATAGTAAGTAATAGGCAGCGTTAATACATTAAACAGGTTATTGTTGTGTTAATAGTAGGTGACTCCACCTAGTGGTGGAGCGATCTTAGAGTCATATGTACAGTATAACATGAAAACAGCTGATAGTAACAGCAATATATTTGACTGGCTATGTAGAAGCCAGAAGCTGTAGATAAGTGAACCCTGGGGGACAGGGAACACAACAATAATAGCAACGCTGTATGTCAAGATGGGAAAATCATGGCTGACTGAATGATTGAAAAGAGTTATAACACATCACAGGAAATTGTAACAACAATGTTCAATAGACTGATCAGTCATAAAAATAAAAGATGGGAAATGCGTGTGGGCCCTATAACATAAACATCAGAGCAAAATACCTAAATGCACCCTAGGTATAAGACTATACTGTGGTAGGATAAGCAGGTAGGTGGGTATCCATGCACAGTCCCTAAGGCTGAATAGTAAATGCTCCGATGAAAACGCTGATACCTCCAGTCGCCCTAATCACCCTACTCTTAAGGGTAATCAGTGTAAGGACAGGTAGGTGGGTGGGTGTCCCTGTGAATCCCTACCACTGGTGGAGTTGTGAGCTTTATAGGTCTAATTAAACACAGTTGTAGGAACCTGATCATTTAGGTCAAAAATACATAAGTAAACCTATGGTAAGATGCCCTAATGCAATGAATTGAAGCGCTAGTGTGAAAAATCAGAGCACCAATATTAGAGAATGTACTTATCTTCCTGGTTCGTGGTGTCCCAGTGTGATCCTTGCGCTGACGATGATGACGTTAGCGCATACCCGACGTACATTTCGCTGAGGCAGTGAAGTCGCTTTTTCAAGAGTACATTTAGTTGCAGTTATGTGCATGTGACCAGGGGGCTTCTTCCCTAGCCACCCTTTCTGAGGTGGCTCTAGGGCTGTCTTCTCTGTTTTTTTACTATTATTACCATAGATATTGAACATTTATAGAAACTTAAACAGTTTGGCACTCTCAAAATTCCAACACATACTGTACTTCTGCTATGTAACCAGTGAACCACTTTAACTGCATATTGAACATTCTGGGAATGTTTTAAATGAACAGTCTCTTCTTTGATTAAAGTATACTAATGGTAGTGACATATGTATAGGGCGTCAGACACAACTATGTAAATACTAGCTACGTGGTGACAAACCGCTCAGCCATAGGACAACAATATAGTAAAATGACTAGGTGCAGAGGGGAAAATTATTACATGTGAACACTTTGAGAGTGACCAAGGTGTTAGAAGTCCCTAGCATAATGCACTCTTTAGTCAAAAATAGCGGGATAATACAAATGTATACTAATATCCCTTTATGTGGCTGAATATACTACATAGCTCTGTCAATATATAGAGGATGGGAATGAGCAGATCAAAGGCGCTTCATATACAGTATCATTAAAATGAAAATAATAAAATTTTATTAATAAACTGGAACGATGAAAAATGTGAATATATACTGTATACAGTGCAAGAAATAATAAAATCTCCAGAGTTTAGACGGTAGAGCAATTTACATGGTAGGTATGCCTAAGGGCATAATTAAATATACCTACACTGAGGGCTGATAGAGTGGTGTTAATAGATAAAAGGGAGATTAGCGGATATAAGCTTGGACAAATAGGGAAATCAGACAACTGATAATATAATTAATGTGTTGTTATATGTTATATTATGTTGGAGTCTTGTACCAGAAATAATGGCTTCTAAGGTAAGTGACCACACATAAGAAAACAGAATATCTGTCTGAACATACAGGCCAAAACAGACGGATGATCATAGATGGTGACACATCACTACTAATATCAAGTGAACTGATACACGGATACACAGAGATACAGTATATAAAAATGTACTGTAATTCGAACCCATATCCAATTTATATAAATATCATTGGAATGATGGTATGTGTATAGCCATAGATAATACTATGTGGTAATAAGTAATGTAGCAAGTAATGTAGCCAAAGTGACTCCAGAATGTCCAGAGTGATACAACCGTGTCTGCAGATAGTCACAAACACCCGCTCGCCATCTCTCTCGTGAGCATCACCGGCGTGACATCACTACACCCCGTGGGAGACGGCGAGCTGGCTGTATCTCATAATTTGTATTATCCCTCTATTTTTTACTAAAGAGTACATTATGCTAGGGACTTTGTGACTCTCAAAATGTTCCCATACAACTATATAAATGTATACTGTAGTTTGTACTTAAATGATTTGCATAGGCGCCACAGTTTCCTTAAATATCAACAGTGTTATATGAAAAAAATGATAAAAATAAACATAAACTGTTACCCAACAAGATACTTCTCAACCTTTCCAAGGAAATGTGCTAAGATTTCCCACAGATACAGTCTTTGTTTGGGGTGGGAAGGGAGCGATCCAGTCAGGAACACCTCATGTAGGTAAAAAACATAAAAAACAATAATTGTGCAGTATATTGATAAAAAATGGACTAGATGCAAGTCTTGGCTCTTAAGGATATCCTACTTACAAAAATGAATAAAGTATAGTGCTTTGGTCTGATTCAACCAGGAGGTGTATAGGTAGTTGGTATTCCTTTTAGATGTGTATTGGCCCCATTCTGTTCTCATGCAGAGAGACTGTTCCAGATACTCAGATCCCAATGCGGTATATGCAAATAGAAAACACAACACAGAACGGCCCAATGGTGCAGGTTGCAAAAACAGTGGATTTATATCAATGAAAGGATAAGAAATGTACTCACACTAAGTACAAAAGATATGTACATGTAAGGGTATCTTTGGCAATTAAATGCTCGCAATCGCGGCGGTGTATCCTCGCTTTCCTCTTCTGCTATCAGCCGTGCCGCCGGCAGTGGCGTGTGACGTCACTTCCGTCTCGCGGGTGACCGCATCCGGTGGAGATGGATGGCGACGGCGATGGGGAAGAGTCTGCGGGAGAGTTCAAACGTCCGGCGTCTTCTCGTGGAGGCAGCTGCTGCGGATTCGTTGGCTCTACGCGTTTCGCTGTAGTACACAGCTTTGTCAGGAGCATTATACTCCTGATGAAGCTGTGTACTACAGCGAAACGCGTAGAGACAACGAATCCGCAGCAGCTGCCTCCACGAGAAGATGCCGGACGTTTGAACTCTCCCGCAGACTCTTCCCCATCGCCGTCGCCATCCATCTCCACCGGATGCGGTCACCCGCGAGACGGAAGTGACGTCACACGCCACTGCCGGCGGCACGGCCGATAGCAGAAGAGGAAAGCGAGGATACACCGCCGCGATTGCGAGCATTTAATTGCCAAAGATACCCTTACATGTACATATCTTTTGTACTTAGTGTGAGTACATTTCTTATCCTTTCATTGATATAAATCCACTGTTTTTGCAACCTGCACCATTGGGCCGTTCTGTGTTGTGTTTTCTATTTGCATATACCGCATTGGGATCTGAGTATCTGGAACAGTCTCTCTGCATGAGAACAGAATGGGGCCAATACACATCTAAAAGGAATACCAACTACCTATACACCTCCTGGTTGAATCAGACCAAAGCACTATACTTTATTCATTTTTGTAAGTAGGATATCCTTAAGAGCCAAGACTTGCATCTAGTCCATTTTTTTATCAATATACTACACAATTATTGTTTTTTATGTTTTTTACCTACTGTAGTTTGTAAACATGGTGAGCTAAGACTTTAGATGGGTTTGCTTTCCATTATCTACTCCTCTGTGCTCATCAAGAGTTGGCACAGACAATACCTGCCTATCCTCTATATTACTTTATTGGTTCTCAGTGACGGGGTATAAGGATAGAGAAAATAGTTGATTGCCATACATTTTCCTATTCAGAGGCAGTGAATTAATACATTTTGTGCTTTATTTTCAAAGAAACAAAATCAGCCAAATATTTGCTCTAAGCTAGGTTACATTTGCTTAAGGAAACCAGATCGAATAATTATTCCCAAATTATGTCTTTTTTTTCTTTGTTACTAGGCATTCCACATTTGAATTGCCCACTAGATAATACATTTTTAACACGTAAAAAAATACAAAGAGAAATGAAAACAGCAATATGAATGGAATATGATAGGTCGACACCAAATATAGTAAACATATACTGTAGAAGTGCAGACTAAACCTATACTAATTGCAAGAGATATCCTTCTTTTTTAACTCATGAGATTGCAACCTTCTACTATGGGGAAAAATTTAGGATTTAACCCTCCAGGTCTACCTAGAGTTATTAGTATATTTAGAAAGCGGGACTAAATTCATTAGGCCCACAAACATGGGTTTATTTCATCAAAAAAGTTCCAGAGATATAACAGACTACAAACAAATACCAAACATTAAAGGGACAAAACAAAAGAAAAAGGGAAGAAAAGAGAGGAGTGTGGGGATTGAGCCTCGGTCCCACCCCCGTGACGCGTCCCGTGATTCATTGCGTGATGCCCCTCGCGTGTGCACTGCGCGTGAGCGCCGCATTACTCTTGCCGGCACCGGACTTAGGTTCCGCCCCCGCACCACGTCCCATGACGCAACAGAGGACGCTCCTGTCTCTACTACACGTCGGCATCGCATGACCAGAAACACTCGAGGGGTTAATGCTGACAGCATTAATTATTCCACAGCTGGGATACACTCTGCCCCTGCCTATCACAGTCTACCTGTGATGACTCACTGCCTGCAGCCTTCCCATTGGCTCTCTGTGCTTTATATGCTCGGCCAGCCCCTAGGCAAATTGGCTGAGCATAAACTTGTGTTTATGTACTTGTTCTTGCCTCAAGCATCCTGCTGCCCTGCCGTGGCTCTGTGCATTCTGCCTTGAACTCTTGTACCTTTTGACCTCACCTTGTACCCGGACCTCTACCTTCTCTGACCCCTGGACCTCGACTACGCACAACAACCATTCTGACCTTTCTACTCCTGGACCCCGGCTATGCACAACGACCATCCGATTTCTCCAATCCTAGACCAAAGCGAGTATCACGACTATTTTGACCACTTCTACCCTGACCCAACTACACGACTATGACTCTGCACTCCGGACGCCGTTGCGCAGTTGTTGGTTGGTGTATTCTGACATCCTCACCTCAGCCCTGTTTGTGTTGAGCATTCGTTACAAGGAGAACCAATAGTGTTAAACGTTCCAAAATTAATATATAATTAGCAACATGCAATGGTCTCACTCAAATTGAAAGATATTTTAGGCAAGGTACAATGTCCAGGATCGCGGGTCCCAGCACTCCTACTTGGGTCACACAGAGCGGGTTACTGAGCTTGTTCGAGCTGCAGACTCAACTTCCTCATGGTGCCAGTTGGCGTTTTCCCAAAGCGGCGTTCCTGTTCTCTCCGTCTCCTGGCACTCGTCATTCTCATTCTCAGAACATGTGCTTTGATGATGCGAGTGTAGCACTGGGACCGCTTTCCAGTTAGGCCTGTACTTTCTCAGTCCTACACATTTCGCTAATCAAGTTGGCTTCATTAGTGAATGCTGCCTTAGTCCTCCTCTCACATACTTATATACTTATACTTTTATTCCCAAATAGAGAGCTCCTCCCCATTCTTTATTGAAATTCTAACTATAAATAGTTGAACCTACTAACAGGTATATGTTATCAGTATAACAAATATAAAAATGTATTACAAAATACTAAAATTATAAACAATTAAAAAACTGCACAAAATATAATGATATGTAATGTATTACCATTACTATAGCTATAACATTTTATTTAGTCACCCTGTTATTTTGTGTACATAAATATATGTAGTTTATTGGGAAAATGTTATGTGCATGTAGTAAAGTGGGTACGTTAATGATCATTTACAATACTTTCTTGGAATAGGAATGCTGTTTTAATTTATTTCCTATGAACTGAATAGTAGCAACTTCGGTTTTGTCTATTTTTACTCCTTAATTCAGTGTTGCCTATATGACCCTTTTTAAAATGAGTTATGAGTTTAAAAAAAAAAAAACTTACAGTAATTATTTATTCAATAGGGTGTTTCTTTGTAAGGTCTCCCTAATTGCCAAAATACTGGTTTGTTTCCTTAGTCACATATTCCCAGCAAAGGTGCCAAATGGATAAACTCCCCTTTTCAGTTTGTGTAATGAAAATGGTAAACAGCAGTTTATTAAGAATTTATGCATTTCCACTCAACATCCTGCTCCAAATAGAACATTTTCTTCTTCTGCAATTCTGCTGTATGTTAAGAAAATGCATCAATTGTTAATACATTACCTATCATTTGTGAAGCTGGGAATGTAGAAAAAATAACTAAATGGGGATTTATTAAAGAAAATATATGTGAGTAATTACATGCCGATTCCATGATAATTTAAAAAAAAATAAACTTCTTTGTAATCTCTTAGTTGCCGGCACAAGTTTCCTATACTTTAACTGTTTAAAAGAGCAATTCACTCTATCTAACCTCCTTTTTTTTTAAAAAAAGATTGGAACCTCCAATGGTGAACCACACTATTTTACCCCAGTTCCCAAGATATTTAAACTGAAGATGATAACAGAAATCAGGAAGGAAAATTATAGAGAAAAAGGGTTTAATTTGGGCAGAGATAAGCAAAGTCTAGTATAGTTCTGGGGTCATACACAATCTGGCAGCAAGGTATTTGAGGGATTAGGCAAAGCAAAGTCCTAAGGAAGTCGGAGGTCAAAACACAAGAGAACCAGGCAGAGTGCAGTGTACTTAGCTGAACAGGAAACCAGGAATATACATGAACTAGTCAGGAACAAACTTGCAACGCCAGGAGCATAGGACTTCCTGACCTTTAAATAGGGTTTAACCAGGAAGTGGGAGGGTCATGGAATCCAATGCCTCTGGAAGTTGTAGTTTTCTTCTTAATCTAAAGCCTGGTGGACAAATGCAATACTGCATCATGAACAGAACTAGATTCTTGCCAGGCACTGATGAACAGGTCTGGCAGTATTTCCCCTCTTGGAGACAGCTCCCGCCATCCTAGAACCAGGGCAAGGGAAACATGGGTGGTACTTTAATACCATGTGGTAGAAGGCACTAGCCGGTGAAGTCCCAGCCTCATTGTTGAGTGTGACATCCAGGTCCTAGTCACTGTGTGCTCCTCCTTCCTTGTCTATATTGGCATAGTCAGGTACGTTTTCCCTATCAGAGGTATGTTTGGAATACTCACTACCCACTGATAAATAGGACAGACAGGCGACATGTAACTCAATGTTATCGTCCGTGCCAACTTCCACCTTTTCTTTTCCCACCACTCCTGGGACGATCCTGCTAGTCGCTCTATGCTGCAGCATATCTCGGCTCCTTTCTAACACATGCTTTCCTGATGTTCCAGGGTCATCTTTAATTCTTTCTGCAATTTCCATGGTAAGCTGAGAACCACCTTCTTCTATATCTTTAACCTTAGCATCAGCGGTACTGTGCTCACACTTAATTATCGCTGCAGACAGACACTTCTGTAGCTCAGTCTGCAAGCCATAGTGCAACATCCAGGGTTGCTCCACCTGATGATCCATTGAGGGCTCCCCAATCTTTACTTTGCTTGAACAAAATCCCTTTTTTACTTTCGGGAGAAATTGTTTTTCCCCATGATGAGCGAGTTGGCAAATGTTGAGAAAATGTAATTCTAGCCTACAATAGAAGCACAATTTGGATTGGTAATGTCGATACCTCTCCACAGGTGTTACAGGGCTCCAGGACATTCCAATCGGCATGGGTCCAGGGGTCTATTCCTTGGAAAAATTGGGGTCTGCATCTAAGAATGTTCTTGAATGGTCTCTGCTAGTCCATCTGTTTTCAGCTCACCGTTAGGATAATTGTTGGTCTATTTGCAAAGAAAAATCTATGAGATTGTTTAAGGAAGCTAAACCCGAGCCAATTCAGCCTTTAATTCATTTTTAGTCCCTGATGAAACAATGCAGATAAACTACCATCAGTCCAATTGGTAGTGGCTGCAAGATTACTAAACTTGGCAATATAAGTAAAAAAGATTTCCAAAACCTTTTTTTTATGTCTAACAAGGCATTCTCTCTTCTTTCATCTTGGGTATTTCTTTCAAAGGTCCCCCTTAATTCTTTTTCGAAGTCTCTAATTGTAAAGAAAGGGATAGTTTGTGAACAATAGTGATGAATCCCAGAGCATGGTATCTCCGATAAGGTTATGTACAGATGCAGCCACCAGTATTAGAACACTTACCTGGGAAATTCTGGGGCAGTCTCACAATAAATGCCTCAACATTTCCTCAACATTTCTGTGAGATTCTTAATGGCCCATCGGATTAACACAGCGGGGGGTCCCTGCAGTCCCATTCAAACTGTGCTAATACTTGTGGCTGCATCTGTAAATAATAAAGGCAATTTTAGCCCTATCAGTAGCATATGTTAAAGACTTAAATAGAAATTGTACCTGGCACTGTGGAAAATAACATTTGGAATTTTTTAGGGTTCCCATTGAATAGTTCAAGTAAGGGTAGATGCATGGGATTTTTTCCAACTGCTACCACAATAGTAACTGGAGCTGGGATAACTGGTTGCAGAGCAGCATGCAAGTGAACATGGGTATTGGCATTCTCAGTACGCAGGGCACCAACCTCAGTCCACAAAGCTTGTACTGCGTCTACCAGTTCCTGAAGATAATCTGTTAACTTTTTAAGATCCATTTTTCTTTGGGAGCAATAAAAGCGTTGCAAACTCTGAGAAAACTGAGGATGATAACAGAACTCAGGAAATAAAATTATAGAAAAACTGGGTTTAATTTGGGCAGAGACAAGCAAAGTCCAGTACAGTTCTGGAGTCATACACAATCTGGCAGCAAGGTACTTGAGGGGTAAGGCAAAGCAAAGTCCAGAGGAAGTCAGAGGTCAAAACACAAGGGAATAAGTACAGAGTACTTCGCTAGGCAGGAAAACACGAGTATATGTGAACTATTCAGGAACAAAGCTGCAACACCAGGAGAATAGGACTTCTGACCTTTAAATAGGGTTTAGCCAGGGTGTGGGAGGATTATACATTGCAATGCCTCTGGGAGTTTTCTTCTTAGTCTAGTGGACAACTGCAATACTGCATCATCAGGACAGAAGTAGATTCTACCAGGTGCCCATGAACAGGTTTGATTCTTACTAGTGAAGTTACCGTTATCCCTTCCTGTTTTTTAAAGGGGGTTTAAATGGCCTTCCAAAAGGAAACCAAAACCAATGATGTTGCAGCTTCCTATTGGTCGGAGATTTGGAAGCCATTTTATTTAATCTGAGGGAAATTTAAACCTGGTAACTTCACCGGTAAGTAACTAGGGAATCAGGGGGTCTCCAGAGCTGAAAATAGTGACATTTGGCTCAGGGTGTCATAGGGAGTGGAGGGGTAGCACAAAATCGCATGGCTATCTACAAATGGCATAAGTCCATGTGTGTACCATTTACCATGTTGCTCATTGGCTCTACTCTGCCGGTGCTAACTTGGTCGCGACCAAATGTCTGATTCCGCCTTATGCCACTAGCTTTCCACTAGAAAATGATATGATATGACTTATACAGGAAGTAGAGTAACAGATAAACCCCCGTCCCATTTTTACTAAGCAGTCTACTGTAATAAATCACCACCTGATGCTGGAAGACGCCTTACAGCCCATTGACTTGAATGGGATGTAAGGTGTCTTTTAGCGCTGGAAGGGGTCTTATGGCAGAAAACTGCCTAGTAAGCATTGCCCATAACGCAGAATATTTCATTTCACATAACTTAAAGCTGTATTAATTAAATACTATCTGAAAAATATCTATAATGTTTATTGTGGCAATTTTATGTTTTACTTGCTTGTTATATGGTGCTTGGGATACCAGTGTTGAGCAACTCAACAGTTAATTATTTCATCTAAACACAAAACCGAAGGGCCGAAGGAGTGACCCTGTGAGTAAAGATACTGACTAATAACAATTACACTAAGTTTGAATCAGGTAGAACCTGGTTCAGTTCCTGGTGTTAGTCCCTGTGATCTTGGGCAAGCTATGCTATCTCCCCGAGCCTCAGGCACCAAAAACAAAACATAAAAACAAAAACATAGATTGCAAAGTCATCTGGACAGGGACTGTAAAAATTCATATGTGCTGCATACCTACAGCACCACACACCACACTGCAATTGCGAAGTGCCTTGAGTTCCATTGGGAGGAAAGCACCATATAAAATAAAGTTGTTGTTATTATTATAACTGGTGCAATTTTCTCTTCCCCTTTTGCATTAAATACATATGCACCAAATATAATAAACAATATTAACAAGCTTCATACATACAATTATGCTGCTGCACAAACTCAAACAGATACAAGTATTTGCTCTGCTTTTTTGAGAGCAAATTGCACCATCTCGACACATATTCCCATATGTGGGTTTGTATTTTTATTCTACAGCATCAAAAAAGCTATGTGGTCTCTAGATCCCCAATAAAAGTAATCCGCCACTGCAACAACTGACAAAAGCCTTTATCTACAGTGTATGCAAATAACAATGAAACTTATTCCAATCTGCAATGTATTTGACAATTGTATGATGCAACAAATGTTATATTTACAGTACAGTACTCTACATTCAATGCTGCTAGAACGTAGTATTTAGCAATAATTATATAAACAGGCAATGTATATGATGCAACAATGCAAAATTACTTTTAGCTAACCAAAGAATGAAAAAAAGTTTGAACCACTTCCAGTAAAGATATAATTACTTTCCTTAAATACCTTTCAAGTAAATATTATATATTCTTTTCAATGTTTTTTTTTTTAATTAAGACAGTTTTACTTTTACACATGAGCTCTGAAAAACAGAACCTGCAGAACTCCACCATGTTTCAGCTTAACATACTTACGGACATTTATTATTTTAAAATACTCATAGGCATCTTATTTATTTTTCTTAACAAACCCAAGAATTCTCCAAATGTGACAACTTAAACATGCCACTACTACTGTATTACTTATATTTTGTCCTAGGATGGACCACAATTCGTTTTTGAGTTTAAAGATGTTGCCTCGCTATCCAATATTAGAGTTAAAAGAGTTCAGCTCCACAGTGCGTCTCTGCATTTTTTTTCCAAATGTGATAAATAATGTAATTCATTAGAATTGAAGATATAAACTAGAAAAGCCGAACTCCATACAGCAGAGCAAAGGATTTTTTTACAGTATACACAATCAATCATGCTTTCTAGGGCTTGCTGCTATATAGGCATGCTACATTAGAATGAATACTACTCCAAAATAGAAAGCCTCTGGGAAATTTTAGTGGGGGTGAGACAGTAAATCTGGCTATATCTGTAGTAACATTATGTGCGAAGAACAAATAGCAAAAACCTAATTATCTTTTACTTTTGTCTCACTGCAGCTACAGAAACTTAAGAAATCTCTTTCGTTCAAGACCAAGAGCACACGAAGTAAAAGCGCTGACAACTTCTTTCAGAGGACTAATAGCGACATGAAACTGCAGGTAGATTTGGAGCCTGAAGTGACTGCAACAAGCGCCAGCCAGATACAGAGCTCAGGGAGCCAGTCATCTACTCCGACCAAAGCCACACAGCAGCCCGACAGCAAGGCTCACTTTTTCCAGGAGCATGTGTTTAAAAAACCCACGTTCTGCGACATATGCAACCACATGATTGTAGGTAAGGCTTAGGTGCTGTGTGATTTATTTCCGAATTAGCATGTGTGATCGTTAAGGACAGGTGAATACCAGGGGAGTCAGATAGGGCAAATTTTTTGTAAGCACAAATTTTAGCCACTTTACTACAGCCAGAGCAACCAGGAACGCATTGCTGATAAACTTACAGACAATCTGATGCAGACCCATTGAACCTACAAGATCCCCCCTCTTTCTCTCGCTCCCCAACATATGAACCCTCATCCATCCATAAAATCCAATAAACACATGTAACACTGAGCTGGAGGTTAAATTGGCAGAGCTTTTATTAAACCATAACACAAAGACACATAAACAGTGTAACCCAATTTTTTCTGCCAAACACCCATCCATGTTACCAGGCAATGGCGTACAACCATGGCCCCATTAACACAGCCAGCTATCACCCAGCACTCTTATCCCAAATTACCATATCCATCTGAGGAAGAACCCTGTACCAAATGCCCAGCAGACAATGCTCCTTCTAACCAACTGCCTAATATACGCATGACATTGTATCAAAACACAAAACCTAAACCAAACTGCTGTAGCTGTGACACATTCTCATACACTAATTCCCAATTCTTTGGGCAAAGTATTTTAAGCCTACTGTACAACCATATCACGGTATGGCCCATCTGTAGGTCCTAACACTGCTGCACCTGCAAAACGTTCTTGCTAATCACCTGTACATTACCAGTCTATTAAAGACAGCTTTCCCTCCATTAGAGAGGTTATGAGAGCCTTTTGCAGGTACATATAGCAGTGTTAGAAACTACAGATGGGCCATACTGTGATATGGTTGTAGGATTAAAATACTTTGGCCAAATAATTCAACTAAATGACCCTTGCTTATGAGAAGATATACAGCTACGTGTTTACCTATATAGTCAGGTTACATGTAGTACTAGGCCCTTTTTGTCTTTTGTTCTAATGAATGTTCTTACACATAGACATGATGTTTATGCGCTTTTTACCCCCTATTCATTTTCTGTCTAAATTTTTGTTACTGTAACATAGTCTGAACAAATCTAAAAATGTTTACAATTTAAGGCTTTGTGGATCAATAGCTGGATAACCCCAAATAAAAATAAAAACTTCTTAATGATGCAATCACAAAGCTATTCTAAACAATGGCTACTTGGTGAACTGCTTTAAATACTTGTACTGTATGTAGGCTTGAGATTTTGTTTACTCTACACATACTGTATGTATAGGACATAATGTAAAGTACAGGCTAAAAACCAAGGGGAAGAGCCACTAAGTTCTGTAAAATCAGGGCAACTAACATGATGTTACCTATATAGGTAATGGACGTTAGCTTCCCGGAGTTTAACAGAGAGCGACAAAACTAAATAAATGCAAAAACAATGACCATTTGTGCCTCATTTGCATTTGACTTACATGGCGACACCCCAGTGCTAGCTGCCAGTAATCCTGGCTTGCGTTAGCCATATGCTAAGGAAGATGCCAGGTACATATTGCAATGCAATATATACCTGGCTTCTGCCTTCCCAATAAAAAATTGTTAAGGGCTAATTGGCAACCTTTTGGTTTGTAGGGCTAATGGTCAGTACTGTAGAGGGGGCGAAGGGGTGTTGTTTGTTGGGGTTGGTGGGTTTTTGGGGTAGGTGCCTTGGGGACGAAGGTTAGGCTACCTGAGGTGATTAAGAGGGTAGTTAACCCCTTGTATGCTATAGCAGTTGTATCGCTAGGACATGCAATGGGTAGTAGTGTAGTTAGGATATGGTACACCTTAGGTACTTTAGTTATCATGTGACTTCATGGCCAATATGGCTTGAAGGTGTTAATACATACTAGGTAGTAGCTAAAGTATTTGGCCTAGTCCAAGGTATTCACTTTGGCTTCCTATTTTACTAAGGCAATAAAGGAAGGCAACGTAGCCCACTTCAGAACCCTGGACAAGGCCAAAAAAATGTCTGCGACTCAGCATTAATAAAGCTGGAAGCATCTAATTGCAGGTATACCCATACCTAACAAAATGTGTTACGTCCCGCGTTAACTTGAACGGCCTGCTGAGGATATGCGTTGAGTTATTTCCCACCTCTTTTGCATATTATTAACACTAACGACCGTTAAAGTTAGCGGCAAGCCGTCTTAGAGGAGGAAAGAGAGCAATTAACTGAAATTAACCTTTTATTTAGTCACTGACAGAGCTCTGTGAATCTGAACCTCTGTCATTATTGAAAGACTGTACATATTACCACGCTCCTCCCTATAGAAGTTTGCTGCATGTAAAAAGATAGGCCTTACATATAGAAAAACAAAAAGAATGATTCCTGCGCTCCTACCAATTAGGCTAAAATAAAATAGTGATCTCATGAATATGGGTTATTTAGTTAAACCCTTTGGCCAAAGCGTTATAAGCCTGCAGCCAACGTCAAGGCATAACCGAATTTGCAGTTACCTACACTGAATATATGTATTTATTGTCCCATGGACTAGTGAAAAATGTGAGAAAGCCTTGAAGTGGTTAAATAAAGCATATGCTTTTGTGAGTAATGCAAATAAAAGCTGACTAAAGCCAGTATCATAGTTACCTTACTAAAGAGGTAAACTGTGGGTACACAAATTCCCTGGTGTAAATATAATAAAACTTACATATACTTTATCTTTCTGTCAGCCTTATAAATACACTACTCTTGGAGGGTGATGTGCAGACTGACACTGAAGTGTAATATACCAGTATTGATTGGAAAATTGATAGGGGCTCTTTCCTGAGGGAAAGACAGCACTAAACTGAAGTTAGCCTTTTGTTTAGTCACTAACAGAGCTCTGTGAATCTGCCCCTCTGTCATTATTGAAATCCTGTTCTCTCATTGGTTACATTAAGGGCGTTAATTGCCCAGGAATTTCCAGAGTTTTAGCAGAGTGCTAGTTTTCAGTATTTACTTTGATTGCTGATTGGAAGTGACTTGGAGGTATGGCTGAGATGTAAGCAAATGAGTTAAGTGAGGGGGGGTGGGGACCCAAGCTGAATCCTCTTTGTTGTGGCTGGGCAAAGGCTTCTTCCCTGCATATTGGATTGCCTACAGCAGGTCAGTTTCAGATTCCTTAATCCGTGTACCAGGAGCTATACAGCCCAAACCGCCAATGAGCCAAGAGCAGCATAGACCTGTGGAGGAGGGGGGTCCTCTCCCCTCATGACCCATGCTGCTCCTGACTCACGGATAAAGATTAAGGTGTAGGACTTCCTTAGGTCAGCTCTTGTAAAGATCCTCACCTATTGAGGAGAGGGGGAGGAGGGGAAGGGGCAATCTATTGAGCCAATGGAGGGCAGGGGAGGGTTACCTGGATGGCCAGACATGTAACCAAAGGAAATTGAAAGAAATTATAGAAACCTCTGAAAGACCTAACTTTTTTTATTTTATTGTTTTACTAAAAGTACAGTTCAATACATGTTTACAAAGGCTTTAAAAATTGATATACTGGATTTAATATTGTGATACTTTGTACCATATTAAATTGTTGTTTTTTCATATTCAGACTTTTTGTTTAAGTTTTCTTTGAGGGCATGAGTCTGTTGCACTGTTTTTTATCCTGTGTATAAAGTGTACATACTTTTCATTTTCCATGCACCACTGCAATGTAATGTTCTGCAGGCACTTCTTTTGCTTATTCCAACATGTGTTAATTATTGTTCAGCAGTAGAGACCAAAGATGCACAACAGAACATAGCCACAATGAACCATCTGGTATGGCAAATAACTACTGTACAGTAAGGTAACATAATGGAAACTGCTGTTGTCTCCCCAAAAATGTATCATGATTTAACTGACATAAGAAGAAAGTTTACAAGATCAGGACAATATGTTGAACAATTGCATGGGCCATCAACCTGTCAAATGAAAGCAGGATTTATCTGAAGTGAATATATTTCCTGTCTACTCTATATTGGACAGATGAAAAATGTTCTCGTTTATAGGTTTTTCCCATAGTCATTTCTGCCAGCATCTTCAATTCATTGCACTATTAAAATGTTTCCTTCTTATTTGTTCA
Organism: Ascaphus truei; assembly: GCF_040206685.1. Taxonomy (NCBI): domain Eukaryota; kingdom Metazoa; phylum Chordata; class Amphibia; order Anura; family Ascaphidae; genus Ascaphus; species Ascaphus truei. The sequence continues at coordinate 316,984,385 of NC_134484.1, forward strand.
CATCTCATTCCATCTTCTCTTTTAGAAGACTGTGACATTTAAGTTGAGGAAAGGGTAATAAGTGTAATTCTATATTGATAAGGAAGCATTGAAAGGCTGCAAATAACCTGTGAAGACTTGTAAAGGGCACTGGCTGAAAGATTTGAGGTAAATCCCAGTTCAGCTCTTTATTTCCTTCTGTATTTTTTTTCCCAATTCTTGTTCTTGTGCTATCACTGAATACATTTTCAATCAGTTGTTTTTTGTCGCTTATTTAAATGCTTTCAAATAAGTAACTACCACTGTAATTGTTAATAAGGAAAAATAATGAATGTACTAAGTATGCATATACTTTCATATTCAGTACATATGTGTATAACATATGCATATAATGCATTTTTATTCCAAACTGAATCCCAAAAATGTTTGTGATTCATATTCACACAGATGCCTAATGGTGCAAGCAACCTGAGAATATCTTCTGTGTAGACCAACTTACACCTGTGGTATCTCCCATTACTGATCAATAAATTCAGATGATTAACTTTGTAGTGCAAAACTCTGTTCATATAGAAATATTTATGTCAAGCACTTACAACTCGTATCATTAAACTCACATTAAAAATTCCATGATAAACAAAACCTCACATGTTTGCAAGCGAAACGTTATCATGCGTTTCGTGCCAATCTGAGTGGCTATGAATCTAAAATATTACTGTTTAATGGCAAAGAGAAAAATAAATCATGCAGTCAGTCTAGTAAGTGGGTCATTTAAAAGTAGTGTCTTTTGCTTAGTGTAAGAGTAAAACTCCCAGAGACGTGATCCACATAAAATGAGGCGTCTGTTTTGTGCACAAAGTGCTACATGTATCAGTTATCTAGCTAACGAAGAAACTGGCATTTACCATATTTGTTGGAAAACTATTTTAGGCTGTTATTAGGCTGCTCTGACAGGAACCTGCAGTTGCAAATCTGGCCACTGATGGTGCCTGTGAGCAACCAGATCTCATGTGGTATCTGCTCTGGGCCGAGTTCTTTCTGCTCTCCTGCTTTGGGCTCTGAAGCCCGGCCCTACTGACTGTTGGTCAGTCTGTGTTTTAGTCCTTGTGTGTATGTGATAGTTAGTCTTTGTGTATGTGTGTCTGAATAAGTGCTGGTTAATATTCCTGGGAGGTGCTGTGCTAATCATTTATTTTCTGAGTATTCTGGGCAGTGTGTTTTGCTAGTTAGTGTGAGTGAGAGTGGAGGTCTGTAACTGTGTGATCTGTGCTGTTCAATGTGTGTGAGAATTTGTGCTGGTCAGTGTCTGTGAGTGGGGTGCTCAGAGCATGTGTGTTAGTGTGCGGGTCAATTTTTTGGAGTGTACTGGTAGTGTGTGTGAGTCTATGCTGGTCAGTATCTGAGTCTGTACTGGCAGTGTATGTTTGAGTACTACTGTATACTAGTCAGTGCATATGATAATTTGTGCTAGTCAGTGTGCTTATTTGCTTGGCATTGTGTGTACTTAGATGAGGTTCATTGTTTTATATCCCCTGCAAAAATCCCTCTTGTTCTCTAGGCTGGGGAAAGTCCAGAGTCTCATGCATCCAATTATTATGAGTATCTCGTAACCATCTTGTATTATAAGTGATTGGAAGGTGACTGATTGGTCTAGTTTTTGAGGTCTTTGTCCTCAAAAAAAATTATGTTCTAGAAATAATATGTAAAGAGATTTTATCGACTTCTTTCCCAATTTCCTTCAAGATTTCCGCAGTTTACCATCTTCCTCTTGGGCCTTTACATTCTTCATGGATGTTATTGTCTTTGCTACTTCTTCTGGAAGAAAGCATGGTTTATCAGTGATGGTCTCTTTTCGCTCTTCATCTGCTCTGATTATGCCCTGTGTTATCTGTGTTCTTGTACATTTTTTGTATAAGTATCCAAATCTCTTTATATGTGCACAGTCTTATATTGTTTATCCATCATCTTGTTTGAGTGAGATTAGCTTAAATCCAATCATAAATCACTGTTTCATTTTATTTAAACTTCTGTTAGCTTTGATAGTCTTCTTAACCCCATCGCAGTTACATTTTCTTACATCCTTAATTATACACTTACAGTAGGTCTTTTTTCTGAAAGTTGTGATGAGCGCAGATGACGCACTATCTCAGGAAAAGCCCTACTATAATCAATGGGGCTTTTCAAGTGAAAACACGCAAGGATCATCTTGTGTTGCTCCGTACGTATATCATTTTTTTGTCATTTCCATAGTAAATGCTTCGGCTGATCTTCTATTTTCTTATCCTATTTTTTGTTAGCAATTCCTTGTTTTGTCTTCCCTTACAGATAAAATCTTCATACAGTCTTTGTAATTGTTTTTCAAAATGTCCTCGTGCATTTTGAGCAAACCGAAACTTTTATTTTTAGCTCTAGTTATAATTATCTGCTTTTATTCTTAAGGTTCTTAATGTTCAACGTTTTTGTCTTCTGCTAAATCAGTTCTCTTCTTTCCAACATTACATTAACATGTAATTAGCAGAGAACCAATCAGTGATCACTACTTGTCAAAACATTTAATATAGTTCAGTCTACAAAAGCAAAATTCCTTCTGCTCTCAATGCTCCCATTGCAGTATTTCTGTAATTTCTGCAAACAGCAATACCCCCCCTTTTCAGCTGTGTGACTTTCTTCCGAGGGACCCAGCCCTCCCACTCTGAGGATCCAAAACTATCTCTCAAAAAGAAGAACACACATGAAAGAAGTGCACCTTGTGTAAGCATCAAAAATATTGTATTTTTTCTACAAAGTGCTATCTATAACTTACATGTAGGTATGTGACGGCGAGCAACAAGGAAAAGGCAAGAGTAAAAGAGTATATGTGTCATATTCAAAAATAATAATTATCATGTTATGTGTATGAAAGATATAATATTTAATTTGTGTACATATATATATATATATATATATATGTAACGGGTTTCCCCCCCCCCCGATCGCAGATTATACTGTGTGGGTGCAGGAACATATATTGTTACTCAGGTGTGGTGCGTTACCTGTTGGCTCACAGGAGGGCTGAGCTTCCGCCACGGGGAACCTGGGGCAATTATACTATGGGTATTCTCTTACGATGCAGTGCCTCCACCTGCGATGGCTCCCACCATAAGGGGGAGTGGTTCCTCGCAGGACAAACAATAATAACATACACGGTAAGGTATAATAACTAAGGACTTTACTAACATGCAAACAACGTATCACGGCAATACCACAATATAACGTGTGTCCCTCTCTAGAGGAGACACCTACTGCGTCGCGCAGGACGGTTCCCCAACACCAGGTGATCCCACCCAGTGTCCTGAGAATCCCACCCAGTGTCCCGCACTCTTGGAGAGAACGTGGGTGACTGCGCAGTCACAGTTACACTAAGGGCCCGTTGGTGCACTTATGACTGTGTGGTACCTACCGAGCACTCCGGTACTCGGATCAGCAACTGGCTTCGCAAAGGGTCAGACGTGTGATGAATCCGTCTGATCCTCCAACCGAACTCCTGGCACGCGGACCGCCAGTGGCGATCCTATTCTGATGAAAGTCTCTGGGGACGCCAACGTGGGTCCGAACCTCTTCACAGGAAAAGCAGCATCCGCTGAGTCCCTAACTAACACTTGGCACTAACGTGACAGGAACCCTGACCTAGGGCCTGTCCCTGTAGTACCACAACTGGGGTGAGAACCTATCTGGGACCTAAGGGGTTAATAGCCTGCCTCGCTCCCCTTACGGTTCCCTGTTCTACTCTACCCCTGCAACTAACCTTCGCAGTCCTGACTAACTACGTCTAATACTTCCAGCACTTGCAGTAACGTGCTGCAACCTACTGGATGCTGACAGCCAACGTGCTGTGCAACCTTGTGCCTGCCTGTCAGACCTCACGGCACTGACAGCCGTGACTCTGACCAGACCGCACACTAACACTAAGGGCAGCGTCCCTATCTCGGGCCTCCCTGCGCATTTACCCACTAACCTAGTGGGGAGTTGGGGCCTACCTGGGGTGTGGGTACCTATATGGGGCAGGAGCTGCACTCGCTCCCCACACCCTTCCTTCCCTCACAGCTCCCTGACTCCAACTGCAATCCTGAGTGACAGGGTCCCTTAACCTAGGGCAGTCCCTGGCAACACTCTCTACATGGGGGTAACTAGATACCTCGGGCCCTGAGGGTGCTGGCCTAGTACAGGGAGTCCCTGACTCCTGTACCCTACCTCCTTCCCTGGGCTGCTCCGGTCTCTGACTGCTCAACGTGCTGCAAGCCCGCGAATTGTATCCACTTGCCTCTGCAGACTTCCTAAGCCCTATTGGCTCCCTGGTGTCACATGGGGCATACAGAGGCTCATGGGATCTGTAGTCCCAGCTCAGAGCCTTCCCTGGTAGGCTAGGGCTTCGCGGGCTTTTCCTACGCTGTACTGCGCCTGCGCAAGCTTTAGGGGGCTGCCTCAACCTCTCCCTGCCTAACCTAGCCCTCGCGCAACTTCGCCCTGACTCTGGGGCTCTAACTGCGCATGCGCGACCACTGCGCATGCGCGAGCTAAGGGGCAATGGCGGCGCCCTTACCGCCCGGCTCCGGGAGCGCCGGGAGCCTTGTGACGCGCGTGTGGCCTTGGCAACCGGCCGCACGCGTCCCCAGCAACCCCCGAGCCGGGACCTGACCGCCCTCTCCCCTGCCATCGCCGGACGGAGCCGCCATTGGACGCAGCGGCCCCCGCGATCGGCAGCAGGGCGAGGGGGGCACAGACGGTGTGGGGAGACATGGCTACATCTATATATATCAAAACAAAATAAGGACAGCGCTAATATAAAGTACTGACAGGGACTTGGTGTTGGTCCCCTAGAATGTAAATTTTGTCTAACCAATAAATTATGGAAAATGACCTTTAATCGATATTGGGACAAGTAGAACATACAATAAACTTCAAACTTCAGACACGGCAGTTCCCAGCTACGCAGGGCCCTGATCCCTGCGTAGGTGGGAACTGCCGTGTCTGAAGTTTGAAGCCGTCACGTGAGGTTTCTAAACCTGTGGGACAAGGAGAACCCGGAAGTCCTGTGGTGTATCACAGTGGAGGAGGCGCCGGCACAGTGAGTCCTCTACAGCAGTATACCACCGTCTGGTTCCCCATACCCCACCATCGGACACTACTCTGTGTATTGTACACAATGCCCAAGCATGGGGCTTTCTTGTAAGTCTCCACTGCTTATAATTGTGTTTATTTCAGCATTACCAATTACAACAGTGCTATTTCTTGCTAAATCTAGCTGACGTGGTCCATTTATTTTTATTTACATGTGTATTCCTTACATCATTCTTGTTATCCTCTGCCATTCCTACAGTTTGGGTGGAAGTGGTTGAGTGGTATTGTTTGTGTGTGTGTCATTTGTGAGCACTTGCTTCACTGGTTTGCTGTGTTCACTTGCTTGACAGCACACCATCACAAGCCTTTGTAGCTTTGCATGTTTATTAATCTGAGTACCTCTAGGTCAAGAGGTATGGTTATTATCATTATTCATTTTGTGTGGGACTTACTTTGTCGCATTATCTGTGACATTTTTAATTTTTTATTTATTTCCACATTAGTATTGTTCATTTAGAGTTGCACTATTTTTTGTGTATTTCTGTTTTTTATGCCTCCACTGGTTTACTGCGCTCCCTGACTTCTCGACATGTAAAACCCTAAATGAAACATGATCAGTCGTGCATTACAAAACAATAAAAATACACCCAACAGTAAAATGTTTAATAAACCACAATGCGCATTAACTTACAGAATATTAAATAAATTCCTATAAAAGAAATATATACAGGTGCGCCGACGAGTATTCTAAAACTTGCCTTGGAAAATCTGGGGCTATCACCAACAAGACCCAGGTACATGCTGCAACATTTCACTGACATTTCTGCAGAAAGACTAATGGCCAATCGGATTAACACAGCAGAGTTCCCTGGCAGTACCATTCAGTTTTAATGGGACTGCCAGGGTCCCCCGCTGTTTTAATCTGATGGGCCAGTAATCTGTCTGCAGAAATGTCACTGAAATGTTGCAGCATGTACCTGGGTTTTGTTGGTGATTGCCCCAGATTTTCCAAGGCAAGTATTAGAATACTCGTCGGCGCACCTGTATACAAAAAAGATGTGAATGATTTTATATATATATATAGCTGTGGCTATTTCCACTATACCTTATTTATTCGGAGGAATAGTCCTAAATGCATCCAGTGCTCCAATAAAGGCCAAATCTCCCTGTTTATGTGGAATAAGTCATAATTTGATGATTTTTTTTATGTGGAAATGTTATATTTCAATTATAACATAGATTTTTTTTTTTTTTTTTTACTTTCTCCCTGAACAAAATAAATCTCATCCCAGTGCAAGTCAATAGATAGAAGAGAACCCACATTTTCCTAGCTAATCTGTTTGAAAAGAGTTTTCAGCTATTTATCATTATAGATTCAGTTACAGAGTGGAACCTCTTTAGCAATGGCAAGTTCTGTATTCTCACACTGCTTAAAAACATGCCTCAGCTGTGCAAAAATGACATTGATTCCTGTCAGGAGATTGAATACCTTCATCCCTTGTGTATAGTTATCACTGTAATACCAAGGATTGTCCCACAAAAATGGCATATTTCCTTTCATTATTGTTTTTTCAACCAACTGATGCTCTGGCAGCAGAACATTTTAATATTACCACTTTGCATCTAAAGAAGCCTCAAGTGACAAATCGTATTAATATTGAGCCAAATTAAAATCCACTTGTACCCTTTTAGTTTTGTTCTTTGTATATTCCGTCTATTTAAAGATCTTGTAATGGAATTTCTTACTGACACTGTATTGACCTGAATATGAACAGTAAAGTATATATTTCCCAATGAAACTAATACTCTCTGAAATAAATATAAGCTTGTCTCTAGTTCATTTCTCGATAGAGACCGATTATTAGACTCACAATCCAATTAATTTGCAGTGGTCCCACTGTGGAGTCCCAATTGGTCTGATAGGTAAATAGTACTGAAGTCCCAATCATCAATCTGGCTGAGCAGAAGTCACCAAGCTGAGTAATCTATGTCCATTACTATCAATGTAATGCCGTAAACCCAATTTATTACAGAAGTGAGCTACGCTTTGGCCAGTCTGGTGGAATTGAATGTGTATGTACTTTCTTATAGTATATTCCTTTTTTTGTTCATGTTATTTGTTAAGAAGTAATTTTGTACTGTTTATTTTGTATTACTTGATGTTGATTTCATACCCCTGCTTTCCCCCTTGTCCCCTTCTTGTATCATTTGTATAATTTACACATTATACAACTAGCTTTGTTATGGTGTAGCGGTTACATTCATTAAGCAGCTTAGGAGGTAAAGTAATATCGTTGAATGCCAACCCTATGTCCCAGACCTCTACATGTGTCTAATGATTGAGACCCCATATGTTATCTGTGTGCAAGGTATGTACAAGATCTATATATTACAATGATAACAATAATGTTGAATCGCTCAAAGAAACTCAAGCAAGCACGTGACTGGCAAAGTGTCTTCTTGTATCTTTTTCTTACCACATATCTATCTAACCTTCCCTACCCAGCTCTTAAGGAGTTTACATCAAACAGTCTATGTAAATAGCTTGGTTACCTTGTCAGGGTGCTGGATTTGTGCAGTGCTGGGCATTAGTAAGCAATATTGGCGCCAGAAACTTATTTCATGAGAGAGAGAGAGAGAGAGAGAGAGAGAGAGAGAGAGAGAGAGAGAGAGAGAGAGAGAGAGAGAGAGAGAGAGAGAGAGAGAGAGAGAGAGAGAGAGAGAGAGAGAGAGAGAGAGAGAGAGAGAGAGAGAGAGAGAGAGAGAGAGAGAGAGAGAGAGAGAGATATGCCTGGGAATGCACTTGAGAGTTACCTGCCAAATATAAAAAGGAATCATTTCATTGCACTTTACATATTTGGGCCCTTTACTATAGTAAACTTGTTTCTTTCTCTCACTCTCAACAGCTAAGCAATAAATCATTGTCTGGCTGAGAGTAACATCAAGACTTAAAAATAATGTTGTGTTAACCCTATGCCAATGAGCTCAATTATGATTCTCAGTGAATAACGCGTTAACTCATGGAACATAACTGCCCTTCCTGTTTTTAGGCAACATACCGTAATTTGCTTGCATTTAAGGGGATTTAATTATTCTAGGCCTACAGTAAGGTTAGACAGCGTGATGACAAACTTTTGTGGAAAAGTCTGGAAAAGTTAGGTAATACTGGTGAATATTGGGGACCTTTTACAATTTTTGCATAAAAAATTGAGATGTACTGTAATTATTTGTTTGCCCTGCGATTCGACAACTAACTTTAAATAATTTCACCATTTCGATAATTTCTTAAATAAATTGGGGAAACTTTTGCAAAGAAACCCAAGATAGGATTTCACATTTCATTTTGCTTGTGGAAATGTTTAAATGTTTAATGTCCATTCTATTTTGAAGTTATTTGGGGTAATACAGTATATCTGTATTTGCATTTGTTTATGTAAACCATTTTCTATGAGTTATATTTGTACTATACAATCACAGTTTATAACAAATTACTGATTTTTTATTTTATTTTTTAACATAATTTTTATTATTTTATTTTAGGGAGAGTGGAAAATGAAGAAAATAACAAAAATGAAGGGGGGGGGGGGGAAGGGTACAAAAAATAGAGATGGGAGAAAAAACACATTCATTTAAAATTTTACCTAACAAGACATCTTAAAATATTCTATAACACAGTTAATATAAATATCAACTTTTTTTTTTACAACAAAATTAAGTGGGTATTAATTTCTGGTTGACTTTCACTCAAAATCCAAGGTAACCACACCTTCTGAAAATCTGTGTAGGTATCGTTATTAAGACTAACCAGTTTTTCCATGTAGCAAATCTTGATTTTTTAAAGAAAAATACAGTTATCATAGTCACAGGATTGGCTTTAGTTTTGACCAATTTGAGAATAACCTGATGCATTCCAACTGGCAACCCAAAAGTAGAAGAGTTGTCAGTAGCTCTGTCTACTGTCCGAGGTCGCAGAAGAAGAAAATTAAGTTTTGCTGATTGAGACCATCCTGGTTCTCATTGGGCAGTTATTCAAGGATTCAATACCTTTAAAAATGAATTGGTGATATTGCAAATGTACCGTACAGCTGTTCACAAAAATAAACCAAGCAGTTTTAATATACAGGTTTTTTATGATGGACAGAATATAAGCATTATGGAAGCACCCATAATGTATTTAACACAGTTAATGATTATGAACAAGGATTGCTATGCGCAGTTTTAGAATGGCCAATGAAATACACGGATTGAAGCATTTCCCCTCTTTTTCCCCATTTTTTTACTTACCTTTTCTGACTGTATGTGCCACAAGATTTCCTTTTCACCGTGTTTTTCTTTTTGTTTCAAACAATTTGTATTTGTTTTTTTAATAACATAAAGGGGAGAGGTGGATACAGAATAAAAAAGGAAAGGGTGGGGGTGGGGACATAACAAAACCCCAACATAATTAAATCAACGATACACTTAATAAATAATACTAATATCTTTAACAATACAGTACTAATAGAAAATAGAAAAAGGATATATAGGAGAGGGATGGGGGGTGGGTGGAAGAGACACTAGTGTAATAACCTTAGTAATTTTCCTGATTCTTTGGTTTTATAATATAGTTAGGTTTATCACTTTTGAATAATTTATCCCATTATAGAAACATATTTTTAATTATTAATTTGTAATATCTTCCAATCTGTTTACATTTGTATATTTTGTATTGATGCTATATCTTCTGGAAAGGCACTCAACCAGGGATTCCAGATTTTTTTCAAATCTCTCTGTGGTGTTATTCCTAAATGCCGTCCGTTTTTCAATTTCTAGAACATGTTGCACCTTTTCCTGAAAGACCTGATAGGATGGTATATTTAATTGCTTCCATTAAGAGCTATTGTGCATCTAGCTGCTGTTAACAGATGTGCAATTGATTTGTTTGTTGCATACAACACATTGGGCAAAGGTTTCCCCAAAATCATTATTACAGGGCCCATTGGTATAGCTGCACCAAACACACTAGTAATCTCTCTTTTAATTTTCCTCCAAAAGGGAACAGCTTTTGGACAAGTCCAAAATACAGTATGTGGTACAATGTACCTCTACAACCACAATTTCTCCAGCACAGAGCACTTGCGCCTTTGTAAATATGTCCCGGTGTTAAATACCATCTCATCATAATCTTGTACCCATTTTCTTTCTCTACCCATATCTCTGCCCAATCTTCTTTAGAAATCTCTGATCCTATATCTTTTTCCCATTGAGTCATTTATGAGTGTTTTTTGTCTAGAGAGCTCAGAGTAGAATATATATTTGAACTCAACCCCTTTTGATGTGTTTATATTGTGCACATCTCTTCAAATTTGGTTAGATGTGTATTCCCTCGTGGAAAAGATTTTGAAATAATAAAATGTCTGATTTGTGTATATCTGAAATATTCTGAAAGTAGAATATTATATTTATTTTGTATTTCATAGAATGTATATATTTTCCCCAGAAACATAACGTCTTAATCCAATTTATACCTCTTGTAATCCAAATATTGTTCCTTCCCGGTATACATCCTCGGGGAAATTCCACATTCATCCATAAGGGGGTCATAAGTAAGGGTTGTCCTTTGAATCCCTTTTTTTCTCCCAGTTATCCCAAATATTTAATGTGATTTTAATAACCACCTGGTTATTAAAATCACATTAAATATTTGGGATAACTGGGAGAAAAAAAGGGATACACCTCTTGAGGTCTATTCTTTTTGGGGATCCATAATAATGTGATTATATTCTGTACTGGGATCTCATTCCCCCCAATTTCCACCCATTTAATCACCTGTGTGGATCTATGCCAGGCTGGTAAATGACTTACAGTAATTGTGCTGCAGCAAAATATTTGTTTAGTGCCGGCAAAGCTAACCCACCCTCTGACCTTAATGCACTTGTACTTTAGTGCAATTCATTTTATTCTCTGTTTTTTCTTTCCCCAGATAAATGTATACATTTTGCTTTCCTTCGTATCCTATCTAAGGTTGCGTTTTGGAGATTTGCATAATAGCGTCTTTCACCGAATAGTAGTGAGCCCGCAATATAACATATCTCATCTTGTTAGGGTCAGATTGTTTAGGGTCTAAAGCCCTGTGCACCCTGTCTTATCAGATCAGGTTTTTTTTCTATTTCCCTGCCCGGGGATTGGAGGAGCTCCGTGTTCAAACGGCCATCACGTCAGCCGCCGCCCATGAGCTTCATTCACCACATGTTTTAAGGAATTGGAATTTCTTTATCTTGGGTTGCTATTGTTTCAAGACTTTAAAAGGATTGTTTGCACTTTACATTGCACTGTTTATTACACTCCATAGAAAATTCCAATTTTGCACATTTTATATTTGATTAATGTGATTTTGTTGCTTAATCTTTTTGAAATATCCACTCAAATATAGTTAGCTCCTACAGTTTTCTTCTTTAAACAATCTAGTCTGTTTTATTGTGTTCTTTACAAAAATCACTTTTATATAAAGTACTGTAGTTTGGAGAAGAAAAAAAATGAAACACAGAAGAAGAGGTGAAGTAATTGGAACAACAGGATTAAAAAGACCTAAAGCACCATCGTTTTTAGCAACAATTTCTTTTTTGTATGTTAAAAAATTTAATTAATTCCATTGTGTACTCCGAGGTTAAACAACTGTAGGATATTCTCCCATCATACTACACTATAACGTGCAGTTTGAATTCCTGAAAAGGCAGTGTAAAAGAAAATGGAACTCATTAGGCCGCGCTTATAGTGACGGTGACGCGATGTCGTGGCAAAACAAATGCATTACCGCCATCGCGTGTGCTTATAGTATGCGTGACGCGATGGCGCAACGGAGCGACAGATTGGTTGCGATCGCTGGAATCATCTCTATTTGATTTTCCAGTGACCGTCGCGTGACCGTCGCGTCGTCGTCGCCGGCACTATAAGTGTAGCCTTAGAATATAAGACACATGGTTACAGTAGATCCTCAGAGGTCCATTAAATGTTTTATTGTGGCGTTACCCCCATTTAATGTATCAAATATCGGAACGGATATCCACAAAGGTGAGTAGCGTTACAATGAACTTTGCGTTAACCAGAGAAATAGCGGATCCCTAATTTTAGTCTGGTCTAGTCTAGTCCCACCTGCCTCATCAAAGAGCTAAACCCCAGGCTGCACACACATGCAGTCTGTCTGATCCAGTGAGAGATACTGAATTGTTGAGGGAGAACTACTGCTAAGGTCTTTCTTCAATATACTATGTTGATGAACTGTTTGCTGTACTGTTACGCTGGAATCTAAACAGCCCTTGTTGGGAAAAGGGCCAAGCCCTGCTCAGGATTTATTTCTGTTTTGTATGCTGAAAAGAAGCTGTTTTGTTTTTGTGTGCCATATTTTTAAGGCTCAATAAATAAGCCTTTGCAAGAAACCCACGTGTGGTTGCATGTACCAACAGGACCTAAAACATTTTTTTCCACTGTTCTTGGCTGTCACATTAAATGGAGAACTTCATTATGAACTTGTGAGCAGAGCTCTACTTTGTATCTCTGTCTTAGAGGAGACCTGCACTTTGAAGAAATTGTTTGTTATAGAACAGGGAAACTGCTCCCATTTCTAATAAAGAGAGAAAAGATAATTATGAAATGATTCTAAACAAAGTAATCTCATAGCTAGCCAATCTATAATTACAATATTTTCTCTAAATATCAAAGCCCTCAATTCTAACTACAAGCAAAGACTAGTGCTATCTGAGTTCAAAAAGTTATATGGAGATGTCATCTACTTTCAAGACACACATTTTAACAGAAAGGACACCCCAACAATTTTATCAAAACCTATCCTAAATTATATTACTCATCTTTCAACAACAGGAGAAGGGTAGTTACTTCAATTAACTCTTTGATAAAGAGCCTAGAGCATGAAATGCGTAAGAGGACTATCTTTTTTGCGACCATGATGTTACTTGTGATTCCTTCCTGCAAATAAACACACCTGTTTTATCAGCACATCCATCTGGATCCCCCATTTTTTCGCGCTTGGAGCTATGCTCTCCTCTCTCCTGTCATTCAGGTTTTCTATCTTCAATCAACTCTCCGGAGGCAGTGCGCCCACGGAGCCAGGGATTGCAGGTCAACAGAGCAGTGCAGTGAGTACTCAGCGGCATTTCTACATAAACACACAGTGGTTCATCCACATGTCTGAGAAGATTTTGTGCTCCCTCTGTGGTGTAGCAGGGGTTACCAGCGATTGTGATTGTGGAGGGGGTAGTGATCGGGCTGTCCTGTTCACACTAGACTGTGTCCCGATTTTTTTGCCAGTTCTCCCTCTCCTTCCCCCCACTGCAGTGTTTATTCAACAACACTCATTATCATTGGATTTATTGCTGGACTGTGTTTATTCATTTACTGGACTGTGGAGGGTACACTGTCACCAGATTTACTCATAATCATTTACACTCATTTTGTATCTGGACCGCATCCCCCAACTCATTATATGATTCAGCACAGATATTTTTATTGCATCGTTCTGCTTCAGCTGTGTAGCACTAATTCGGGACTTTCAGTTTCGTGACTTTGATCTTCAATTAAACATGATGCTTCCGTTCAGGTGCAAGATGTTAAGATTGATACAGAAGGCAGATATATAATTATCCATGGTTCACTAGCAAGTTCCGATATCATGCCAACATTTACACTCCCAATGAATAACAACCTGAGTTCCTGAGATACATCCTGGAACTGCTCAAGGAGTTTATTTCAAATTCTCTGATAATGGGAGGAAACTTTTATGGTCCAGAACCCAAATTTAGATAAATCTAACATACCAATCCCACTAGCATGTCACAATTAAAAATGCAAAGAGATATAAAGACATAATGAAAGAATTCTCTCTAATAAATATGTGGAGATCCAAAAATCAAGGACAAAGGTACGTTATTTTATTTTCCTCCGTCATACTACAGGACTCATCATATTTTTGCTAGACCCAAAGTATTGAGAGGAATTACTCAAACCATGATAGTTTAATTACTTGGTTATGGTACTCTTTAATCGACATATCTTTTAAGGCCCCTTTTGTTTTCATATAATACAATTTCAGTGGAGATTGATCAACTCCTTACTAAATTACTGAGAAATAGACAAAAAAAAATATGCGACTCCCTGGAAGACTGTTACAGATTAAATGAGAGAAGTATAAAGTTACCTACAATGACAGTACAAATCGCCCAGAGTTCATTATCTATACAATATACTACGGGGAAAACACCCTTGTCAATCCTGCAGCATTTATCACACTTGCCTAATAAGGATTTACCTGATTGGAACATCACAGAGTGATCATAATATCCCCTAAAGGTTAACCTTACTTGTGAAAAATAAAAGGAATTTGTTTCTCTTAATTCAATATACTATCTCGATAAGAAACTTGGAATCAATTACACCCTAATGAGGAATCAACTCCCTTACTATTGGAATCAGAATTACCATTATGAATACCAGACAGGAGAACACAAACTACAGTAATATACCCTGTTTTTCCAATTACACTTTTTTTCATTAGAGGAATCCGCATACGTAGCCTTTAAGTGACTTCCAGAGGCTTGTCTGCTATATATATGGTTTAGCTTTACCAAGGTTCAGGTGGAACACATTTGTATGTTTTTACTGTATGCATTGTATTTTAATAAATTTGTTCTTTTTATATAATAATGCTCTGTTTTTGAGGATCTCAGTACCAATTTTATTTCTGCTTTTATAGTCACGATTATAGTCATGCGCCAGAGTCTTTTCTGTCTTCCAAGTGTAGTCACCCACTTCCTTATGGGATGCTCATAAAGCTTCCATTACAGGTACAGTACTTTCATTTTAATAACTCCATAAAAAAGGCTAAAAAGCAATTATTGAAAGATTTGACCAATGAGATCATTACCCTTGAACAAGAGCATTAAAAGCAGCCCTATAACTCACAATGAAGTTAATAAACTCCAATTAGAACAAACAGAAAAGCTGCTAAATGGACAAAAAATAACATTATTTATTTGATAAAGGCAACAAAGCTAACCAAATTCTTGCTAATAAACTAAGGCCAAAAATCAAAATCACAGACCTTAGACATAAAAAAAAAAAATTAAAAAAATGAAGAGACCACATACAACCCTTTGCAAATAGCTACAGAGTTCCATACCTTCTACTCAAATTATAACCAGAAATTAAAAAGTTATGGCGGGTAAAAAAAAGTGAGGAAATCCCTCCACCGTGCAGTGTGTACAGCAAATAACACAAGGTTGCAGACATGTCTGAGATATGCAAATGCACCACAAGTGGCGTTTTTATTTGCAGTACTCAAAAATATATCACCTGGAAGCTGGAAACCCAATCCACAAATTCATGCCTAAAGATGTTATCTTGAGAGCTGTGGGCTCCTCAAAACTAACGTGGGAAGATCTTATAAACATAATTGCTAAAATAACATAAACAGTATTAAAGGAAGTGGCCAAATCCCTTAAATCAATGAAAGCCCCTGGTCCTAATGGACTACCCAATATATATTATAAAAATATATTGTATTACTAGCCCTGAATTTATTGCATATGTTTAACTTCTTCTTGGGAGGACAAGACTATCCCCCAGCAAATGTCTAAAGACAACATCACAGTAATTCACAAAAAGGAAAAAGACCCATAAAAGTTACAGACCCATCTCCCTTCTAAGATCTGACTTTAAAATGTACAGAATTTTTTTTGCTAATAGGTTAAAGTTGATTCTATCCAGATTGATCCACGCCGATCAAGTCAAATTGGGAACACGAGCCAGGCATCAGACAACACTATAAAAATCATCAATATTATAGAACAGCGGTGCGCAAACTGGGGGGTGCAAGATTATTTAGGGGGGCGCGAGCTGCATGCAGGGAAACCTGGGGGCGGGCAGAGCTGTGCATGGACAGCCAAGCTCTGTGCTGAGGCTGCTTCTCTGCGTATTGCTGTGGGGCGGGTCCTTGCTGCAGGGGCGGGGCTTTCCTTCCCTGCACACAGGCATCCCCTCCTGTATTACCCGTCCCAGTTTTCAGCAGCATGGGGGACAGGAGCAGGCTTACAGTAGTACTTCCTCCCCCAGGTGAAAGTGTGTGACTTATGATTGTGTGTTGTGTCTGTCTGTCTTGTGTGTTGTGATTGTGTGTGGTGTGGTGTGTGTGTGTTGTGATTGAGTGTGTGTGTGTGTTGTGCCTGTGTTGGTTGTGATTGAGTGTGTGTTGTGATTGAGTCTATATATGTGTGTTGTGATTAGTTGTGTCTGTTTGTATGTTGTGATTGCGTGTGTGTATTGTGATTGTGTGTGTTGTGAGTATGTTTGTGTTGTGAGTGAGTGTGTGTGTGTTGTGTCTGTGTTGGTTGTGATTGAGTGTGTGTGTGTTGTGAGTATGTTTGTGTTGTGAGTGAGTGTGTGTGTGTTGTGTCTGTGTTGGTTGTGATTGATACTGTGTTGTGTGTGTGTGGATTGTGTGTGTGTTGTGTCTATGTTGGTTGTGATTGAGTGTGTGTTGTGTTGTGTGTGTGTGTTGTGATATTAGTGTGTGTTGTGTGTGTTGTGATTGAGTATGTGTGCTGTGTTTGTGGTGTGATTGTGTGTATGTGTTGTGATTAAATGTAGCGGTGCGCAAACTGGGGGGCGTACGGTCTCCACAGCTTGGCGCTTCGGGAGACAAACAAAATTGACTTTGAAGCGCGCTTAGCAGCAGTCAATGCACACACACACACAGCCACACAAACACACACAAAAATAGCCCCAATCCATGCCCCCCCCGCTCGTGCTTCCAGAATTATGCAGGACACCCTGTGCTCATGCTTGAAGAGTTGGTGATGTCACCACTCTCAGCGGCAGCGTGGACGCAGCCTAATTTTGCAAGCACGAGCTGTTGAAATAAGTATTTACTGTAGACATATTTGAATTTACATTGTATACCATTTAATAAAGGTTTTTTTTTTCATGTGATTGATTACATCAGGCAGGGGGGCCCCGAGAAATTTCATGGATGAAAAGGGGGGCTCGGCATAAAAAGTTTGCTCACCCCTGTTATAGAACATGTGAATGCGTCAAAAATCAAAGCCCCCTCTCCTAAACCTACAGTAGATGTGGAAAAAGTCTTTTGACCAGATTAGTTGGCCTTTCCTTAAAACATTAGAGATTTTTGGTTTTGAATGCCCTTTCTCAAGGGGATTCAAGCCTTATATAAATCCCCAATAGCCTCTTTAAACTCCCAGGAGCACATCTGGAAAAAATACAAATTACAAATGGCACCAGACAAGGTTGCACTCTCTCCCCACTGCAGTTTGCACTTACAATAGAACCACGTGTATGTACAATCATAAATAATCCTAACATCAAAGGTATAAGAATTGGTAAATAAAGCAATAAACTATCACTTTTTGCTGAATACATCATTCTTAACATCTCAAACCTTTTGCATAATTTCCTAATTTACATATTGCATTGTCAGAATTTTGTTTATTTTCTAGTTATAAAATAATCTCTGCTAAGTCTGATGTATTCAATTTAACCTTACCACAACACAAGGTGAAACTAGAACAACTAAAGCTCAATTACAGATTGAAAGAGACTCATCTTAAATACCTCGGCAAATTAAAAAAGATTTGCAAACGTGGAACAACTTCCAAATGGCATGGAAGTTTTTTAGTAGTATAAACTCAATCAAAATGAATATCTTTTACAAAACTCTATTGATTCCCATTCCCCATAAGAACATAAAAGACCTACAAATAGAATGGAGCTTTCAATTGTATTTGGCAAAATAAGAAACCGAGACTAGCGAGATCTTGATAATCGTACATTACAACCAGGATGGAGCACAAGCTCTTTTGACGCTTGAAAAAATAAAGGCATTATCTTTTTTATATAATACTTTTTTGATTGATCTATACTTTTGGTGTGCTTGACTACATTTTTCATAGATATATGAGGAAATGGTAGACAGATCACCAAATTGAAATGTCAATTGGTTGGATACAGTATATGTGATAATGCCTCTAAAACATCTATTTATACCACAATGAAGCAAACAATGTACAAGATTTTATTTAGAGAATACCTTATTCCTAAAGATTAAACATAATATTCCCAATATCCTCAGACAAATGCTGGAGAAATTGTGGTCAAGTAGGCGACATAGACCACAATTGGTGGTTCTGCCCTAAAGCACAGCGGTTCTGGGTAATGATACAAGATTTAATAGAAGAAACTTTTGATATTAGAATCCATCTTGATCTGGCTATAATTATCCTAGCCAAGGCAATTGATAACATGAACATATCATTTCAAAAACTAATCTCCCACATTTTAACAGCAGCCAAATGTATCATCTCAGCTGTTGGAAGAAACATTTAACTCCATCGAGGAATACCACTCTCCAAAAAAAATTGGGTGATGATGGAAAGTCTTACAGCATTCCTAAAACACAATATAAAAAGCTTTCATAAAGTTTAGGATCCATGGATTCACAGATAAATTACATAAAGATTAAACTGTTCAGGTTTAAGGGCAAAATAAAGAGATCCAGAAAGGACTCATTTAATAAATCTAGTAGAGCTACTGGTGACCACGGAGTTCCCCCTACCCTTTCATTTCATGTATTTTGCCATTTGGATCTCAGTCGTTGTACATTTATACGATGTCTACGTTATTTGTAGATGCAGGTGGAATTTCTCCATCCACCCCAACCTTCTCTATTTACAGTATGTATCAACCGCTGTTACAAAACCTTCAATAAAATGTATGTTCTTCACTTTTGATAAGTGGGACTGACTTGATGCAAGTTAACATCAATTTGTTATGTGAGGAAAATTAGTCGATTTGGGTCATTTCAAATGCTATGACCTAAATATGCAGTAAAAATTTAGAACACACTTTTGACAATTCAATACATATTAGATGACATTAGGAAACATCTAAGGTAACATTTTCTCCACCTTTGTTCCAGTTCAAAACCATTTCTACAAATATTTTTATTTTGAAATTAATTTTCATATTTCATTTCATAATTTAAGTAACAATGAATTATTGCTTACCCAGGCCTGTGCAAACTACACACTTTTGTTTCCATACCAATATTATAAATGTATAATTAAATGTAAAAAAAAAAACCATATCATTCTATACCCTAAGCCCATTACTCATCAGAAAGCCAAAGAACTAGGACTGGTTTTGTGTTTCTCTTTACCAATATACTGAATAGAGCCATACAAATTAAGCAAGACAAAAATAAATATATTGTATTCATACTGCAGCTAGCTAACTATTTCATAAGCCATTCAAAGCACATCTGTATTGGAATAATTGAACACTTTTATCATACCCCTACTTTCAGAGCCAAATTAAAGAATCAACATACTACATTATTGATTTGCTTCATTATATGCTTTGTAACATATACAGTCAATATACTTTGCAATGTTATCTTGTTGGCCAAATACTGCTAGGGGCATGAAGAATAGCCTCAAAGGATGCATTGCAAAGAGTTGTAGCAGCAATAATAGTGACAATCAAAACTAGACCATATTTAAGTTTTAAGTTTTGGTATAATTTATTTGACTAAGAAACAAGGGGAGCAAATGGTGTTTACATTTCCCAGGCATGTCAGTAAAATGTGAATGAAGCATAATAATCCATGACTTAAAATATAACTGTATAATGAGATAATGTAAGATACAGTATAAAGAAAAAGATACACAAAACATAATTAAAGAGCAAGAAATAGGTAATTAGGCTTTTAATATCTCATTAGAGTGAAACAGACTCATTAGAAGACATTTTTATTTACATCAACATCTTCATAAGCACGAGTAGCGTGTTGTTCACTCATTATAGAAGATGAGACTTCAGTTTCAGAGAATTCAACTTCAGAGTATCCAAAATAGAAATTAGCACACTGGTAAAGCAGCGGGTCATTTAAACACAAGATTTGACGCAGCATCACTGAAACAAATATTGATACGTGCAAAATAATATGGTTTGTTTACAACATTGATGCATTGACAGGTCAAAAAACATTGACTACTTGTGTAACCACAGGATACAAGTTGTGAGAACTAATTTGTGTAGCGAAGTAATGTTGCTTAGCATGATCGAAAGCATATTTGAAGCAGGAAAGGAGAAATTAGTGTCGTAGGAAGCGAGCGTGCATGATTTCTTCCAAAGGCGCCCAGAGGTGCGGAGAAATTAGTGTCGTGCAAGCGAGCGTGTACGATTTCTTCCAAAGGCGCCCAGAGGTGCGGAGAAATTAGTGTCGTGCAAGTGAGCATGTACGATTTCTTCCAAAGGCGACCAGAGGTGCGAAGCTTAGGAAACACGTGCATATGCTACAGTAAGTCATCAGTTGCTTGTTCTTACAGTTTTCTGATTGTTTTGTGGTGACAGCAAATAGAACAGTAAAAGAAGCTGTACTGAAGGGTACTGATGGGATGACTGAAAACATGGTCACTTGTCTGATCAAGGTGCTACTTGTTGAAGGAATATTAATACTGTATGTTACCAGTTTGCAGAAACATGTCATGTCTGGGAAGGGACATACATTTTTACTTGTGTGTTTGCCAGAATAAAAGGAGACTGGAACTGAATCAAATTTATGGATGGACTTTGATTAAAAGCATAATTAAGAAAATCCCCTGTTAACCCTTTGAGTGCCCCGGGATGTGGTCATTGCATCATGGGGACTGGCATGCCCGGTGTCCCAGGGGCCATGACATAGTGACCAGGTAATCCTCAAAGGGTCTGTTTTTCCCAGATTCGATCGCATCCTGCGTTACTATAGAGTGAAGGACGCAATCAGCCCATTGAGGAAATGGAGGAGACCCCTCCTCTTCTTTTTCCCAGAAAATGTCTGCCATGGTGACTACTACTGCAAGCGGTCACCCCGCACTGCAGTATTAACATTGGTTATTATTCTTGAAGGACACTTCTGCTGTCCATTAACTCCTGAAAAAAATGGCAGATTAAACAGATCTCTTGGGTGAGTAAACAATACATTAAAACAACTAATTTACTGACAAATGGTAGCTTTGATTATTATTGAATGATAACACAAACAAAATATATTGTGAAACTTATCTGCAGAAGTACTATATAAACAGAAAAAATGGAACAAGGCGCTTCTAGTGAAATGATAGCGACAAGTTTCTATAATAGTGATTCACCCAAACATAAGTGAATAAATTCGAAAAAATGTACTAAACTAATAAAAAGTGACAATAGCTTTCACCACAAGTGAATAGTGCAAATATAGTGAAAAAATGAAATTAGATGCAGCAGCTCTACATCCTTAATGTGGACTGTCCAGGTCCAAAATGCAAAGCGTTGTCTTCCAGGTCAGGGGAGCGCTGAAGATCTCAGATGACATATGTAGAGAATTGGAGAAAATATATAATGGTGCAGACAATAAATAAAAGTGAATCCAAACAGTGTCAGTCTCACTCACATATTTCTTCTGTAAATAGAAGGCATATCAGAGACCCATCTCTTTCTGATAGGAGCCCTTTATATGGACCTTCAGGTGGACATCTGTTGTGGAAGATGAATCTTGAATGGTGTGCTGTATGTGTGGTAGTATCCTTTTACATCCCTCCCAGGGATTGAAATAAAGAAGAAAGAGCGCACAATAGTGTAGTATGTTGAAAAAGGTCTATTACATCTCATATAAACATATACCTCCTGGCATCTCATATAAACACGTACCTCCTGGCATCCAGCCATCACAACCATAGATGGATTGACAATATTCCCAAGGGCCAGTTCCTAAGAACTAAAAGGAATTGATCTCAACCGGAAATATTCGAGATACAGGCCAATGACCTTAAAGATAAATTCATTCAGAGAGAGTATAATCCCAATAAGGTTATGAGGGCCTTGGAGACTGTAAAAAGTGTCAATAGAGATGACCTTATCTGTATGGATAATAAGAGATCAAAACAATCAGATGGTGTTGAGTTTATTCCCTTCATCACCAAATACAATGGAATGTCCAATAAAATAACACAAATAATTAAGAAACATTGGGGCATTCTACAGGGTGATACAATCTTAAAATCAATATTACCCAAACATCCTCAGATAGTTTTTAAAAAAGCTGACAATCTAAAACTTAAACTATCCCCAAGTTGTCCGTTCAATTCCATGAAAGCACATAATACAATGTAGCCCTTTTTGTGAACGTCTGAACTAAGGGACTACGGTGCATAAACCTGTGGCTTCAGGAGCTCTGAGCCTCCGCATATTGGGAGCCTGGGGGTATACCTTTATCACTTGTGGTGCAGCGCCTCCACTTACCCAGGATCCCCATTATAGAGATTATGCCCTGAGCAAGAACCTAACAACAGCAGTATGCAACAGCAACCTTTTTATATCACACAATAACAAATGATATGCAGACTTATCATATAACATTTGCATACACACACACAACGTGGCTCGGCCACACCTTATTGGGATAGTGTCCTGTACATAAGCAACTCTGCCGCTCTCCTTAGGAGTATGTCTCATAACCCGTAAAGTATAGTACCATATGCAATTCTCTTAGGAAACCCAATTAGTTAGTGGGAGGCGGGATCAGCGCCTGGTGACCGGTGTAGGTGCACGTGTAGACAAGGATACCTTCCGGTCACTACGATGACCTTGACACTCCACAGGGCCCCAGTGATAATCCAGCCTTGCGCCGTCTCTCCCTTCTGCAGCACCATCAGACGGGGAAAATCCAAGATGGCGGCCGCAACTCCGCAGCTCCGCATATGAACCTCACTAAAGGGAAACGTCCCTGACGACTATGGGCGTCCTTACAAATACAGCACCCTACGATGGCGGGGGAAAGACTCCTGGGGCTGTGGGCATATCCTACCTAAGCAGACGGGTCACTGACCCTCTGCTCTCGCACCCGAGGTTCCGCCAACCTCCTCCTTCACCTCCCTCGCTGCTCTGCCCCACCGCCCACACGCATCCGGTTCCTGCATACACAGTCTCGCATCCCATTGGTCCTCAGCCTCAGCTGACCTTCTCACCATCAGAGTTCATAGTTCAACCCCTTCGCGCGCTTCCCTCGCGCATGCGCAGCCCAACTGGTACGCAGTAACTTCGCTGGCAAACAGGGACAATATGGCGCTGCCTATGTAATTGACAGCGCGGAACCTTTAATATATGCACATCCTTACATTCTCCCCCCCCCAGAATCCAGCGTCCCCGCTGGACTACCTAAGCACATATATTAACTATGTACACAACCCTCTCTTCCTAGATTAGGTTACACATCTCATTAAACAGTACCATCACAGCTTGCATCCTATGCCGAGCCCACTGCTGAGCCTCATAATGGGGTGCCCCAAACTGATCATATGCCATTCGCATGGGAGGTTGACTGTTTCTTTGACTTCGGCGGGGTTGATCTTCCTCTGCAGAGTGCTCAGTCTCAACTGGTATTTCCATCTCTACCCTTGAGGGGTGTTCAGCATTAGCACAGTCTCTTTGGGGTGTAAAACATGGACTTTGGGGGTCTAGAGGCTGACTCACGGGAGTCAATTGATCAATGTTCGGGCCAAAAGGCTCTTTACCCGTGGCTCCTTCGGGAGATGCCTCCACGGCCGGAAGGCCCCTTTGAGAGGTTCCTTCCATTGGATCCTCAGAGGTGGCAATTTTTACAGTCTCTGGGCCATCCTCTGTGTGTTCAACTTCTCCATCTATGGGCGTGGCTGGAATTTCCAATTCGTCCGTCCCTACTTGAGGTATGGGAAGCAGATGATTCCTATGCCACACCTTTACGCGGCCTTCAGAATCCTTGATTCGGTACACAGGAAGACCAGGCATCTGTGACTCCACCTCATACACACCCTCCCGCCACCGGTCGGCCAATTTATGCTTCCCAGGAACACCTAAGTTGCGTAAGAGGACCGCATCTCCGGGGTGAATTTCCTTGTGACGTACTTTGTGATCGTAGCGCCTTTTATTTCCCGCATTCAATTTCGCAGTCGTCCGTTCAGCCAATCTATAGGCCAGCTGTAAACTGTCCCTTAGTCGCTGGACATATCGAAAGTGCGTCCTATTGGATACCCCATCGGTAGATATCCGCAGGCGCACATCCACCGGTAAACGGGCTTCTCTTCCGAACATCAAGAAATACGGAGTATACCCGGTGGACTCATGTCGGGTACAATTATACGCATGTACCAATGCTTCGACGTGTTTACTCCACTCCGTCTTTTTCGGGCTCGTCAAGGTTCCTAACATATCTAACAGAGTGCGATTGAACCGTTCAGGCAGAGCATCCCCTTCGGGGTGGTACGGGGTAGTACGCGATTTGGCAATGTTCAATAGAGTGAGCAACTCCCGTATCAGGGTACTCTCAAAATCCCTGCCCTGATCGGAGTGAAGACGATTTGGTAGTCCATAATGAATGAAATATTTCTCCCATAGTACTCGGGCCACCGTTACGGCCTTCTGGTCTTTCGTAGGGAACGCTTGGGCGTACCTAGTGTAGTGGTCAGTGATCACAAGAACATTACTAACTCCCCGACTGTCGGGCTCGATACAGAGAAAATCCATACATAGACGGACCGTCCCGTTCTTCTTGCGGACTACCACAATGGGTGAGGCGTACGGGCTCCGAGATTCCCGCACGATGCCAGCCGTTTTCATCTCGTCGATTAATCCCCTCACTTCGTCAGCATCCTTGGAGGCAAGCCGGCGGGAGCGCTCCCGGAAGGGGGTGGCGTCGCTCAGTCGGATGGTATGGTGGGCACTGCGACTGCACCCCACATCCATGTCACCAGTGGAGAACACCCCCCTTCGGTCGTGTAGCTCATCCTGTAGCCTCTTCCTCCACTCATCCGGGAGGGGCGAGTCGCCAAAGTCAAATTCCAATGCCGGCGCTATGGTAGCCGGCGAGCTCCTAGCTAGTTCCGTCGAGGCCTCCTCCTCGGAAGTTACCGGGTATATCCTCCCTAGCGTCTGTCGCCGGTCAATAGTCATCGGGTACGGGGATATATTCTGCACATATACCCAGGTGCGCTTCGGGATCTTCCCGGGCCATTCCTTGACCGAGGTTAGTACCTTGTAGCCCAAACGTTGTTCGTCCTGGGCCACACTCTCCAAGGTGAAGAGCTGATCCTCCGACCGTCGACGGGGGTAATGGCAAGCGGCGACCATCATTCGTCCTTCCCCCGGGGGAATCTGGGTCAGTCCCCATTCTTGACTGTAGAGGACACCATGCTCTTCCTCGGTCGCAATTTTACCGCAGACCTCTTGAAGGGCGGGACAGGCCGCCAGGGCCAGCAGTGGGGCTTCTCCTGCTTCCTGCAAAAACTGGCGGAATACCGCGCGCACAATGTCAGCGTTGGTCCCCAAGATGATTGGGGCGCTGGGGTGGTCCTGCGGCTCGGGGCACACTAGGGCCTCCACTTCCATGGGGTGATGTTTACCAGTATTCAGCTGGAGAATATCTAACTGCACCTTTACTACTCCGTCTATGGGGTAATCTTCATGACTCAGTCCCCGTAGCCGCAGGGCATCCGCCGATAGCAACGGTAGTTGATGTAGGTGTTGGTCGTAGAAGGGCCGGTATACGATCGTTACTTGGGATCCCGTGTCCAACAATGCGGCGGCGTAGATGCCTTCGATAACTACGCGAATAATGGAGGCGGGGCCGATTCGGGAGCCCTGAGGAGGCGGTGATGCCTGGTCATCCTTCAGGGGTTGGCACGGCATTGAATGCGCCGGTCGGGACGACGTTCTTCGTGAGGTGGGGCAGTGGGCCCGCAAGTGTCCCATCTTTCCACAGGCATAACACTGTATTTGGCTGAGGTAAGCCTCGTCTCTCCTTGTGGGGGGGCTCCGCCTGGTCGGGGGACGAGGTCTGGGTGTCACGGGGGTGGGGGCATCCTCGGGGTCAGGGTCCCCAGATTCAGGCGCATCGGTTTTGGGTTCCACTTTCTTGGCCTCCTTACCTCCGAGCTGGGGCTTCTTCCCGGTGGCTAGGTCACGCCCCAGCAGCACCGTCTCATGCGCTTGAACCCGGTCCATTAGGTCGTGAAACGACAACGCTTGTCCAGGCGTTAGGCAGCTACTGACCCGCACCGACACGGGGTGTAGGGGTAAGAGGCCCCGCAACAGCTGAGTGGTGCGTAGTCCGTTAGCTTCTATCCTTGGTAATACGCCTTTCCTCACCAGATTCCAGAGGTCCAGGTGCAATCGTCTGAGAAAATCGGACACCATTTCTCCCTCTTTCTGGGTTAACGCATGAAATTTGGACATCAACGTGTACGTGTCCACCGGGGCTCCATAGGCCTTGGTCAGGCAGTAGATAAGATCAGCCGCGTCAGCTTCCGGATTGTCATCTCGGTAGTAGTGCACCATATGGGACGCGGGGGGCCGTAAGCACTCAACTATGCGTTGTCTGCGGACCGCGTCCGTGCAGGTCCATTCAGGCAGTACCTGTTCGGTATGATCCAACCAGTCCTCTATCCCTACTTCCCCTGGAGGCGTGGGTTTCTCGCCGGAGAAGGCTTTTAACTTCCTGTACTGGAGCGACTGGGTGGTGTTGTGGATAGCGGCGGCTATGGCGGGAATAGAGGTGTCTCCTGGTAAGCTGTCCCCGACTGCAGGGTAAGCGTCCAATCTTGATACGCTAAGGCGGTTGAGGCCAGCCCGCAGGCCGGACGGGGTGGACGACGAGCCTAGGCTCAGGGTGGCTGGCCAACGAGGGTGTAGGCCACTGTCAGGGAAGTGGTCGGGGCCTCCCGTCGCGGCACCTGTGGTGGGAGCATATTCTCTCCTAGGGGTAGAGGTGGCCAGGGGCGCAGAGGTGTCCGCCTGGACTAGTGGGCAGCGCACCCCCGGAGCCTCGGGCAGCAGCAGTATATGGGGCAAAGCCTCGGGGCATATATCTTGTTCAGTGGCATACAAGATCCGGCGCCAGGTCTGGTCATGGTCATAAAAGTGGTCTTGTACTTGGGCATTGTCCAGGAGAGGAAGCTTTCGGACCTGTTCGGTCACTGTGCCTAACGAGATCATGGCGGGGACATGGCCCAGCGCGAAAACACGGTTCAAGGGGATCCCGCGCCGTTGGGCCCACTTGCGCACCTCGAGCGCCGAGGGCACCGACATGATGTGGGTTGGTTGCACAATAGAGACAAAAAAAAATGTGGGGGCACCCCAGGTCTAAGATCTCAGCAGCGCCTCCAAATGTAGCCCTTTTTGTGAACGTCTGAACTAAGGGACTACGGTGCATAAACCTGTGGCTTCAGGAGCTCTGAGCCTCCGCATATTGGGAGCCTGGGGGTATACCTTTATCACTTGTGGTGCAGCGCCTCCACTTACCCAGGATCCCCATTATAGAGATTATGCCCTGAGCAAGAACCTAACAACAGCAGTATGCAACAGCAACCTTTTTATATCACACAATAACAAATGATATGCAGACTTATCATATAACATTTGCATACACACACACAACGTGGCTCGGCCACACCTTATTGGGATAGTGTCCTGTACATAAGCAACTCTGCCGCTCTCCTTAGGAGTATGTCTCATAACCCGTAAAGTATAGTACCATATGCAATTCTCTTAGGAAACCCAATTAGTTAGTGGGAGGCGGGATCAGCGCCTGGTGACCGGTGTAGGTGCACGTGTAGACAAGGATACCTTCCGGTCACTACGATGACCTTGACACTCCACAGGGCCCCAGTGATAATCCAGCCTTGCGCCGTCTCTCCCTTCTGCAGCACCATCAGACGGGGAAAATCCAAGATGGCGGCCGCAACTCCGCAGCTCCGCATATGAACCTCACTAAAGGGAAACGTCCCTGACGACTATGGGCGTCCTTACAAATACAGCACCCTACGATGGCGGGGGAAAGACTCCTGGGGCTGTGGGCATATCCTACCTAAGCAGACGGGTCACTGACCCTCTGCTCTCGCACCCGAGGTTCCGCCAACCTCCTCCTTCACCTCCCTCGCTGCTCTGCCCCACCGCCCACACGCATCCGGTTCCTGCATACACAGTCTCGCATCCCATTGGTCCTCAGCCTCAGCTGACCTTCTCACCATCAGAGTTCATAGTTCAACCCCTTCGCGCGCTTCCCTCGCGCATGCGCAGCCCAACTGGTACGCAGTAACTTCGCTGGCAAACAGGGACAATATGGCGCTGCCTATGTAATTGACAGCGCGGAACCTTTAATATATGCACATCCTTACAACAACATGGCTAAAGGAATTAGATGGATTTTTCACATGTGGTAAATGCATTGGCTGTGGATATAGCTCTAAATGTAATCAATTTCAATCCAATGTTACGGGGATTAAATTCCCCATTAAATCATTCATCTCCTGCAAGACTCCTTTTGTGGTCTACCTGTTAGAGTGCCCATGTGGACTACAATATGTAGGGCGAACAGGTAGACCATTGAAACGACGTCTTGCAGAACATGTTTACAATATTAAAAGGGGTCTGGAGACACACAGTGTCTCCAGCCACTTTAAAAGTAAGCATGGACAAAATCCTGAAGGGTTAATCTGTAAAGGGATTGAATGTCCCAAGCAGAATTGGAGGGGGGGTGACAAAATAAATCTTATATCCAGACGCGAAAGCTACTGGATATATACCCTTAAAACCATGACCCCAAGAGGACTAAATATTGAATTCGACCTGGCAGCATTCCTAAGAGATAGTTAGGTCTATATAGTATACTGCTGATGTTGGATATAGCATAACCAGGTTATCTTATGGTTCAATCTAATATATTCTCTTTCCACCTCTGGGTCCTCTATGCCGGTATTGGCAGGGAGTCAGCTTAATAGCTATCTTTCAAAATACAATTTGGAATTATAAGCCATAATGTTGCTATCCACTTTTTATTTATATTTTTATATGCAATCAGATTATTTTTATTGATGTATTTCTATGTATAAGATGTATTGGCATTAGAATATATTAATTATAGCCTACTGCCATTTTTATAAGTATGTTTCACGAATATGCTGGAGTGTATGTATATTGTGATTGTTACTGTCCAGGCATGAAGGGGTTAAGTCAGCTGTATACAAATTGCCCTTCATTATCTACAAGTGGACAATCAGTGGGAGTTCCCAGTGAGGACAATTACCCAATGGGAATCCCTCGTTAGCAATGCACAAGGATATAAATAACCTACAGTGCCCCCACGGCTCCATTACCCCTGAAGAAGTGACGTCAGAGTCACGAAACGCGCGTAGGGTGGAGCCTCCAGGACGTGCTGCGGCGTGCATACCCATTGAGAGGAGAAGAGGTTGATTGGCGGGGAAAGTCATCTGAGGAGGGAATAGGCGCTCCGAGTCGCGGCCACGAAGCGGGGACCCACGCCGAATCCAGCCTCCTCCTGCAATCCCTCGGCATCCTCCCATGTAAGCGGACGGCACGTTGTAGGACGCACATAGGGCATTACAGCATGTGAGTGCATGTTTTTTACCCTGCTATTTTTATCAATAAATGTTATGTTATCACACTATTGGCGCCCATTCTTGTTCCCACATGGTGTATGGCGGTGCTGACGCTGGAAGTAAAGATCACGTCACCAGCAGCAGCAACAAGTTGGAGCCAACCGGGAGGAGAGCAAAGAAACCTTTTGAGGCCCATTTCTATCTATTTTTAAGTAAGTAGATAGCAACGGTGGGGGTGAAGAGAACTGACCATAGGGTACTGCGCAATGGTTGTTTTGTTTTTATTTCCAGACAAGTCTTCAATCTAAAAGGAATGGGACAGTGTGGACTGTAGATCTCATCCAATATCATCTACTTGATTCATGGGACTGCACTCTGCTGTCAAGTTCAATATCTGTTAGTGCGCCAGGGAATCATTGTTTGTATTGTATATGTTTTTGTGTTTTCTGTTTCTTGTTGTTCATGCTTTGTATACATGCCTTGTGGATAGGTTTGTTTATTCCTTAGGCAGCCATTCCCCATTCTACTAAAATAGCTTGTGAGGGATCACATACAGGGTTTCCCATATAGGGGATCTCTCTTTATTTGTAGAGCACCTATTTATTTCAATAGTATATAGGTTAGGGTTTATAGGTTTGAGCGCTGATTATATGTTTTTAGTTTAATTTTTTTCACCACATTTAATATAATGAACCACAACATGTCCGGTGTTTAATAGCTACAATTTCATCACATACTGTAATGTATCTTTCCTTATGTTTGGTCCCTTTTTAAACCTTAAATGTTTTCTTTGTTTTCCTTTCTGTAACTGTGAAGTGCTTTGCGTCCCATTGGGAGAAAAGCGCTATGTAAATAAAGTTATTATTTTCATTACCATGTTTGTGCATTCATTGCCGCATCGTTCATGCTCTTATCTTGGCCTAAAGTAAAAAAAGGGGTTTGCAGCGCACTAACTGTACACAGTTGTGAAGGGCAATGGCGCACGTGACTAAGTGACTATATACTGTAATATGGATTAAAAAGCATGAGTGAAAATAAGATAATGTAAGGAAACAGGATACAGTAGTGATAGATGGGCTGAAAATATTAATAAATGTGACCGAGTATCTATCACAAATGGCAGTGAAGGAAAGGAGTTAATTACAAAAATGAACTCGAATAAAAAACCTCATCCAATTAGGGGGAAAATAGAGAGTCTGCAGCTATCCAGGAAGATTGTTCGGTATCTCAGGTGCTAGAAAACAAGGGTAGAGGAAAGCATGCGACCCTCATAACATAGTAAGTATTAAAAAAATGCTATTGGTTGTTAAGAAGGTGAGTATCACATGTAAAAGAAGACAAATAAAATCCCATTCCACCACAGTGATGAAGAAATAACTGCAACAGAGAAAAAGTGTAGCCAGGAAAAAAGTGAGGAACAAATACATTTAAAGTGAAACTTCTTTGTCTTTTGTCACTGTTTTGTCACAGAAATTGTATTTGTGATGGTGATGTTTTTAATTAAAAATCAAAACACAATTTCAGTGCCAAAACGCAAAGAAGTTTGACTTAGAACGCGTATTTTAGCTATTTGCACTTCTATATTTATAGTAACTGTGAATTCCTTGTCTGTGTGTGTCAGTGTGTGTGTCAGTGTGTCAGTCAGTCAGTGTATATGTGTGTGTGGGTGTGTCAGTCAGTGTTTGTGTGAATGTGTGCGTGTGTATGGGGGGGGTATGTCAGTCAGTGTGTGTGTGTGTGTGTGTGTGTGTGTGTGTGTGTGTGTGTGTGTGTGTCAGTCAGTGTATGTGTGTATGTGTGTGTGTGTGGGGGGGTATGTCAGTCAGTGTGTGTGTGTGTGTGTGTGTGTGTGTGTGTGTGTGTGTGTGTCAGTCACTGTGTGTCAGTCAGTGTGAGTGTTTCTGTGTGTGTGTGTGGTGTGTGTGGTGTGTGTGTGTGTGTGTGTGTGTGTGTGTGTGTGTGTGTGTGTGTGTGTGTGTGTGTGTGTGTGTGTGTGTGTGTGTGTGTGTGTGTGTCAGTAAGTGTTTGTGTGTCAGTCAGTGTGTGTGTGTGTGGGTGTGTCAGTGTGTGTGTTTGTGGGGCGAGGGGGTTTCAGTCTGGGTGTGTGTGAGTGTCAGTCAGTGTGGGTGTGTGAGTGTCAGTCAGTGTATGTGTGTGTGTGTGGGGGGGTATGTCAGTCAGTCAGTGTGTGTGTGTGTGTGTGTGTGTGTGTGTGTGTGTGTGTGTGTGCGCGTGCGCGTGTGTGTGTGTGTGTGTCAGTAAGTGTTTGTGTGTCAGTCAGTGTGTGTGTGTGTGTGTGGGTGTGTCAGTGTGTGTGTTTGTGGGGCGAGGGGGTTTCAGTCTGGGTGTGTGTGAGTGTCAGTCAGTGTGCGTGTGTGAGTGTCAGTCAGTGTCTTTCCTCTCCCTCCCCCGACATCACTGGTGGCCTCTTCTGCCAGCAGTGACGTCACTTCCGTTATGGAATTGTGTTACAACACAAGGGATTTTTCCTATCAAAACTCTGTAGGTGCCAGCAAAGAAGTTTCAATTCAAAAAAAGTATCAATAACGTATTTGTAAATACAGTATTACCACATCTGCTGTGTAACCAATTACCTCTAACTTATTTCAAGAAAATGAAATGTGACAACCATGATATTTAGATTTACAGCAATGGGAATAAGAAGCTTGTGGTTTTCTTTTAGCTTCATTGAGGTGACCTTGAGAAAGTAATACTCACCTGAAGTTAAAGTTGCACAGTTCTCAGTACAACACAACTTAAGGAACAACAATACAAGGGCAGTTTTTACATAGGACTATTTTGACTGTATTTAAGAATATTATACATAATTTCACACTTGCAAAAATACATATGCGGTTTGATTGATATTCCTTAAAGCCATGACATAAAAACATTTTTTTCCATGGCTTCAGGAAATAGATGCAAAAGTAATGGCAAATGCTGCACACCATAAATACAAAAAACAATGGAGTTACCGATGCTCTTGTGTTCAACAACAACGTGGAGATTGCGCGATGACATCAGATGACGTGATGACGTCAGATGCTGACGACGCGGCACGTGACATGACGACGACCAATCAATGGAGCCAAAAACCGGAGGACCTGGAGGGCAGTGGATCTCAGCCAGCATGGAAGCAATGATACAGATTACCAGCTGAAGGACAGAGAGCTACATCAATGCTGGTGTGGATTATCAACAGAGGGCATTGTGGGTTGGTGTGGAGTACAAAAAGACAGGGTCATCTTAACAGCATTAGGGGCCCTGGGCAAAGCAGTGCATGGGGCCCTGCCTACACTGTCACTCCCAGCCTCCCATGCGCTCACTAGCAGCAGCAGGCACCGGAAGTGCTGCACTGCTAGTGGTTGTGACGCGAGCGGGGGTGCCGGGCTGGTGGAGAGCGAGCGGAGTGGTGGTGCCGGGCGGGGGTAGAGCGAGCCGGGGTGCCTGGCGGGGGGAGATCGAGCTGGGGTGCCGGGCGGGGGGAGAGCGCGCCGAGGTACCGGGCGGGGGGAGAGCAAGCTGGGGTGCCGGGCAGGGGGAGAGCGAGCTGCGGTGCCAGGCGGGGGGAGAGCGAGCCGGGCGGGGGAGAGCGAGTGGAGCCGGGGTGCCGGGTGGGGGGAGAGCATTGGTGGGCACACATGGGCTGGGCGCGTGGGGCCCCCCTATGCTGTGGGGCCCCCGGGCAACTGCCCAGCGTGCCCATACGTTAAGATGGCCCTGCATAAAGAGATATTTTGGGACACTCACTATATGCCACTTATTCACTTGAGGAAGACCTATAGGTCGAAACATTGTACAACTATTGGTTTTAATAAATTAGATTAAACAAAACCGAAGTGCCTTGTGTTGCTTCTCTTTACCATGTTCAGGAATTATATAACACGGCTGTCATATTTCTGGCAAAATATTCATGCCCGCGGTATGTCCGCAGTTGCACTATTTTAAAGATAAAATGGATGCTTTTATTTTCGTATGGGAAATAGGAACGATTCCATATTCTCTGCTGTACAGTTAATATTTTAATTGAATGAAATCCAAAATTCTCTAAATTGGTGTTAATAACAGCTATTTACAAACACGGCAACTACTGTCATGGAACAAGAATCACATTCCTGCCCGACCCCCCTTCTGCTTGTCAGCTCCTTAAGTTCAGCTGCAGGCATTGGTTCCACATACACACACTGTGCCTGTGTAACATGCAACAATGTGGCATTTCTTGCCTCTGAGCACGTAATCAGTGAACTGCTACTGCAGCTTCTCCAGTCCTCCCAGTTAATGGACTTTCCCATGTTCTCCCCTGTCTTTTGCTGACAGTTAGTGCAGTCCCACTCAACCTTTAGTGTGACCCCTGCCCCTCACTTCCTTTTCCACCCTAGATTACAGTGAGTACAGACCTGTCTGCATCCACCCCTGGTAAGGCCTTTCTCTCTTACCATAGTCTAACCCCATAGAAGCATCCCATATAGAGAAGCACTCTCTGCCTACACTACACCTACAAGTTCCTGTGTTTTCTAATCCAGCAATAAAATTAAGAAAGACATTAAGGACTTGTCATGCTTTGGAAGAGGGAGGACATGAGTTGAGCTTACTGGAATTATTCATACATCATTCGTGACCCTGGTTCCAGGAAAGTAAGAGAGAGACCGTGTATTAGAGGTCTACGCAGAAGCTATCACTCACAGCCTTCATGCTACAAAAGTGCAGCTCTACACAGCTATACAGCAAACTGCTACAGCTTTCTGCAAAACAAGCAGCAGTTTAAACAGAACAGTGAAAAGATTATCGTGTGCCTTACAGACACTAACAGGAGCTGCTACTCCAGACTCCATTATACAGAGTGGCCTCTACAGCAGTACAAGCAAGCAGCTTACACAGCTATACAGAGCAACCTCTACACCACACAAAGGAAGCACCAAGCAGCTAAAACTGCAAACAGTCTGCAGCTTTCACAGACAACCAGTAGCTCAAACTGCACAGCAGCCTTGCAACAAACTGCTTCTCTCACAATACCTAACTGCCTTTTTCTCTGTCTGAGTCCACCCGCTGCTCAGCCCCACAGTGAGGAGCCTACGGATACCTGTAAGTACAGCTACCCCAACGCTGCACGCTGCAGGACACCGCTCGGCACCATCTGAGACAGACGCCCTTCGCTGACAAGGTAAAAGACCGCACGCCACACGCACTGGCAAAAGGCCTACACACACCTACAGCATGGCAGAACTCAAAGCCTCACAAGACATCACGCAGGAGAGCGATCACTCAGACACAGAGACCGCCGCGCAACTGCAACAGGCGCAGGCAAGCGCAAGGCCCAAACGGGCAGTCACACTGACACAAAAGGCCCGCGAAAAATACGAAACTGACGTTGAAGTGCACCGCGCTAAATTAGAGAAGGCCTGGGAGGACACTGATCGTGAGATAAGTAATGTCGCAAGTGCTAGCGATCAAGAAACCCAGATTAAGCAAGCTATCACTCAGATTAAGTCAAACCATAGACGTTACGTAATGCTGTCACAGGCATATTTCACCTATCTGATAAGAACTAACACAGAAGACAGCACGCGGGAACGCGATCTGCAAAAGGCGATTGACTTGGAGCGCGATGGCGTCGTGCAGACCGCCATCTCAGACGCCCAAAGCGAGAGAAAAGAGCTCCTCCTGGAGACCGCATCGCAGCGCTCAAGCACATCCAGGCACTCATCAAGGTCAGCAAGATCAGCGCAGTCTAACGCGTCCAGCGCAAGCACAAACGCTACCAGGGCGCGAGCCGCCGCAGAGGCCGCACGTGCCAGGGCTGAATATAGTCGCAGAGAGGCAGCCGTAAGGACAGAAAGAGCGCGCTTAGAAGAGGAGGAGCAGAATGCCACCACCGCTGCCACGGCCGCCGCTGCCAATGCCGCTGCCACTGCCGCCGCTGCTACCGCCGCCGCTGCAAATGCCGCCGCTGCCGCGGCGCGTAAAAAGGCCGAATTGGACGCGGATCTAGAGGCACTTAATCAAGAGAAGGAAGCCGCTGCCGCCATAGCCCAAGGTGAAGTCCTAGAGGCAGCCGCGCAACAGGATGGCGGGGAGCAACCCTACAGACGGATTGCCTCAGAGGATCCAGTCCAACGCACTGAAGACTACGTCAGGAGCCTCTTCAGCGTGAACACCAGCGCACAATCTCAACACGGATGGAGCAACTCCACAGATACCGAAGACTCGCTAGGACCACGAGGAGAAGACGCTGCTCCATCAATGGCACATGCTGCCTGGGATAGCCACAGCCGCAACAGTGATCCACACGCCAGCGCGCACACGGATGCACCACAACAGGCTCGCAATCCAGGTACACCCACGCGGGAGAAAACAGCCCCTCACACTGGCCAGCAGTCATCACGCGTTCATGCCAAGGAAGAGGCGACCGCACGGACCCTCCCAGCAACTACTTCAGAACGGGACAAACTCGCCGATGTCTCAGGTCTGACAGACATAGCCAAGTACATGATCCGGCGCGACTTGGTGCACGCAGGACTCATCAGCTTCGACGACCGCCCTGAGAACTACCGGACGTGGAAGTTCACGTTCAAAGACGCAATCGACAGCTTGGACTTCTCAGCAAGGGAAGAGCTCAACCTGTTAGTCAAGTTCCTGGGGAACGTATCCAGGGAGCAAGCGCAGAGACTTCGGATGGCAAACGCGCATCAACCCCAAGTAGGTCTTGACCTACACTACCGACACACTTTATCCTAGCAGGGCAAGTTCCGCAAGCCGGGGGATGCC
Organism: Ascaphus truei; assembly: GCF_040206685.1. Lineage (NCBI taxonomy): Eukaryota > Metazoa > Chordata > Amphibia > Anura > Ascaphidae > Ascaphus > Ascaphus truei. The sequence continues at coordinate 317,020,675 of NC_134484.1, forward strand.
CCGGCTTGCTAGCCCCACTCCCTCGGCGTGCCGCGCGTCACTGATGCGCGGTCACGCATCATCGGGTGTCAGCGCCCCCTGCACGCACGTCCAGGGCTCCCCGAGGGAGCCCTGGTGTCCCACGATCACGGGACGGCGGCAGGGGGTTCCGGGGGACCCGGCGGACCCGGCAGCGGTAGGGAGAGCGCCCCGATCGGAGGGCGCTCTTCCGCTGCTTTGGCGCGCGCCCGGCACCCTCCGGCGCGCGCCAGGTTACTGCTGCGGCCGAGAACGGGCAAATGCTCGAATAAACTCGGCCGCAGCAGTAGTGTGGGAAAGGCTAGAAGAGTCCTACGGCAGCCCCGAAGCAGTCGAGGATTCACTCTTCAAAAGAATCGAGAGCTTCCCCAAGATCACGAATAAAGACTACTCGAAGTTACGAGATCTTGGAGACCTGCTGCAAGAACTGGAGTTCGCAAGGAAAGACCACTCCTTAATAGGTCTCAACGCCCTAGATTCAGCTCGTGGAGTGAGACCCATCCTGGAGAAGCTACCCTTCAACCTCCAAGAAAGGTGGCTTTCACAAGGTTCCAAATACAAAAGGGAGAAGCAGGTTGTCTTCCCCCCATTCTCATTCTTCGTGAGCTTCATCCGCGAAGCGGCAAGGACAAGGAACGATCCTAGTTTCATCTTAGGTGCACAAACCACATACAGTGCGAGCAGCCTGAAGAACGAGAGACCAGCGACGAGATATGGTAACCCCCAAACACCCATCTCGGCCCGCAGGACGGACGTGCCTCCCACGACCCAAACTACTCCCGATCAGTCGGTCGCCGGAGACAAGGAACCAAGGGACCCAAACAGGGAATGTCCCATACACAAGAAGCCACACCCACTCAACAAGTGCTTTGGGTTCAGGATGAAGTCCCTAGAGGAACGCAAGAGGTTACTTGGAGAATTCGGAGTTTGCTTCAAGTGCTGCGGTTCCACGACCCATCTAGCCAGGGACTGTAAGGAAGAGATCAAATGCACAGTGTGCGAGAGTGACAAGCACGTGACAGTGTTACACCCAGAGGCGATGACACTCCACCAACTCAAGAACCCATCCTCCATAGCGGAGCATGGCGGGGAGAAAGAAGAAGGAGAGTCAACATCCGTCACATCTCAGCGCACTGCAATTCCCCAGCAGCAATCTCTTATTTTACTTTCTTTTTACCGGCATATAAAAAGGTAGCTACTGTATCTGGGGAACCAGAGAGTCCACACAGATAGGAAATGCGCAGATCAGCTCAGAGGGACCCCTCTTTACTGATTTTGTTAGTTTTGTACATAATTAAAATTATTTCAAAATATATATTTAAAAACACCAGCGAGAATGGCAAAGGAAGCTTTGATCGTACATTATTGATGTAAAGAATACATTAAATAAAATTGAAAATGTATGTTCTAAGAAACTGTTACATCAAACATACTGTACAGCTGTGGGCATTCATCAGAATAAACGCCTTTTCAGGTGTCACTTTCAAGTTAGATGGTTATCTCAGTGTATTCTGTATGCTAAATTAATTCAATAAAAATGAGCAGCAAATGTATTAATATTAATATTGTAATGCAGACAAAGAAGTATTGTGATGCTGAGGAGGTTGGTTCTAATTCACTGGAAAACTGCAATTTATCATTTAAAGTTGGCACGTCTACAGTCATAATCACATTGATCGAGTGCAGTTTGATTGAAATTCAATACATTCCTTTTATTTATCTTGCATTTATTCATTTGCCTTTGAATTATTTCACCGTGACTTTTGGTTTCTCATAATACATTTTAGAAGATCAATAAAGGCATTAAATTAATATCTAATAAGTTTATTTTTTTCCCCAAAAATAGCTGCCTTTATTCAGGATCTAAATGAATATTTGAGATGTGGATATTAATGTACAGCACAATATCTTTTACTGAATGGGTGCACAAAGCAAATAGAGCTATTTATAATATAAAGGCTGACCAAAACATTATAGAACATTTTATAGAAATAGATGAGTAATTTGATCTGTTAAGTGACGTGAAATACAGTATTCTCATGTGATATCTACAATAATTGTATAGAATTATATATAAGGAAAACGTACTGTAATTATTAAGCAAAATACTTAGAACAATAACCTAGCTGCAGCTATATGGACAGTATAGATGGACTATTGGATGGGATCTTCGTAATGGAGTTATTTTTTATAGTATTAAACTTTTACAGATTTATATAATAAAATTAGCTGGTGTTTTTTCTTCACTGCAATCAATGCAAAACTGAATTATGAGGCTTTTTAAATGTATCGGAGCTTTCCAAATTTCCTCAGTTCCACACAATTAATAGTCAATTTAAAAGTGTGATTTAGAACTTTACAATATGACACAATCACATACTGTACCCATAGTAAAGGCAGCAATATATTGAATTTTTTTGTTAATTGCTTTTGTCAGGTTATACGTGTAAGTTTTGATAAACCTTGTACCCTGAATAACATACTGCACATGTACAAACTCATGGAAAACGCCCATGCTGGACTTCCTGTATTGACAAATGAAAATGTATCATTACATACAAAATAGTTTTACTTTATTCAGGATCAATATGAATATTACATCACATAAACCATTCTCGTTTACTTATATGAAATTGCTATGTGGAAACAACAATCTAACATGTAAAATAGTGCCTGTCTACAATATTCAGCTTTGCACAGCTGCATGTTGTTAGTAAAATTTGGGGAATACAGCAGAAATCCCTTAAAGAAACCATCCAAGCTGCTGTTTTTTAAAAATTTCCCCCTTTAATATGTGTATCAATACAATCCACACAATGTTAAGAAATTAGCTAAGTTGCTGATTGATCCGTTCTCCTGTGATCGAACGGCGAAGATTCTGCTCGGGGGTTCACTAAATGGCTGTTAGTTCAGCAGAAGAGGACTAAAGATGCAAAGTTCTGAGTAGAACAATATGTGACCAGGCAGTCAATAGATACAATTGTGCACTGATAGAGAGAGGGCAGCGCTCAAAAAGGGGTGTGCCAGAGAGGAAGGGAATGTCACTTTGTAAATGGTTGCTATTGAAACAAAAAATGTGTGTTACATTATAATACATTAAAAATGTAATTAAAAGCTGTTTAAAAAAAATGCTACAAGTATGGCTCATAATACAGAACTGATTTATTTTTAAAAAAACACATGAAGGATATTGCTTGGTCTGCAGCTTTAAGGTGAAGTCCTGCATAATGATAAAATTATATTATTTATGAACACAACTCACCATGCTCTTTACTCAACAGTTTTAACAGTTCATTTTTATACTTAGAGGATTTTTTGGCATGTTTTTAAGATATTTAAATCTGAATTTCGCCAGGGACCTTTCCACACATCACAACACACACACACAACTGTTGAACAACCTGTGCATACTATGCTGTCCTAACAGTAAAGAAGCATCTCTAGTTCATAAAGAAACCTCAGTGGTTCACAGAATTCCCCATAACTCAGTCTGGGTCCTCCTAGATTGATTGGGATGCCTTCCCTCAGCATAATGCTTGTCCATTGGAGTTGTAAAACAACTAACGTAATTGAAATGAGAAGCCTAGGTGGAAACACTTCTGGTTTCCTTGTTAACTGACCTCATTATTGGCACCTGAGTTTATGAAAGAAGCCGACGTGATCACATTATGTTCGCTCTTGCATCCTTGTGCATTACCTAGATGCGTGTTATACATCAACAATTCATCAGGGACTGTGTACTGCATATCCTCTTTGTAATATTCAGTACTGTTATAAACAAGCAGAAGATACTTTATCATCAAACATATTGCAATTCTAATATAAAGATGGAGATGCCTTTTCATCAAGATCACCTATAAGCAACTTGTCAATACTCCCTTTTTTTCCTTTGATCTTTAAAAATAAAACAAATACTGATGTAATATTACATTAAGTATATACATAAAAAACATTTTTCACAGTATATATATATATATATATATATGAAAACAAACAAACAAAAAGTAGCGCTAGATCAGTGTAACTACTAACACTACATGACAATGTGAAATTAAATATAAACAAAAACAATATTAATTCAATCAATTGCCAATTGAAGCTAAATAAATACAATTTAAATATAAATAAAATTAGATAGTTACTTAAATTACAACAAACACAGCCAGTTACCACAGAATAATAATAAACAGAGAGGACAGTCTGGTGTAATTGGTCCAAACAGCAGATCACTTGGAGCCAAACTGCAGCTTCTAATGTGGTTTAGCCAACCACAAAAATACCTACAAAATAAAAATAAAAAGAAGCGCAAGCTCCATAGCATAAATTTGTGATACAATTTGGGATTTATTATGCACTTACAACAGGGTTAAACCATAAAAGCATGTGGAGTTAATACTCAGTGCTGGAAACGTTTTTTCACCATGGGAGTGGGAGGACTGGAGTTTTTGTAGCCGAATACCAACAAATCATCTTCTCTTGTCAGCGGTATAGCGGTGCAGTAATCTCACTATGTGAAGTGATTCCCTCAGCCTCACGGAGCACAGCCTGTTGTAAATCAACTGGATGCCTTTGATCAGCTTAGAGACATGTCGGAACACCACAGTCACTTCCCGTAGCTCCTCAGCGTGGTGATGTCACGTCAGCAACTAACATCCCAAGTGGATGGAGTCACATGATCGTGATGAAACGCGTTATAGGTGCATGCCCTATCGATTGGGCATACTCCCTTTTAAATAAATCCCCTATTGTATCACAGATTTATGCTATGGCGCTTGTGCTTCTTCTTTTTTTTTTCTGTAGGTTTTTTTCTATATATATATATCTATATATATATATATATTTCTTTATTTACACGGTATACATATTACACAACAAGAAAAACCACATACAGTACACCGTTGCTTTTTCCAACAGATCATTTATATAATTGATAAGTAGTGCAAGGTGATCCAAAAATGATAACACTCATTTGTAATTTGTATGATACTAAACAATACAAATAGTGCAAAAATCTTGCCAATATAAATTAAATAAATTCAAAAGCAAAAACAAGTGTATATAAAAACGTGTGTTAAATATTAATACTAAACCAAAATAAATACTATTAATACGAACAGTGCAATAATAGTGTTTATGATTAAACATAAATCATTGCAAGAAAATTATCTAGACAGATGTAATACAGTTACCTGTTTTTTAAAACACAAATAAACAAAACAAAAACAAAATAAACAAAAACATTGGCACATCCTAAGAGCGGATGAACTTCTAAAAGGAGTGACTAAGGACTACCCTTCTATGACCAGTAGACGAGCCAAGAATTTGCGAGATCTACTGGTTCATAGCCATTTTGTAGGTGAGACACCGAGAACATGGCTCCCCCCGAAAACCCACCAGATCATACACTTGCCAGAGATGCAAGGCATGCCAATATATGAACATCACCAAACAGTTTGGTAACTGGAATGACACTAAGATGTACTCAATACGCAGTTTTATCAACTGCCTTAGTACAGGTGTCATATACCAGGGTAAATGCATATGTGGGAAAAAATATATCGGGAAAACCAATAGATGTCTCAAACAAAGGGTACTTGAGCATATCGGTACCATTAGGAACAAGGTTGACAAGCCTCTGTCAAGACACGTTAACCTGTGTCATGGCGGAGATCCAAGTGCCGTTTCCTTTTGTGGAATCGATTATCCCACTCGAGGACTAAGAAGGGGTGATTGGTACAAAGTCCTTTTACAGAAAGAGTCCAAATGGATATACACTCTCGGGACACTCTCACCTAGAGGTCTCAATGAGGGATACCTGTATACTCCATTTTTATGACAGCCTGCACCACTCTTAGTTCATTGCAAAGTGCATGTCTTAACTTATGATGTAAACCTCAATTAACCATTAAACTATTGTTGCCATGTGTGTTTCAGGCAGTTCCCTAATCCTGACTAACTACCATCACCACCTAGAAGTGGTGACATTACTCTCCCTAGGGTACCTCTGAACCCTAACATTATCATTTTACCCACTAACATAATCCTTTATTAAGTCACTTTTACACTACCCTTGAGAAGCACAGAATGAGTGTATATCTGCTCTACTGTGCCTGCAACTGACCATGAAGTAAAATAACCAAACACAACATCAGTCAGTACTTTATTACTTAGTGTGCAAGGTATGCAGTCATATACATAGGAATACTCACTGTGTCCTTAGAACAGACCCGTGCATACCCCGGTGCACCGAGGGTTAACATGTGACGTCATCATGCTGGAGGCTCCTACATATACCTGCTCGCCTGCAGGGTACCCTTAGTTACACTTACAATTTTGCCTTGAGAAAGCCTCTCGCGAAACGCGCGCGTCGGCTCCTTCTCCTACGTGCACGAGCAGACTAGGGACTGCCCCCGCATCCATGTTTCAGACAGCGATCTCATGCGGCTGTTTGCTCGTGCTATAATACACAGGCTAGAAGTGCCCCGACGGACACTACAAGCCTCTCTAACAGGGATCTCTATGGGGATAGTGCTCTGAACGAGTAGTAGTATTAAGCACAGTTCCTGGGGGCTGCACTCGTGTATAAACTGTATTGAACAGCAGCCCCACGGTTACACTTTCTCTGTGCACAACACAGCAATATTAACTCCTCTGAAGTATACCATGCCTATATGTTCCTAGGTGTCATTATCCTCTGCATAAGGCTTACTTACCATTTCTGCAATTAAGTATCTGATTTACCATCCTCTGACTGGCGCTATATGTGTGTATAGAGGACTCAACACTCTTGCAGAATAGGTTACCTTAGGTCACTTTGACACCGTGCTAGGTACACTATCATGTATTAAAGGAGTTTGAGCTGATCACTTACTTTACTGGTATATAGAGTTTATTTGTTTTTATATATATTGGTCACTACTAGTCATATTACCCATCTCTACCTTGGTTTATGCAGACCCTGCCATAGGTGACTAGGAGTTCAAGTAACTACCTGAATACACCCTAGAGTATTCCTTTTACACAGGTCCATATTAGGATTTCTGTGTTTGTTTCGTCAGGTGTGTGTGATCTGGATATCCTAAACACACACCACCATTTTTGATCCTGAGCCTATACAGCTGTCAGTATTACTGATCCACCTACCTACAGTACGTCATTTTAATACCCATTATTTTAACAATTGCTCTTAATAAAGTTTATGTTTTAATTCATTCACTAATCACCAGAGGGTGAACTTGAGTGCAACATTGGGTTCTCTCTCTCTATCCTTTATTATAATATATTAATCTGTACCACTTTAGGGTACAGATTAATACATTATTATGACAATATTTGGGGGGCATTTCTCGCTTGTTATTGCTGTTGCTTTTTTTCATTTAAGTTTATTATGTGGATGTGATTGTTTGTTTTTACATGCTTAATGCTAATAAAAGGTTTGCGATTGGTGTTCGTTTGTAGTTAATGTTATATTATGTTAGCTAATGCATTTTATGGTTAGTTCAGATATTGTTAGAATTTCTTTCTTTCTATTTTACTGTTTAAATTCATTAATGTTGTAGTAATTAATTGTTTTGATTAGTTAGTGTTTCTATTCATTTTGATTTGGTTTAGGAATTAATTGGTTTGATTGGTTAATGGTTTAATTAATTCATTGTTGATGTTGTTATTGCTTGTATTGATTGGATTAGCTGGCTACTGTTTTTATTTAGTTAAATGTGGCTTTTTGGAGTTTAGTTAGGTTTTATTATTGTATGTCTTGTGTATTAATGTATTGTAATTAGGGTGCCCATTGAGTGCTATAGAGGATTATCATGCCCATATTATTTTTATATGGGTATGATGTACCACTATACTACTCAATGGGTACAGGGTGGGTATAGTCAGTCCGGGGTGGGTGCTTAGGCTTCACGGATGGGTGAAGGGGTATTAGCCCTAAGGATGGGTGTCTAGACCTTGCGGGTGGGTAGCGGTTGGGTTAACCCCTTTATTACCTTAGCAGTATTAACCACTAAGGTAATGAAGGGGTTAAGTCTCCCCGCAACCCCCCCGAAAGGCCTAAACAGCCACTAAGGGCCAAATTCCCCCTTCACCCACCCTCGCTGCAACAGTAAGCCTGGCACGGGTGTTTAACCCCTTCATTGCCTTAGCGGTTAGCCGCTAAGGTAATGAAGTTGCTGTTCATGCATTATTCCTGCATCGGATGCATGCCGGGGGACTCCGGAGCTGCTATTAATGGCTATCAGCTTCGTAGACCCCCGGCATCAATCCGAGGCAGGAAAAGGGCCTGATTTTTTCTAAGTCCCGACACATCGCAGCTCATCGAGGCAATCTCCCCACCAATTTACCTAAACTTTGAGGTGAATTGGATTTGGGGAGAAGATCGTCTTTTAGGGCTGCGAGAGGCCGCGACAGCCGACTCATGGGTATCTGAATCGCCCGAGTTTATGACCCTCCCGAAAATGGTCGATAAGCGGCTGATCGCCGCTCAATTGGCGATTTTCTTTTTATCATAACATTTTGCGTCGATACAGGCCGTTATCGAGCACTTACCGAGGCTTTCTGAATACGAGTAGCCATTTTGGTCGATAAGTGCTCGATAAGGGCCTTATCGAGGCTTTCTGAATGAGGCCCACAGTTTGATAGCAGCTATGAATTGAAGTATAAATATTGCACAAGAAAAAACACATACACTGACACTTTTTTCAACTGATCAATTATATAATTGATAATTAGTGCAAGATGATCAAAGAGTGCTAATGGGGAAATAAAACATGAGAAAAAAAACATACAAAGTCATTAATTTAAAGAGACATTTTATTTAAAATGGTGGTGCAAATTCAGGGTATGAAGGCATCTGAAACCATGTGGTTACTAACCATACAGAAATGAATACAACAGATGACAGAGAAGCCCAATGCTACATCCAACATGACAGAAATACACAGACAAATACTTATATATTCTCTTGAAATAGGGTCATTTAGTTTAACCCTTTGGCCAAAGCGTTGTAAGCTTGCGAGCCGCGACAAGGCAGACACCTGTTCGCAAGGCCTAACACTACCAGATAAAATACTAATATACCTCTATTAGGAATAAAATTCTCATTTACCTCTATTAGGAGGGAGAAAGACCACAGTGGGTCTATATCCAGCAGAATGAGGGACTTGCAAACTAGGGAAGTGGGTAGGGGCGGGCTTAAAACCTGGGAAGGAGGAGCCACTAACCTCCAGCAGCTGAAACAGAAATGAATACAGTAGCAGCAAATATAACTTGTCACCACACCACTAAATTGTGTATATAGCTAAAAAAAAAAATCAGCAGTCATAAAAACGGGACACAATTAACATTAGTTTAAAAAAAACATGATAACCTCCTTATTCAGATTGTTGGGTTTACGGGCATTTAACATACATATAATACAATACAAATATAAAAACTGGAAAAAACACACAAATAATATAACAACAACAACAAATTGTATACATCAACAATTAGGAAAAGTATATACAGTACATCATATATACACAATAAGGAAAGCAAAAAATAAACAAAGCAATAAATCAAAACAGCCTCAGGTTATACCTAAGACCCTAACACTTTCCTGACATCAAACATTTTGGGTTAAGTCTATTTTCAAGAATGTCAACATTATCTGATTTACCCATAGAGAAGCATGGATTTGGTTCTCAGTTAGCTGCTTCATAACTATCTGGTAGTAACCTACTGTAGTGTATAAAAAAACGTTATCCTGTGAAACACATATAATAGTCTGTACTGGAAGTAATGTTAATTGCAGGTTTCCTCCCCAGATTTCAATGTCTACTGACCTGAAAACGGTGTCATGCTGTCTTGAAAAGTAATTTGCTCTGTTATTAACTTGGGTATTCCATGGAAATAGGGGCTATTTTTTTCTGATTTACACAAGAATTCTATTTTTTCATGCATAATATATTTGTTTTTCACTCTACTTTATTGAATAATTTCTTGTAAGCTGACTTACTTATTTTCAGTTTGTGAAAAAAGTTTTGAGTGTAGATGATTTATTTAGCAGGTTATATTCCAGTCATGCGTGAATCATTACACTTTTCATCATCAGACTTGACTACAATGTAGCAGTGCAAAAAGTGTAATAAGGTAGACATGGCATAGGTGACATAACCAACTTCCATCAGAGATTAGCTTGACTCTATTAGCTTAATGCATCACTGTTTCATGTATTCCATCTGCCAGCCTTTGCTTTTGAAAGATGTAAGGGTAGATCCTCAGAAGGTCGCTCATTTTTTTAACGTTCCGTTATATCAATTTAATGTATCCGTATCCATATTGCATATCCCCAAAGCTGCTTAATGCTATGTTGGGGCATTTTCCTTAGAAATAAGGGAAGCTTACATTTGAACGGACCTTCATATGCAAATCATATGGTAATGTGCACTTTACCTCCTACCAACGGAGATCCTCAGATCTTCGTTACTGTTAACATTATTCAAATAAGGCAATGATATTTAGCACCTGCTGAAAGCTGCCCTTACTCACTTCTAAACCCTGAGGAGCATTGCATTATTTCTCCAAATAGCCTACAAGGGTAAAAGGAGAATGTATACATTTGCCACGCTCAGTAGCTCTTCTTTTTGAAACTTATATACATATATATTTTGTGGGGCTCAGGGGTTCCTAAAATGAGCGTGCTGAGGTTCTGTGTGTTGTTTTTTTAAGATTATTGAAGGCCAGACTTGTAAATCTATTTGATATAAAACAAATGGAAATAAATTATGCAAATGATACAAAAAATGTATATGTGTAATTATGTGCATCAAGTAGCTTCTCATTTAACCATGTCTTGATTTACATAGTGACAAGTGGAGCATAATAGATTGAATACAGCAGTACAATGATGACATGGTTGTTATTATCTGTGTGCTAGAATGGAGTAAAGAAAACCCTGACCAATAGCATAGTGGTGGCATGACTCTTGAACCAAGGGGTCTGGACAGAGAGGCCTAAGGGGGGTCGGAAGAGAAGGAGGGAGGGCAAAAGCTTAATTAAGAAGCAGGTGATTTGTGGCTTACCTGTCTCTCTTCCGGACTCCTTCCCAAAAGGTTGCCGTCCACTCTTCCCTTTTGGAGTAAAGGTTGATGGTTAATATCACTGTATGAAGTGCTGTATTGTATTATTGCATTGCTACATTTCTCACAACTAAAGGAGCTTGGACTTGTCAGTTTTGCCCTGGATGTTAATGTGGCATATGAAGGGTTAAAAGGAGGTGGTCTTAGTTTAGGGCCAGGTGCGGCGGGCCTAAGGGTGTCCTCCTAAAAGGGACAAAAGGGTAATGAACTGAGAGTGCTCACTGGGTCATGTAGCAGCAGTGAGCAAGATCAGGTTCACAGGTTTGGGGTGACCAGGTCCAGGAAGGTTTGCAGTTTATGGCTAAATAAAAGGCTTTGGCCACCTGGACCCAACTTAAGATGTCTATGTTTATTGGTGTTGTGGGAGACGGAAGTGCCAAGAATTGACGGTACATGAGGCATGAGAACTTTGTCCTTGCTTATGCCTGAAAACTGATTGGGGTCACTGTTCATTTTAGGTCCTTATAGCACCCATAGTTGCTGGAGAAGGAGGGTGGTTATGTTTGTAAGGAAGAGGGCAAGGGAGGGGAATTTATAAGCAGCAGAGGGAAGAGCTGTTCCCGCCCACACACAATCACAAGCTTTTTGTTAGCCTGCCGTTTTCTTCCATGCTTAATTAATCAGATTGCAGGACCATTATTTCCTATGAAGAAGATGGCAGCCTCTATTTTCTATCATCAGATATAGAATAAATACTGATGCAGCGGCTGTTATTCGAACACTTCACGCGTCATGTACATCAGAATCCTGATTTGAAACCGCGGGATGAATTCCAGCCTCCCCGCACTAAGATGCGAGCGTGGCGAGTGCAGAAAAACTAATTTTAGTGTTCTGGCTATTAAAAACATGAAATTGACACAGTAGCACAGTAGCACAGTACTGTACACATTACTAATTCATCAATTTTATTGCAAACGAAGAAACAGAATCCATGAAATTCAAACAAAACATCCGCGATAAGCGCGGGTGCCTGGGGCGATTGGCCGCGTTCATGCTGCGTGGGGAACAGCAGAGAACTCAAAATCGGCACCGAGATTTGTTCGAATAACGGCCGCTGCATCAGTACAACAAAATGCAATCAGATATAACTTTGGTTCAAAGTCTCCTAGTTATAAAACTGGGCAATTTCTGTGCCAGATTTCTCAAAGAAACAATTCCCATGAAAAGAAATGTGGATATTTTGATAACCGGGGGCTACTATTAGTCACAGTGTTGCAGTCATGAGATGTTAGTACAGAACTGTATGGAGTATTACTTCTTAAAAAAAACAAGAATCACTATAGACAGCATTCAAATGTATTTTTTAACCCAGCTGTAGTTTGCAATTTAAAAAATCCTTACTAGCCTAAAAACATCCTAAGAATGTGGAGTTAGTTGACAGGTACTGTACACTATGCTTTTCTGAGTACTATATCAGAACTGCACAATTATGAAAATGTATGGTTGGTTCTATAATTAGATTGCAGTTCTTTGGGATTAGTTTATCTAGGTTTGCAAAATGCTGACAGCAACGCTTACTGTAGCTACTTAGGCTGTACGTTATCTATGGCAGGATATATTTCTAAGAGAAAGCCTTTGTTAATACTGTATGATTTTTCTTAAAGTATCCAGGGACGGATATTCTGTATATAGAACGAGAAAACTACTGTATATTATTCTACTGATTTTCTTCCTTAGGTATCTGGGGAAGGATATATTTAGCTGGAGAAAAGAATATTATTTGGCTGCTTTTTTGTCCTTGGGTATCTAGGGAGGTGTATATTTAGACGAGAAAAACTATATTAATCCCTGTCTATCTCAGGGAGAATCTAAAAAGGAGGAAATGCATGTATTGTTTTGCTACTTCATTTTTCCATACAGTATGTCTTCTTGATATGTTCTTGTTTGAGGCTGTGAAGTTGACTTGGAATAAGATCAACTCTGGTTATAGAGAACTATATAAAGATTTGCTTAAGTGGATACGTAAAAGTAGTCATATTTAGAGTAGTTAAGGGCTGTAGATAATTGCAGGGCTAGTTACTTATTCAGTATATAATATATGTAACGGGTATTCCACCCCACCCAATCTCATATGTAGTGTGGGTGAGTAGAACATGCGGTGTTACCGGTGTGGTGCGTATACCTGCAGGCTCACAGGAGGTCTGAGCCTCCGCTAATGAGAGCCTGGGGTGAATCCTCTGGAACGAATCTTCTTTTACAGCGCCTCCACCTATGTAGGATTCTATGGACGTGTAGAATGACCCTACATAGGAACCCAATTAGAAACCACACACACAGTCAGTGATTATATAATAACTAAGGAATTTACTTCGAACATAGAACATATCATCGCCTTTACATATCCTCATAACCTGTGTCCCTCTCACGAGGAGACACTACCCGTGACGTCTCGCAGGACGATTCCCCGACACCAGGTGATCCCACCCAGTGTCCCAAGAACCCCACACAATGTCCCGTACTCCTACAGAGATAGTCACTGGGTGACTGCGCAGTCACTAAATTAAGCTAGGGCCCAGTTGGTGCACTTAGAATACTTGAGATACCTTCCGAGCACTCCGATGCTCGGGACCGCAACTTTCTTCTAAAAGGGTCAGACGTCCGTCTGATCCTTTCCAGGTACTTCTGCCGGTAGACCCCAACGAGGGTCCCACCGCTCCACGGGAACTGCAACCGGATCACGGCAACACCAACCGCATGGGAACAGCAACCGCCACTATCCCTTCCTATCACTAACTACTCCTAGAGTGACAGCAACCCTAACCTAGGGCCTGTCCCTGATGAACCGCAACCTGGGGTGGCTTGGGGAGAACTCCTAGGGCCTGTGGAACCATAACCTGCCCCCCCTTCCCCTAGCTACCCAGTCCTATCTGTATCTGGCTAATCCTAACAGCCTAACGCACCTGCAGCCAACACTCAGCTCACACTGTCAGCCTGCAGACATTCACACACACTTCACACACACTGCACGCACTGCGCCCAGCACATGCAGCGACACACACACAGACAGCTGCAATCACACACAGCCACCTGGATCCCGTAGCAATCCACTACTAGCACACTGTGCCTATTTGCCAGTGCCCACAGCCCTCTCCGCTGTGGCACTGCCAAACCTGCACCTTACACACACTAAGGGCGACCTTCCTATCTAGGGCCGTCCCTTATCAGTTACCCACTAACCTGGTGGGGAGTTGGGGCCTACCTGGAGGGTGAGGGTACCTATCAGGATGCAGGAGCTGCACTCACTCCCTGCATCCTTCCTTCCCCTTCAGCTCCGCTGCTCCAACTGACGTGACTCATGCAAAAGCCCGGGAAATGTATCTCTTTCCTCCAGGGCAGTCCTACAGCCCTATTGGCTCCTATCAAGCACCTGGTGCCTGCCTCGCTATGCCTCATGGGAATTGTAGTCCCGAGGCCCTTACTATAACATTGGTGCCGCGTGCGGTCCTCCCCTCTGCCTACACTAACTCCTAATGGCCGCCTCAAGCTCTCCCTATGCTTCCCTACTCTCGCGCGACCTCCTAAGAGCTGCCTTAGCTCCCTACCCCTATCTGCGCATGCGCGACCTATCTGGGGCTCTCCTGCCCTCGCGCGATCACTGCGCATGCGCGACTTGAAGCGCAATGGCGGCGCCCTGCTCTGCTGCCGCCGGGACCTTAGAGACGTGATCGCGGCCTTAGCAACGGCCCGATCGCGTCCCCGGCAACCGGCCGCAGGCAGGAGAAACCGCGCTGCTCCCTGCTCCAGCCCCCACCCTTGGAAGCAGCCGTCGGGTTGTTCAGTACCCGCGATCGAGCTGCGCCAGGGAAGGGGGGTCTCCAGGAGCTGCTGGGGACCAGGGTTACACTCTCCCCCTGGTGGAACTCCAACGTCCTCGCTTGGATAGCAGTTGTAATCTTGCACAAACATTACATTGTGAAAATGCAGTACACAGAATACACAACACCTGTCAAATTTATACTTCAGGTTACATTGCACTTCACACCAATAACCCGAAGCGTGCTGAGACCATGTGTGGGGTGCCCCGAACTGAACATGTGGGGGTACCTCACTTTTGCGTCCGTGAGCCTCCCCCAGAAAAATTTCTTGGAGAGCCCACTCTAAAGCGACAGCAACTGGCTCTTCGCTACTTCCTCCCCCTGGTGGAAGGAGTAGCACAATGTCTCTGAAGCAGACCTTTACCCGGTCATCCGCGGTAGGGATGCGGTAGACCAGGAGGCCAGGACCTTTCCCGCGGTCCACCACCTGGCGAATGGCACGCTCCTTTTTGGGCGTAAAGGAGGCCAGTCTCCCTAGATCTTCCTTTACACAGTCCTTGTCCCTACGGACTTGTGAGGCTTCCACTGAGAAGCAAGCACTGGGAAATGTCTCGGTTTCACCTGGCAGGGGGGAAAAAGTAGACACCTTACCCCTGCGGTGAATCACGGTGGCTAACAGGTCCTCGGGGACGCTGTCAGTTCCCACCTTGGTGGTATCGGGACCTGCCCCCGGCACTTCTGGGGCAGTCCACTTACGCGCTGAAAACTCGGGAGCGTTGGATCCCAGTCCTGGGACCACTTGTGTCGGAGCACACGGGCTCACACTCCGCTCAGGAACCATAGCTTTGGCCTTCTTCACGGCCACCTCCATCGGAGTCTGTGAGGAACAAGGGGGTTCCTTACCACTCGGCTGGCTGACGATGGGCTTCCCTTCTTCCGGAAGGATCGGCGGTAGACACTGGTCCACTCTCTCCTCTGGACAGCTACCTTCTAGTGAGGACACCTCCGCCAGGACGCGATGCAGAGGGGAACCCTTCACCCGGGCGACCAGACTTAAGGAGCCATCGTGCTCCGCGGTCACCTGGAGGCTCACCCCCGACACCCCTGGGGCAGTCGACTCACCCTTGTCGGCGTTAGGTACTGGTCCCCATTCTAGGACCGATGGTACCTCTGTAGTAGGTCGGACTGACCATGGTAGGGCACACGGGCCCACAGCAGGGTCCGCAACATCGGAAGACACCTCTTGCAGGGTACACGGACCCACAGCAGACTCTATATCCTCTGCATTACCGCTGGGGTGGTTCGCCGGTAGGCGCATCGCCACCGATGGGACTTCCACCTTTTCCCCGGAAGATCTCATGACAGTATCCTCCGCAAGGTAGTCACCAGATTCTCCTGAAATGCAGCCAGTGGTTGTGGGTACAAAGCTGGCGTGCTCCGGTACCTCCACTGCAGCCGCACTCTTCTCTGCCAAGGGTTCACTTAGCTCCTTAGCTGGCTCTGTAGGCTGGGGTACAATAGGCATCAAGAAAATTGCACCGCAACAATCACATTGAGGTTCCCATGCCAGTGCACCTCTAGGACAGTCACAGGTGGGGCTAAAGCACTGCGTACACGGCTCCCCATCCACCTCGGTGATCCTGAAGTCTAGTGGCACTTGGGACATAACGGCTCCCTCGTCATAGGCTTCTTGCAAGCAGGGGCACAGGAGCATAAGGAGATCTATTCCTGGCGCTCGCCAGGGCACATACACATTAGGGTGTATCCCCTGACAGTCTATCTCATCCTCATGCATCATCTCATCCTCATGCATCATCTCATCCTCAGAGATCAGAGTGTCTATCACAGCGTCCACGTATGGTTGAAGATAACCGTGCTTGCTCCCCCTGGTGGAATCTAAAGGAAGGGCACCTTTTACAAGGAATTGTTTTTCGCTCTGCACTGAGTCACTCACAGCACAGGGGAGGGGCTCTGACTTTCGCGCCAAACCCGGACAGAATGTTGCGACATCTTTCTGTGCAGGCTTGCAGTCAGCAGCACGTGCGCTCTCCTGATTTGGCGGGAGACGCCATTTTGCTGGGTCGGCATAGACTAGGGGGTACCCTTCTGAGGGGCCCCCGGGCATTAACAGTGCGGACGGTGCCTCTGCCAGGCATATATCCTCAGTGTGAGTTACAACAAACAGAATGGTTTTCCATGTGGACGTGGGATCTTGTTCCTCCTCTAGGACACATGCCCACGGCCACCCAGGAATTTTACACATACCCTCCCGGACCTTCATTGCGGGTATACTAGCGGGTATGCCTCCTACCGCCACTACCTGGCCAGGCTCCATATACTGCCGCAACGCCCAGGCAAGGACCTCGTCTCCGGACTTTACAAACATAGCGACAAAAATAGGAACGGGACAATTTAGAAAAAATGGACAGGGCACCCCAGGTGTATCTCAGCAGCGCCTCCAAATGTAACGGGTATTCCACCCCACCCAATCTCATATGTAGTGTGGGTGAGTAGAACATGCGGTGTTACCGGTGTGGTGCGTATACCTGCAGGCTCACAGGAGGTCTGAGCCTCCGCTAATGAGAGCCTGGGGTGAATCCTCTGGAACGAATCTTCTTTTACAGCGCCTCCACCTATGTAGGATTCTATGGACGTGTAGAATGACCCTACATAGGAACCCAATTAGAAACCACACACACAGTCAGTGATTATATAATAACTAAGGAATTTACTTCGAACATAGAACAGATCATCGCCTTTACATATCCTCATAACCTGTGTCCCTCTCACGAGGAGACACTACCCGTGACATCTCGCAGGACGATTCCCCGACACCAGGTGATCCCACCCAGTGTCCCAAGAACCCCACACAATGTCCCGTACTCCTACAGAGATAGTCACTGGGTGACTGCGCAGTCACTAAATTAAGCTAGGGCCCAGTTGGTGCACTTAGAATACTTGAGATACCTTCCGAGCACTCCGATGCTCGGGACCGCAACTTTCTTCTAAAAGGGTCAGACGTCCGTCTGATCCTTTCCAGGTACTTCTGCCGGTAGACCCCAACGAGGGTCCCACCGCTCCACGGGAACTGCAACCGGATCACGGCAACACCAACCGCATGGGAACAGCAACCGCCGCTATCCCTTCCTATCACTAACTACTCCTAGAGTGACAGCAACCCTAACCTAGGGCCTGTCCCTGATGAACCGCAACCTGGGGTGGCTTGGGGAGAACTCCTAGGGCCTGTGGAACCATAACCTGCCCCCCCTTCCCCTAGCTACCCAGTCCTATCTGTATCTGGCTAATCCTAACAGCCTAACGCACCTGCTGCCAACACTCAGCTCACACTGTCAGCCTGCAGACATTCACACACACTTCACACACACTGCACGCACTGCGCCCAGCACATGCAGCGACACACACACAGACAGCTGCAATCACACACAGCCACCTGGATCCCGTAGCAATCCACTACTAGCACACTGTGCCTATTTGCCAGTGCCCACAGCCCTCTCCGCTGTGGCACTGCCAAACCTGCACCTTACACACACTAAGGGCGACCTTCCTATCTAGGGCCGTCCCTTATCAGTTACCCACTAACCTGGTGGGGAGTTGGGGCCTACCTGGAGGGTGAGGGTACCTATCAGGATGCAGGAGCTGCACTCACTCCCTGCATCCTTCCTTCCCCTTCAGCTCCGCTGCTCCAACTGACGTGACTCATGCAAAAGCCCGGGAAATGTATCTCTTTCCTCCAGGGCAGTCCTACAGCCCTATTGGCTCCTATCAAGCACCTGGTGCCTGCCTCGCTATGCCTCATGGGAATTGTAGTCCCGAGGCCCTTACTATAACATTGGTGCCGCGTGCGGTCCTCCCCTCTGCCTACACTAACTCCTAATGGCCGCCTCAAGCTCTCCCTATGCTTCCCTACTCTCGCGCGACCTCCTAAGAGCTGCCTTAGCTCCCTACCCCTATCTGCGCATGCGCGACCTATCTGGGGCTCTCCTGCCCTCGCGCGATCACTGCGCATGCGCGACTTGAAGCGCAATGGCGGCGCCCTGCTCTGCTGCCGCCGGGACCTTAGAGACGCGATCGCGGCCTTAGCAACGGCCCGATCGCGTCCCCGGCAACCGGCCGCAGGCAGGAGAAACCGCGCTGCTCCCTGCTCCAGCCCCCACCCTTGGAAGCAGCCGTCGGGTTGTTCAGTACCCGCGATCGAGCTGCGCCAGGGAAGGGGGGTCTCCAGGAGCTGCTGGGGACCAGGGTTACATATATATAATTCAATCATTGATTTTTATTTTTGACAAATGCAATTGTTCAATATATAATCATTCTATTTCCGTGGAAACAATAACAGTGAATATATTGTTAGAGCAATTCTTAATGGACTTGATTCCTGTAAAGTATGGGGTTTCATTTGAGAAGCTAGGATTTCCAGGTAAGTGGAAAATATGTTGTTAGCAAATCTTGATCACAGTGAAAGCCCAAGGTAGTGTAAATACTGGTATAATTCTTCACTTAAGGGTTAATAAGAGCCTTTATAAATTAGTGAATAAACTTTTATAAGAGAGTATTTTCGTGTTTTTGTAAAATTGTACTTTTAACCCTTTCAGAGGGGTGTGCATTATTTTCATCTGAGAAATGACGTATTAATCCACAGTTACTAAATCATTGCAGTTTCGTTATGCTGTGCTATGAAATGTTGTGCTCTAACACTGTCTACAGGGAAATAAATACAGCTCCCGCTTGTTAGCACTAGAAGCAAATGAACAGTGGAGCAATAAGCCAGCTGCAGTATTGTTTGTAAAGGTCCATCACCTAATACCCACACCAACTAAACAGAGTCAAGTGATGATAGGTATCCCGCTGATAAAGTACCTTCTTAAAAATGTTTGGAGACGTTTTTTCAATTTACCAAAAAGTATTTGATGGATCGTCATACTCAGGAGTCTATTAGGATAGAGGAAATGTTTTAGTTCAGTTTTTTATTTATTTTCTAATCATTTGAAGTATTATAATATACAGTAATAATATTTTTTGTTATCTTATATAGCGCTGGCAGTGTTCATTGATTTGTAAAGGCACAATGAGTTCCTTTCCCAGAGAAACACAAGAAGATAAAATGACTTTCCCAATGTCACAAGGAGAGCTAATATAATAATAATAATTATTATTATCAATAATATTGTTTATTTGTATTATGCCAACAGACTTTGTAGCACAGTAAGACAATAATAATATGATTGCCATTAAATACAGATATAGCTTCATTTACTATAGCCTGGGTCTCACAGATTGCGTCTGCGTCCCCCAATATTATTTGGGTGGCTCGAAGCTGACTCGCAAGTGCGTTACGGCCAGGAAAATTGAGTTTCAGCGTTGGTTGTAATATAATGATAGTTGGCGTTAGTGTGCTAGTGTGTCTTCAGATCTAAATGCAATGTATGAAATGTATGATGTATTTACATTTATTTAAATGTAACCCACCACTTATTCCCCTAAAAACTTCCGGTGACTACAACATATTTTAAAATATGATTTTTTTTACAATTAGATTACATTAAATTACTTTGTGAAAATACAATAACACAAATCTCATCGATCTTCGACCGGCATCTTCTTCAGACTGGCTCTTGGACACTTTCACCTGTAAAATGGGAATATTATATATTAATAATAGAGACGGAATAAATACAATAGTGTAGTGCATTTTTTTCCCCTCTTAACTGTGTGCTGCTAATTGACCAACTGGAACAAGCTGATTTATTGGATGGGCGCGAGGGTCATGTGACTGCTTTAGTTGTATAAAACAAATATCCCCCCTGCATTGGCAGGGTAGCATTGGCATCTTAAGAGTGATGCATTTAAAGTGATAATTTTAAGTGACTATATATAGTTAGACTATAGTTTAACTAGAGGTGACTGGGGACTTCATCTTTCTGCAAACTCTTTTACTCAAGGCAACAAACGGTGAGCTATATGACCACAATATGATCCCATGCTTGTTAGCCTGCATATTTTAACCCCCACCCCTTTACAACTTATTTCACTGCAGCCTCTCCCAAAACTGACTGCACAAACCTACCTCCCACACTCACTCACTGAAACCCTGAATTGATTCTAGCATTACAATGCAGCAAAACATTTGACAAGGAACAGGCACACCCCTGCTGTTTTGTCTGCACACACTCACTTTGCTCACAACAGCTCCATGCAGTACTGCCTACCTCTGGCATAATGAGCCTGCTATGTATCTTAACTTTTTCTTTCTCCTGGCCTCATGGAGATGTTACTCCCTCTATCCACTGCAAACTCCTCCCTCCTGGCCCACATCCAACATCACCATACACCCTGGACTACTCAAAAGCCTTGCACTATCTACTGAATGTTGGTGGAGAACTCTAAAAGCCAGCACACCAACAACCTCACACTCAAATGGCAAACATCACAAATTTACAACTTGCAAACAACTACCCAAATTTCTACTCATACTATTACTCTCTTTAGCAGGTGATATTGAACCTAACCCGGGTCCTCCCATTTCAGCTCTGTCCCATGCCCTTGAGAATTCCACCTTTAAATTCCAAAAAGGGCTATCTGTCGCCCATATAAATATCCGGAGCCTGCTGCCCAAACTGGACGAACTAAGGGCATGGTGCCTTATGCATAAACCCAAAGCCATCGTTCTTACAGAAACATGGCTAACCCCTAAAACCCCCGATGCAAATATCGCCATTCAGGGATACTCCATTTCTAGGAGAGATAGGTCAAAGAGAGGAGGAGGGGTGTTATTTTATATTGCAGACACCTTACAATTTACACTGTTAAATTGCCCCCAAGCCCACCCTCTTTTGAAATTCTAGTTGGCAAAATCTGCCTCCCCTTTTCTAAGCCCATCTTGCTTGCTGGCATCTACAGCCCCCCTAAAGCCCCTCTACAATCCCTGACTGATATCACCCAGTTTCTTGGCTCATTCTCTGAATGAGAAGAGTGAGCTGCTAGTTCTTGGGGATTTCAACTTCAATTGGCTTGACCCTAAAAACCCCAAAATCCAGATACAACTCAAGTCACTTAACCTATCACAACTCATTTCCCAACCCACATGGATAAACCTGAAATCGCATAACCATTCCTTGCTAGACTGGATTCTCTCCTCAAACCCCAGCAGAATCCAATCCTCTGGCATCCTTCCTGATATTTTCAGTGACCATGCAATAGTGTACTGTGTAAGGAAAATTAAACCGCCCCATTCAAGCACTAACGTTCTCCTCACTAGAACATTTAGAAACTTTAACCCACAACAGTTTCTGGATGACCTTACCAACTGCCCATGGCACAGAATCGATTTAATTCCTGACCCTGATTCTGCGCTCGACTATTTCCAATCCGAGTTCTTAAAACTCTGCGATACCCATGCTCCACTACGCAAAATAAGGGTACGGGGGGGCCACCTTCCATGGGTTACAGCTGACCTTATAGCACTCTACCAGTTCAGGGATACCTTGTGGAAAAGCTACAAAGTAACTGGCACTACCAAGGATCTCAATCACTACAGATGCCTGCAGAACATGTGCACAAGGCAAACAAGGCACGCAAAAGCACAATATTACTCTGACAATCTCCACCAGAATACATCAAACCCAGCTAACTTCTGGAAGGTTATCAACAATATATTCCAGCCTTCTAACCATAAACAACCAAGTATTATCACTAAGGGGAATATTACTCTGACAAACCCCACTGACATTGCAAATGCATTCAATGATTACTTAGTGGGGTGTGTCACTAACTTATTAGTGAAACGCAGCCCAAACCACAAACCTGAATCTCATCCTGGGAGTACCCACATAGCCCCACCCCCTCCAAACACTGCCCATAACTTTCAATTTGGCCCAGTATCCGAAGAGGAGATTACACAAGCCCTCCTCAAATTAAAACTAAGCAGCCAATGTGGATCTGACACTACAATCTAGGTTCCTACGACTTGGTGCCCCAGCCATTGCCAACCAATTGCTTTCATAGCCAACTCTATCCTGTCTGCAGGCCATATCCCTAAGCCCTAGCCAGTTCCAATCTGGCTTTCGCCCCAAACACTCCACCATAACTACCCTGCTAGAAGTTTGCAATGAAATCCATTGTGGAATGGAATGGGGACAACTCACTGGTGCAGTATTCCTAGATTTTGCAAAGGCTTTTGATACTGTTGATCATGTTATCCTGCTTAACAAACTCCAGAGCTCTGGAATAGGGAAGCACGCTTTAAACTGGTTTCAGTCCTCCCTATTAGGTAGATCCCAACATGTGTTCATCTCAGGCTCTAACTCCAACCCCCTGGATATTACCTGTGGTGTCCCGCAAGGCTCTGTTCTGGGGCCCCTACTCTTCTCTGTGTTCATCAATGATCTTCCCACAGCTTGTAAGGAAGCCTCAATACAGATGTATGCAGATGACACAATCCTATATGAACACAGCCATAGCCTCTGTGACCTTCAACACATACTTCAGTCTGGCTTTTTAAGACTAGAAAATTGGATTTCCCACAACAAACTGTTTTTAAACACTGACAAGACTGTAACAATGGTATTTGGGACCAAGACTACATTTTTAAAGCTTCCAGCAACTGAGCTCCAGATTGGAACCAACACTAGAACAACCCTAACCCCTGTCACTAGTTTTAAATACCTGGGCATATGGTTTGACTCCCACTTAACATTCGGGATGCACATTGATACCCTGACAACCAAGACCTATGCTAAACTAGGGGTACTTTACAGGAACAAATACTTCCTAAGTCTCCTGGTCAGAAAGGGTATCGCACAGCAGATGCTAATGCCAATTATTGACTATGGAGACATAGTATGTGGCTCGGTACCACAAACCCAGCTTAGCAAACTTGACACCCTCTACAATTCAATTTGTTGTTTTGTTCTCCAATGCAACTACAACACACATCACTGCGAAATGCTCAAAGAACTAGATTGGTCATCACTCGAGTCTAGGTGCAAAGTTCACCTTTCCTGTCTTGCCTTTAAATTCTTTATGGGCAAGCTACCCAGCTATCTGAACAAGCTCCTCACCCTTACCACATGCAGCACTTATCATCTGAGATCAGACTCCAAAAGACTGTTCATGGTCCCAAAGCTCAACAAAGTATCCGGCCGCTCCTCCTTCTCTTACCGTGCACCCCAAAACTGGAACAACATACCGGAGACTCTCACATCCACCACCAGTCTAAGTTCTTTCAAATCTAAGGCTGTCTCACATTTTAATCTGGTCTGTAACTGTTTCATCCGCCCATAATATATATTTTCTTTAACTGTGCATGCAATGTCTTGTATATAATGTATACCCTGTTCATTTATGTAACTGTATTTCATAAACATGGATTATTTATCTTAACTCTGTGCCCAGGACATACTTGAAAACGAGAGGTAACTCTCAATGTATTACTTCCTGGTGAAATATTTTATAAATAAAAATTACATCGTGTGTTTCTATGGGACGTGGTTGAAATGCATATGCGTCATTGAATTTCTGCGCGTGTGTGTTTCTATTGAACCTTGTTGAAACGCATATGCATGTCATTGAATTTCTGTGCATGTGAGTTTATATGAAACCTGGTTGAAACACATATGTGTGTCATTGAATGCAGAACGGGTATTGATCAAAAAATAGATGCATTAATTAAATAATATTACCTGACAATATTGCTTGATGTGTTTCTTGCACAAACACAATGTTGATGCTCGTTAGCCTGCCAAACCAAAAAACACACAGTTACAATCTTTTTATTTCTGTGAAACAACCATACAGTCGTATATATATATATATATATGTATGTATAATAATGTATAGAGCACTGTATATCTATGTATGCCCACTATGATTAGAATATAACAAAAGTAGAAACCTCTGTCACTGTGCATTGCATTTGCAATGTTTTTTGTGGGTGCCAGGTCTTTATTCAGTGAAACTCCCGTAGTATAAAAGTGTGTTAAGATTGATTGAGATAGAACCTGAGTTGATTTTATTTATAAAATATTTTTACCAGGAAGTAATACATTGAGAGTTACCTCTCGTTTTCAAGTATGTCCTCGGAACAGAGTAAAACAAATAATACTGCACCGACACAATTTATTCGAGCAAATGCCCAGTTTGTACCTGGCAGATACCTGGAATCCGCCGCTGCTCACCTCTTGCATGCTTCGTTGCGTTTGCCTTCCCAGCCACGGTTCATGCCTGGCTGACGGGGGCCTGATCTGTTAAATGATAATGATCAGGATTTACTAGGCTGCAATGTTTCGCTTGTGCACCAGATGGCATAAACTCATGACTTAAGTAATGTGTGGGCTTTGCAGTTGTTTCGTTTAAAAAAAGATACTTTACCACAGTACAGTATGCTATTGTAACTTGCCCTTGAGACTGAAGGAAGACGTTGCAAAAAATGTATCAATTTAGGCTTTACATACTGTATTAAATAAAGACAAAGACCATTTTCGCTTACACTATTCTCCAGAGACATGAGTGTTCAAATGCAGCCCGTGTTCCAAAAACCTGACAGAAGTTATGCTTATTTGATATGGGCCGCTATTAATGCAACAGAGGATAAGATGGCAACAGTTGTTCAAATGTATCAGTATTTTATCGAAAACTATGACTTTTACAGATTTTCGCCAACTCCTCATTTGTGGAAGCATGCATTAAGGAAAAGGTTATGTAGTGACCCCTGTTTTCACCGTATTGAGCCCCAATTTGTTGGAGGGTATTGGTGTGTGTCACAGGGTTTTTCCCGTATCTATGATCATGGAGGCGGCAAAAGGCGAAGGGTCGTGTTAAAACCAACTAAGAAGCGACAGTCCCTGCCACGCAATGCGCCAGAACCAGAACCAGCACCAGCACCAGCTTCTAATGATGGTCCCGCCGTCAGTGACAACCCTGAGACAGAGTCGGATTTCGCAGCCAGTTTTGATGAAGCTTGCATGTACCTAAGCGATTTCCCGCCTCACCTGCTGACTACAGGTGGGCTAGTCCCTCTGCAAACTATCGACGTGGGTGATGATGAAAGCTGGACTGGCAGTGGCCCGGCGACGGCGCAAGCTGAATGGGAAATTCAGTAATACAGTATGGTGAGTACTGTATTGTTGCCGTATTATTTTGGTGGGGCAGGCTGGGTACTTCTTTAGGGGGCTGACCATTACTGTACATTAAAACTTTTCATTTTGTTTTTCCTCAGAAAAGAAAACGGCTAATGGGGGGATTTCGATGGATAATATTGTGCTGTACAGTATGCTGATGTTTTCCGGCCGAACAGTATACTGTGTAATAAACCCGAATAAATAAAACTATGCATTTATTCTACAGTACATGTTCAGTAAATTACTGCACATACTGGGGGCGAGATGTGTTTGCAGCAGAGAGAGAGATTTAATAATATTGTACAGTGAGCAGGGGGTTCCCTGAGCCAGAAATTAATGCTCAGGGACCCCCCCTGCTCCTGCTCTGCTCAATATTATTAAAATTACAGAAAATGCTGCATCATTACCATAGCGGATAGCCGCTAAGGCAATGAAGGGGTTAACCCACCGTGCCCGCTTTATTGTGTGTAGTGGGGATGGGTGAGGGGGGTATTTGGCCCTTGGTGTGAGTTTAGGACTTGCGGGAGGGGGGGGGTTGCGGGTGCACTTAACCCCTTCACGACCGTAGCAGTTAATACCGCTACGGTCATGAAGGGGTTAAGCCCTCCCGCTACCCCCCCCGCAAGCCCTCCCCAACCATCGTTGGGGCTAATACCCCATTCACCCACCCTCCCGCTACCCACAATAAAAAAATACACACACACACAGCAGCCGCCAAAAAATAAATAAATAAATCTAAATAAATAAATAAATGACAATAAATACATTTGAAATACATTTTTATTGATAGTGTAGATGTGCAGGGGGTCTCCGGAGCTGAATCGCATTGGTTTTAGGTCTGGGGACCCCGTGCCCCCCGAGATACAGGCCCCTTTAGGGGGTGCCGGTATCCCTCTGCGTTTAAAGGCCCCGATCACGTGATCGCGGCCTGTAAACCAAGCAGAGCAGAGGGATACCGGCACCCCCTAAAGGGGCCTGTATCTCGGGGGGCACGGGGTCCCCAGACCTAAAACCAATGCGATTCAGCTCCGGAGACCCCCTGCACATCTACACTATCAATAAAAATGTATTTCAAATGTATTTATTGTCATTTATTTATTTATTTATTTAGATTTATTTATTTATTTTTTGGCGGCTGCTGTGTGTGTGTGTATTTTTTTATTGTGGGTAGCGGGAGGGTGGGTGAATGGGGTATTAGCCCCAACGATGGTTGGGGAGGGCTTGCGGGGGGGGGGTAGCGGGAGGGCTTAAACCCTTCATGACCGTAGCGGTATTAACTGCTACGGTCGTGAAGGGGTTAAGTGCACCCGCAACCCCCCCCCCCTCCCGCAAGTCCTAAACTCACACCAAGGGCCAAATACCCCCCTCACCCATTCCCACTACACACAATAAAGCGGGCACGGTGGGTTAACCCCTTCATTGCCTTAGCGGCTATCCGCTATGGTAATGACGCAGCATTTTCTGTAATTTTAATAATATTGAGCAGAGAAGGAGCAGGGGGGGTCCCTGAGCATTTATTTCTGGCTCAGGGAACCCCCTGCTCACTGTACAATATTATTAAAATACAGAAATGATGCTTCTTTACCATAGCGCATAGCCGCTAAGGCAAAGAACGAGTGTTTATTTATACTGTATATTGTATGTGTTTTATTGATACTGTACATGTGCAGAGGGTCTCCAGAGCAGAAGCGCACAGGTTTCAGGTCTGGGGACCCCGTGCCCCCCGAGATACAGGCCCCTTTAGGGGGTGCCGGTATCCCTCTGCTCTGCTTGGTTAACAGGCCGCGATCACGTGATCGGGGCCTTTAAACGCAGAGGGATACCGGCACTCCCTAAAGGGGCCTGTATCTCGGGGGGCACGGGGTCCCCAGACCTAAAACCAATGCGATTCAGCTCCGGAGACCCCCTGCACATCTACTCTATCAATAAAAATGTATTTCAAATAATTTTTATTGTGCCGATGTTTGCGCAGAGAGAGAGCAGCGGATCTCTCTCTGCTGCAAACACATCACGCCCCCGCCGCCCATACAGTAGTATCATTTATGTATATGCATACAGTATACAGTACTGTATGTGTACAGTACTGTATGTTAGGGCTTATAGGGGTTGTTGTTATACAGTATATATATATATACTGTACAGTATATACTGTATACGCCATTACAATTCATTATAGGGTACGGCTTCACAGAGAACAGCTCGCAAGCGCCACCATGTGTATTTTCACGGCATTGCAGTATTTCATTCAAGCCGGAATAAAAAGCTTGAATCCCTGCCGGAAAAGAACGCAATGCACTCTGGCAGAAAACGATCAGAAACCTGAATACACCCGAGTATACCCGAATTCGCGGGACTAGCCGAGCTCGAATAAAGTGTGTCGCCAGTGTACATGGTTACAAGTATAGTTACATAAATGAACAGGGTATACATTATATACAAGACATTGCGTGCACAGTTAAAGAAAATATATATTATGAGCGTATGAAACAGTTACAGACCAGGTTAAAATGTGAGACAGCCTTAGATTTGAAAGAACTTAAACTGGTGGTGGATGTGAGCGTCTCTGGTAGGTTGTTCCAGTTTTGGGGTGCACGGTAGGAGAAGGAGGAACGTCCGGATGCTTTGTTGAGCCTTGGTACCATGAACAGTCTTTTGGAGTCTGATGACCAGTGCTACCAATAAGAACCAGGCTTGGGGAAAAATATCTTCCAAACTTTTCAAAGTAGATGTAGAATATTAATACTCATTAGGTTTACAGACATATGGGACTGGGTACACAATATAGAAATTAATTCAAGTTAAAGTGTGGAAAGATGTTCTTCTGATAGGATGAACAATGTATGTATCCTATGATCCGGTCATGTACCCTGAGATCAGAGACGACTACGCAAAGATATGGAAAATCCAGTCCTTGAAGAGAGGGTAGCTGAAAACAATGGGTGGAGGAGGGAGACAGAGAGTGGAAGAGGGGGGGAGTTATGCCATGAACCACCCTCCTCCTGAAGTCCAGATGAAAAAGGTAACCCTCGCTCCCTTCACACGTCCTTCCCAATACTAATCCTCTTCATTACATATGTACATAGTCAGATGTAAAGAACAACCACAGTCCAATATTTTAGTCCCACAAGACAGGGGCAGTGTCTGCATGAGCAGCATGCACATGTGTGGTCTATAGCAGGGGTGTGCAAAGGGGCGGGCATGCCCTCCTGGCGGGCGCAAGATTATTCTGGGGGGGTGCAAACTTCTCCTACCTTATTTTCGGTGATGTGCATGTCGCCATAGCAACGCGCGTCAAAGGACATGTCATTTGATGCTGGATATTAGGTAAGGGGTGTGCGAGCATAGGGGCTGGCAGTCAGGCGGGCGCAGCACAGAAAGTTTGCGTGCCCCTGGTCTATTATTTATTTATAAAATATTTTACCAGGATGTAATACATTGAGAGTTACCTCTCGTTTTCAAGTATGTCCTGGGCACAGAGTTAAGACAAATAATACATGGTTACAAATACAGTTACATAAATGAACAGGGTATTCATTATATACAAGACATTGCGTGCACAGTTAAGGAAAATATCAATTATGGGCGTATGAAACAGTTACAGACCAGATTAAAATTTGAGACAGCCTTAGATTTGAAAGAACTTAAACTGGTGGTGGATGTGAGAGTCTCTGGTAGGTTGTTCCAGTTTTGGGGTGCATGGTAAGAGAAGGAGGAATGACCGGATACTTTGTTGAGCCTTGGGACCATGAACAGTCTTTTGGAGTCTGATCTCAGATGATAAGTGCTGCATGTGGTAGGGGTGAGGAGCTTGTTCAGGTAGGTGGGTAGCTTGCCCATAAAGAATTTAAAGGCAAGACAGGAAAGGTGAACTTTGCACCTAGACTCGAGTGATGACCAATCTAGTTCTTTGAGCATTTCGCAGTGATGTGTGTTGTAGTTGCATTGGAGAAAAAAACAACAAATTGAATTGTAGAGGGTGTCAAGTTTGCTAAGGTGGGTTTGAGGTGCCGAGCCATATACTATGTCTCCATTGGCAATAATTGGCATTAACATCTGCTGTGCGATACTCTTTCTGACCAGGAGACTTAGGGAGGATTTGTTCCTGTAAAGTACCCCTAGTTTGGCATAGGTCTTGGTTGTCAGGGTATAAATGTGCATTCCGAATGTTAAGTGGGAGTCAAACCATATGCCCAGGTATTTAAAACTAGTAACGGGGTTAGGGTGGGGTTCGCGTTGGTTCTAATCAGGAGCTCAGTCGCTGGAAACTTTAAAAATGTAGTCTTAGTCCCAAATACCATTGTTACAGTCTTGTCAGTGTTTAAAACAGTTTGTTGTGGGAAATCCAGTTTTCGAGTCCCAAAAAGTCAGACTGAAGTATGTGTTGAAGGTCAGAGAGGCTATGGCTGTGTGCATATAGGATTGTGTCATCTGCATACATGTGTATTGAGGCTTCCTTACAAGTTGTGGGAAGATCATTAGTGAACACCGAGAAGAGTAGGGGCCCCAGAACAGAGCCTTGCGGGACACCACAGGTGATACCCAGGGGGTTGGAGTTAGAGCCTGAGATGGACACATGTTGGGATCTTCCTGATAGGTAGGACTGAAACCAGTTTAAAGCATGCTTCCCTATTCCAGAGCTCTGGAGTTTGTTAAGCAGGATAGCATGATCAACTGCATCAAAAGCCTTTGCAAAATCTAGGAATACTGCACCAGTGAGTTGTCCCCGTTCCATTCCACACTGGATTTCATTGCAAACTTTTAGCAGGGTAGTTACGGTTGAGTGTTTGGGACGAAAGCCAGATTGGAATTGGCTAGGGAAATTTGTCTTGGTATAGTAATCGCTTAATTGGGAGTGGACACATTTTTCCATGACTTTGGATAGAATTGGGAGAAGTGAGATTGGCCTGTAGTTTGAGACAGTGTTTTTGTCCCCACTTCTGAAGATTTGGAGAACTCTGGCAGTTTTCCAGGTCTTAGGGATATGGCCTGCAGACAGGATACAGTTGACTATGGAAGCAATTTGTTTGGCAATGGCTGGGGCACCAAGTCGTAGGAACCTAGATTGTAGTAAGTCAGGTCCGCATTGGCTGCTTAGTTTTAGTTTGAGGAGCGCTTGTGTAATCTCCTCTTCAGATACTGGGCCAAATTGAAAATTGTGGGCAGTGTTTGGAGGGGGTGGGGCTATGTGAATACTTTCTTTTCTTCTGGGAGAGGAGGAGCGTAAATGTGCTCAGTGGTACATGTGAATAAAAGAAATAAAGGCAATTATAGTGCAGAGTGTAAATACTATAATGTGTCAATCTATAAGCCTTAGGTAGTAGCACTAACAAAACTTCTTGTAAGATTAAGCATGTCAGAGATTATTCTCTCTCTGACTGGAGCCATTGTAATTGATGTATCTAATCATTCTTAGGATGTCCCTCAGTAAGTGTAAGGTTTTGGCATGAAAAAGAAAAAAGCCACAATAGTGCATATTATTTGACCAAATGTATTCAATGCAGCATGATAAGAGCACTTAAACTCACATTTCCAAAGAAAATAACAGGCATTGGAGAGAACCACCGAACATAGAAGGACCCCGACGGGGCTCCAGTCAGAGAGAGAAGAATCTCTGACATGCTTAATCTTACAAGAAGTTTTGTGAGTGCTACTACCTAAGGCTTATAGATTGACACATTATAGTATTTACACTCTGCACTATATTTGCCTTTATTTCTTTTATTCACATGTACCACTGAGCACATTTGCGCTCCTCCTCTCCCAGAAAAAAAGAAAATACAAATCCTGAGACTTGGAACAGTCCCATTTGAGGAAGTTGAGCTGCCAATCACTATTTGTATTTCTAATACTTTTTTTTATCACTGGTTGGTGAAGGGTATTATTTAATTGTTTATAGGTGATTCACATTTGTGTCCTATTGTTTTCTTTAAACACTGTTTTGACGTTCACTTTTGGAAGCGCCCTGTCCATTTCCCTTCCCCTTTCCCCTGCACATTTACCATGTGGGTACTCCCAGGATGAGAGTCAGGTTTGTTGTTTGGGCTGCGTTTCGCTAATAAGTTAGTGGCACACCCCACAAAGTAATTATGGAATGCATTTGCAATGTCAGTGGGGTTTGTCATAGTAATATCCCCATTAGTGATATTACTTGGTTGTTGATGGTTAGGAGGCTGGAATATATTGTTGATAACCTTCCAGAAGTTAGCTGGGTTTGATGTATTTTGGTGGAGATTGTCTATGGATTGGATATGCAGGTATTTTAATGTAGGTGCATGCGTGGTCTATGGAATGCATATGCAGGTTATTTGGGAATTACAGTTCTACTGTCCATTATGTCAACTTGTGGAAACTTATATTTACCTTGATTATACACGACCTGAAAATTGGTGGCAATTGGTGGCAGCAACTCATTGTTGATGCAAGAAGTGTGCTGTTCGTAGTTGTTCGAGTCTCATTTTCGGGGTTGGTCTGTGCTGGGAATGGTATTGGAGCAGGTATTCGGGCAGAGGCAGGTACTCAGGTTGGGACAGATACTTGGGTGGTTGTAGATACTCAGGTTAGAGCAGGTACTCGGTTGGAGGCAGGTATTTTGGATTTATGAAAAGTTCAGTCCGCGCTCTGGCTCTTTAAACTTGGAGTGTTGGTCCCTCTCAGTTCTCTTGCTGCTTCTGTGTTTATGAGGTGTCTCCCCCACCTCCAAATGTGGTCTCCACCGGAACCCCGATGGTGATACCAATATCAGCAAAACAAGAAAAAACACAAAAGCGCACCAAGATGAGAGATAGATATTGTATTAGCAACAAATAATAAAATTAGTAACTTACATATAAAATTTCTTTAATAATCCCTGATTCTGGTGTCTATCACAGGAGTAGGGCATCACATAGGAAGTATGAAGGGTAATCTCAGTTCTGAGAGATCAGACCCGCGCGCTGGGGCTGTCTCTGTTCACTCTCCTGTCCTCCACGTGTGGTAGCGTGGTGCGGAGTGTAGCGCGCATGTGCAGGAACCGGGGCCTTCAATAGGTGTCCTTAGGATGCCTGTCCATTTTTGATAGCATAGAAACGATCGGAAATAAGCATCGCCTGAAGCATCGCCTGAAGCATCGCCTTCTTCATTGCCTGAAGAAGTTTACTTTGTTAAACGAAACGCGTCGCGACTGTTGTGGCTGGCGGTTTTACTACCCACCACCAGTACACACTCAAGTGTACCGTTCCTGCTTATTTCCGATCGTTTCTATGCTATCAAAAACGGACAGGCATCCTAAGGACACCTATTGAAGGCCCCGGTTCCTGCACATGCGCGCTACACTCCGCACCACGCTACCACACGTGGAGGACAGGAGAGTGAACAGAGACAGCCCCAGTGCGCGGGTCTGATCTCTCAGAACTGAGATTACCCTTCATACTTCCTATGTGATGCCCTACTCCTGTGATAGACACCAGAATCGGGGATTATTAAAGAAATTTTATATGTAAGTTACTAATTTTATTATTTGTTGCTAATACAATATCTATCTCTCATCTTGGTGCGCTTTTGTGTTTTTTCTTATTTTGGATGTATGTTCATTTTGTTTTTGGGGTTGGTTGGTCCATACTGGTTATGGTGTTGGGGCAGGCACCCAGGTTGGTGCAGGTACTTGACTGAAGGCATACTAGAAGGATCTATTCGGAGTGGTCTTTTATTCAATCTCTTTCTCCTTTGAACGTTGCCATCATCGAACATACCCATCCATGATGCATGCAGTGCTCAGCACCCGCCCCCCTTGCTAGAGCATGTGTTCTAATAAAGCGACCATTAATGCTTAAGTTGTGTTGAATAGAAGTCTTCAAGCCTTTCTGGTTTGGTGTTTTTGCGTAGTATGGGTACTTGTCAGCGATATACTGATAGATCTGAAACAGAGACACACTCTTATCTGTCCTGGCTTCAACTGCACAATATATCATATTGGCTATCATAACTCCAAGCTGGTCTTGTGTGGCATAGAGAAAGCACCATGTCTCATGCCCTGTACAGTACAGTACAACAGTTATGAGACCGATAAGGCTAATGCATAGTACTATTTGAATAATGTGTGAAACTGTTACAGTAGAAATGTACAAGGTCATTAGACAAAGAGACCTGTACATTTTATCTTCCATTCAGACACCTGTTAGGTTATTACAGAACTGTAGCATTCAGAGTATCATAGCCCAAGATATTCAGTATGCCACCTGCTGGCCCGACTGAACTGCAACAACACAAATAATAATTCTGTCTGGCCACAAACAAGATCCGTGCAGTTCACCACGGCAAGGCCGTGGATGTACGGACAACAAAGTGCTATGGATCCTGTTACCTTTATCTGATTTTTGACTCCATTAATCAGGATTGGGATCATTAGCATTGGAATGTTAATTTCAGACTGGTGATATTCAGCAGCACATGATGTATATATGTATATCTTTATTTATATTGTGCCCACAGTGTACTCAGCCCTTTACAAAGATAATACAGTACATGGAATTATAATAGCACAATAAGCACAGCAAAGACACACAATAGGAAAGGAAGTCCCATGACCCAGAGAGTTTACAATTTGAGTGGTATTGTGGGAAATTTACAGAGATAGCACGTGAGGAAATAAGTGCAGTGCTTGTCTGCAATGGCTAGTAAGAGTGACTGTGGGTGTAGGACAGTAGCCATGAGTCGAGGTTATTGGAGTGCTTCATTTAAGAGATGAGTCTTAAGGTTGGTCGGTATTAAATTAAATGTGTTAACGCCATTAGCAGGGTTGGAGGAGGAGGCAGGAAGGTGCGTATATGGCTGGGTCCAGGATTAGAAGAGATATCTCCAGCAGCAAGAAGGAGGATAAGAGAGTGAAATTAGGCAAGAAGAGGATTTGTGGGGGTGCTTTTTATTGAGGGGTTTGGAAGTTGTTGGGAAAGGTATGTAAACTGTGGTGCAGTGTATCAGCATAAGCATGGGTAGAGGGGAGGAGAGATGAGGAGATGTGGATAGAAGGAGGAGAGTGGGGAAGTTGGAGAGAATAGAAAAGTTTGCAAAGGAGTGAGGAAGCAGCAAACAGGAAGAGCAATAGGGAGGGAATAATGAGATACATGGAGAGAATGGTATAAGGAGAGATTTTGCAGGTATTGGAGGATATAAGGAGTAGGAGTTGAAAGAGCAGATGTATAAAGAAAGCCTGTGAGGGCAGTGTAGCACTGAGGGTTAAAGAGCAGCTTAGAGAGTTAGTCTATAAATGTAGAAAAATTGGCAGAGCATTTAGAAAGCCAAATTCTCACAGTTGAAGAGTTGCTGAAGTACAGAATCCTTTTCCTCTTGTATTCTTCACCTCCAATTTTAACTCCACAGACTCTTCACATGTACCACTTAAAATATTACACAGCCAATTTAGACTGAAATATTACACAGCCAATTTAGATATGCTAATAATGTCACATGAAAATACAAATTAAGGGAGGAGTTGTGCATAATCAACTCAGACAAACATCCCAAAGAGATGTTAATGTGATAATAGTTCTGTTGCAGTTGGGTTTAAATTGATAGAAGGGAAATCAGCTCAGACAAACATACAGTACCGTGCAGTCTTAACGCATGGGCACGCCGGACAGTTGCTCAGGGGCCCCACGAGCATAGGGCCCCCATGCTAATCTATGCACAGACCAGAATTTAACACTAATTTTCCTATCACCCGCCTCAACATTCAAATCTCCTGATAACTCGGTAGAAATTCCTGTGAGTGGTTGTGTTTGGCAGGACCCAGCACACTGCTTTGCCCGGGGGGGCCTATAATGCTGTTAAAACGGCCCTGCAAACATACGTGTGAAGAAATGAATCCAGATATGTATCCATGTTTGAAGATATAGAAAACTTCCAGAGATCATAACACCAATTTTGACTCCACAGACACTTCATATGTAACACTGAAGTAAACACACACACACACACACACACACACATATTATTTCTCTCCTGTGTTTTTTGTATTATATTAGTCCCTAGCACCACCAGATGATTTATTTATCTTACTCCTGTTTTTTTTTTTACTTAACTTGATGTGTGATTGAGGTGATTTCATTGCGGCACAATTCTGTGTGTTTATATATATATATATATATTATACAGCTATATAAAATACAATGCACCACGTGATTACTTAACTCACACCTATCACATGTTATCACATGTGGTACTAGACCAGTTCAGCATCCATCACTCTTTGCCATGCTGGAGGAATTTGATGGTTTTCTCACAAGCTCTACTGGCGATTATGGGCCCTGTGTGCCTTCTACACAGAGGAGTTGAGGGCCTGTTCTGTTCCGGATTCTCTCGCTCAAACTGTATTGAGAAGTGGGAAATTGTATTGTAATGGATTGGATTAAAGTAGGCAGGGCTGCACTTGGCCTGGCTTGGGTTAGGTGTCAGGTGCCCTTGCACACTCCATACGAATAAGACCTGTTCAGGTTCTTCCTCCTCACCCTCACTGTGCAAAGTCAATCAGTAATCACCATCAACAGCCCCACTCTGGTTGAGGTGGTAACTGTATTGTCATCTCATCTGTTGTACCCAATACTATGCACTTAAACAGGGTTGCATTTGTTTGCCTGTTAATGATTCTTTAATTGTATTTCAGTACAGTATTTAATGCATTGATTTGCTTGGTGAAGGATATCGTTAATTTACCAGGTATGTAATTGTAGCAGTTATGTTGGTTGAATTGAACTAATTAATAAAAATGTACACATGGTATAAATGGATAAATTAGTGTATCAAACATGAAAACATGTAAATAAATATTAGATATGAGGGTCACACAGTCTAAGAGACCGGGAAACTTATAGAGACAGTTATAGTAGATATAAATTGAGCAGATTGTAGTATATGGCAAAGAAAGCAAGTACAGGTAAGTGAAAATTGAGATGGGAACAGCAATTATGAATTAATCCAATTTGCACACCTGTTTTCATCAGGTGTTTTCAGTATATATATATATATATATACACACACACACACACACACACACACACACACACACACACACACACACACACACACATACACACACACACACACAGGGCCGCAGAAAGATTTCCTGGGGGCCCAGGACAAGAGTTAAGACCGCCCCCCGTGTCAGTGATCTTGCAAGCCCCCCTGTAACAGGGAATGATCACTGTTTGAGAAATACTGCCTCTAAATCCAGCAGTGTGCTGGTTAATTGCACACAGGCAATCAACCAGACGCCACCTGGCTGATTAGGACTCTTAGAAAAAGCCTGATGTGTGAAACAGGAGAGAGAGTCCTAAATTCACAATTGGGCTGACACAGGAGAGCAGTTAGCCTGCACACAGACACTGTCCTGAGCACGAAGGCTGTGCTGAGACCAAGACACCCAGACACCCAGAGACCTATATTTCTGGACACAGAGGACCCAGGAACCTACTAGAGACTGACATGAAGCGCCACTTGCCTTAAGGTACCTCCTGAGACATTGGGGTGATAGGCTGGTAATGGGATTATCCCTCCAGCCCTGCAGATAGGGTCTGGGGAAGGAAGTTAGTCCGTACAAAGGGATAGGGGTTTGTTGTTTTGTACATTTTTATTTGCTATGATGTTTAAAGGGACAGGCTCAATAAAGCCATACAGTATATTAATTTTCACCCTAATGTACCTCTGTGCACATCTCTTACACCCCCCCACATTTTACACCTCACAAGCACCCTCTATTTCCCCCCTCTTCCATGTTTTTCTCTCCTCTCCATCTCACTCCCTCTTCCTTACTCACCTCCTCTCGCTCTCCCCCCCATCCATCAATTTTCCAACTCTCTCTCAATCCCTCCCGCCTCCCATGTATTTCTCTCCCCTGCATCTCACTTACTCCCTCTTTTACTCACTTACTCCCTCACCCCTTCTCTTACACCCCTCTATTACACCCCCTCTCTCCTCTTACTTCTCACCCACCCTCCATCAATTACCCCACTCTCATCAATCCCCCCTCCTATCAGACAATTCACTACCACAAAATACATACCAAAACTACCCTCCCAATACAAAAAAACCTTCCCACCCCCCTAAATACATACAAACTCCCACACCCCAAATACATACTAAACAAACCGCCCCCTAATATATATAGATCCCCTGCACACCTCAAATACATACAAAAAAAAAAGAAGCCAAAAACATACACTACCGACACACTTTATTGAAGTGTGGTCGGTACCGCAAGCCGGGAAATCTCCCGGCTTGCTAGTGGCCGCCCCTCGGCGTGCCGCGCGTCATAGACGCGCGGTCACGCGTCATCGGGAGCGTGCGCCCCCTGCACGCGTGTCCAGGGGCTCCCCGAGGGAGCCCTGGTGTCCCGCGATCGCGGGACAGCGGCAGGGGGTTCCGGGGGACCCGGCGGACCCGGCAGCGGTAGGGAGAGCGCCCCGATCGGAGGGCGCTCTTCCGCTGCTTCGGCGTGCGCCCGTCACACTCGGGCGCGCGCCAGGCTACTGCTGCGGCACAGAACGGGCAAATGCTCGAATAAACTGTGCCGCAGCAGTACCAAAAAAAAACACCCAACACAAAGGCCATGTCTATACATACTGCGCTATATGAATGTATACAAACCTGTCTCTTACACATACATATGCACAATGTTATTCTATCCCTATATACCAATAGGGACCACATTGTATCTAGACACATTAATAGTAAATCAACACCCTCTTACATTTCAACACCTACACACACCAATTGGTATACACTCCCACACAAACCTTTTGTAAAGTGCTGTATACACTGTGGGCTCTTTATAAATGTATATTTACACACTTACACACACCACATACATACACACACACATCACTAACATTCAGGGACCATTTAACACCTTAAGTATAATCGCATACTGCCAGGGGGAAGGGATAGGCTTCAGTCAGATACATTCCAGGATGCACTGTTTTTAAGTAAAACCTTTCTTGCTTTATCCATTGTAACACCACCAGAAGGAGAGATTAGTGTATCTCGAAAGCTCGCACAAATAAAAGCATTTCGTTAACCACAGAACGGTATTGTTTATTCATTTTTGATTATTGAGCTTGGCTAACATGGTACAGATATATATATATATAGTACCAACAAAGTTCAACAAGCTTTGTAAAATAGATTAGAATACAATTAGTGTTGATATAGTAAGTACTGTACATCAAGCATAATAAACACACATGTGAAGGGCGGCTGAGTTATTGACCTCGTAAAGAAGCATGTTGTCACTTTAGAGAGCCCCTCAAAGGGATTTTACGGGAGTACCAGGGGGAATATGGGTTGCCAACAGCCATTCTGGTGCTTGGGGCTGGCATGGCTCCTTTTACTGTGGATGTAGCATGGGATGGTGCCTCGAATTTGCTGATGGGGGTTCATAGGATTTTTGCCCGGGTGGGCTTCAAGTGGCTGCCTCCAGATGGGGGGCAGTGGTGGTGCTGCCAGGTCCTACAGTTTTGCACATTTGTTATTGTGTTGCATATATGTGTGTTACTAGACCGTTGGGGTTGCATTTACTAGCTAATATGAAGAAGAAGATCTGGGGGGGGGTAGATTTTGTTGAAATACTATTCTTGCTGCTAGGTTACAGAGAGGCTTTAGCAAGGTCTAGTATTAAAGGGGAAACTAAAAAAGATGATATTGAAAAAAGTTTTTTTCTCCAGACGGTTTATAACTGGCATCAAGTGTTTTCCATTTTAGTGACAATAATTTGTGAAAGTCGCCCAATCTTAATTGGAAGGGTTTGTGCGCAGAAATTATGGTGGGATGGCTTGGTAGCTCTGTGACAAGCAATTTTGGCAGAAAGTGTCCGTACACAAGCAGTTGTCATGGGGCGCGAAATATATGGATTTATGGTTTGAACTGACAATGCAGAAATTGACCCCCTTTTACCCTTTTAGGGGGCGGTCGGTAGTGGGTTGTCCACTGGGCTGTCGACCGAGGTAATAAAAATTATTTATTAAAATATATATAAAAGAGCCTTTAATGAGGGCCAATGCAGATTATGGCAAAAGTGTTCTTTGTGTTGTGGCCCCCACTCAGCAGCTGTATGCTTTTGTAAGGGCAAGCTTGGTGACTATGCTCGTGAGTGTAGAAAGGATCACGATGCAGCTATACTGTATCACTAACCCAAGAAAGAGGCTGCCAGCCTGGTGTGGGTTTGTGTTCAGCAGGGTTTTTTAATTTCTCTTTCACAAGACAGCAGGTTATTTACAATGTAAGGATTTAAACATTAATTATGAGGTTGTTCGGTTTGGGGTATCCATTGAAGGTTTTTTGTGGTGCTGACGGTGAAGCCTTTGGCAGAATCAGTTTCAGCGTGTTTTCCAATTACATCTGGGTGGTTTGGGCCAGAGCACTCATTCCTTCCACATAGGGGCAGCGAAGTGGCCCTCTTATATTTGGGAGTTGATGTGATCGACTGATTGGGGGGTTATATGTATCTATGAGTTGGTAAGATAGATATTGATTCATTATTGGTTTGTTTCCTTTTGTGCTTAGGCTGTGACTGACATCGGGAGAATCATTGAATCCTATGACTACTGGGCCAAGATCTGGCTGAGGTTCGCCTTATTGGAGAACTTTGGATCCGCAAGGGGTCATGCAGTGTTTTTTTGTCAGATTAAAAGTGGAGTAAGCTGGGACCAGTTGTTGTCAGACTTATTGGTGGTACAAGGCCTTCTCAGTTATTAATGGTACAGGTTATCAGCAATGTAGTTTTGGTCGTCATTTGATTTAATTCTGACAACCAGGAGGGACTTGGTGCAGATTCTGGTGGTGTTGTTTTGGTCAAATTTGGATCATAGCATGATTTTGAGAGAGGCTCTTCTGGTGAGTGCAGTTGAGAAGAGTAGGAAGAAATATACTAAGGCAGTTGGTAAGTTCGTTTGGCACTTAGGTGGCAGGATGATCGATCATGTGGATTTTGTTTTAGATAACGTGGGGTTATTTTGGTCGGTCGGGATGCATTTGTCAAGCCTTGGCCTGGTTTATTTAATATTTCACTTCAGGAGCGGGTTGAAAGAGTCCTTGAGGGTCTGGAGGCTCCAATGCTAATTTAAGTGTCGGTTAAATAGCCCCGGTGGCAGAGGCTGTTTTTTGGTTAACTGTGAGGTAAGCTTGCCAGACCAGGCGCTGTGAGTACAGAGATGCATAGTTGTGACATTTATTGGGCAGTGTTCAAGGCTCACTGAGTGGGGGATATCTGGGGTCCATTGTCACAACTGATAAATCCTCTGAGTATCCAGGGCTTTGCAGAACCTGACATGGGAGGTTGCAGGCCACGGTTGAGCACGTTAGCCTTACTGGTTGGTGGAGCTCTCTGGCAGGGTTTTGGTGGTTATTGTTCTGTTACAGTATGTTGTTATTTTAATAAAAGCCTTTGCCATTTGAACCTCCAGACCTTTGTTTGTGTTGCATGTTTTATTTAAGGGCATGCTTTTGAGGGGGGGGAGCTAGATCATGGGCTCCAAGGTCATGTATTTGCTTCTAGATCCAGTGAGTTTTTTAAATATTTTTTTTTCATCCTTGGTCTGATTGCTTAATATGAAGTTACACATTAAAAGTGTATGTTCAGGGAACAATAGACCACAGTTCTGTTTTTTCAATGCGCTGAGCTAGTCAATTGCTAAAAATATTTAAGTAACATTGGGAACCATTTAAATAAATGTTCAAGAGGAAATATCACTGAACATTTTCTTTTATTGTTATCTGCAGAGGGGATATCCAGATGGCAGACAAAGTGACTGCAACATTGACAACTTGGTGACCTTTGTGTGTACAATTTATTTCTATTTGTTGTTGTGCATACAGTACATGCATTTATTTATTTGCTGATTTATGTGGCAGACTGTTTACAAAGCGATGTTTGATTGTGTATATATGCATAAGTTCTACAAAATACAGCCTTGTGGGCATAGGATATTTTGATGTTATTTTTGAGCGCTGAAAGTGAGCCAAATGTCATTTCACATCAGATCATCACAGTCACCGTAGCTCACTTGAATGAGTTTGAATTGCTGGTTGCTTTGTTGTTGAGAAGAGATCTGGTCAATATGTATGTTTGTGAAAGCAGCTCTGAGCATCATGATCTTAAATTCTATGACTGATAGAGTCTATCTCATATTGTAATGGTACTTGGTGATACTTAAAATTGATACCTAAAATGTAGAGATTATATCTATAATTGGTGTTCTCCAGCACTCAAAGGAAACAAGCAAAAATCATAGTCAACAATATCAAGTATATTAGGCAAAAATCAATAGGAAATGAAATTGTACACATTTACATTGAAATATTCATACAATGTAACAATCGACAAATACAGGCTAACATCCAGTTCTTTTGTATGAAAAAATACTTAATTTTATGGACATTCTGTTCCTATCTAGGTCCTCTTGTATTCATATAAAATATAAAAATACTCATTTATAGCCAAGTTCATGTCGGTGAGGAATAACTTCAGTTCAGAAAGGGGTATAAAAGATCTCCTATATTTAATTATGTGCATATGCTAACAGGGCATCTATTGCCCAAATGTAAAGGGTGCTATACAGTATAAAAGCAGCTATATAATAGTGTGTCAAAATACTAGGCCATTCACATCAATGATGAATTAAAAATGGAATGTGGTACTTCTTGAGAAAGGTCCTTGCAAGGACTGAAACTTTGATCTTGTTTGAATAAAACCTTTTTTCACATTTACAGCTCTTGAGTGGACCTGATTGCAATCATTTTAACACCAGAACGGGGGTGATAACCTTGCAGTACAGTTCTGGAGAACATACATACAGTGTCAACCAGAATGACATGAAAAAATATAGGTTGTGCAAATAAGTGCTGCTAAAATGGTTTGTGGTCTACATTATTAAATTTACCAAGTAACCCAAGATAATTTCAACCAGTACTGCACAGAGCAGAGAAGAGAGATTGCTGATATGATAGAAAGTTGCAAATATATTAAGGGTTTAAACAAGGTACAGGAGGGATGCATATTTAAGAGAAAAATGTGCTAGAACAAGAGGTCAACCTTTGAAGCTCAGGGGAAATGTGAGGAATTACTTCTTCACGGACAGGGTGGGGTATTCCTGGGAAAGCTTCAAAAAACACAAGTGGTGAAATCTAATACAGTAAGGGAATTCAAAATTGTTGGGGGAAAATACCAGGCCATCTTAAATATGAAAAAAATATTATTTTTAATAGGGTCTGGGGTTTTACACAATAAGTAGACTGATACAGACATAAACAGATAGACAAACAGACTAGGTGGGCCATGGGGTTCTTATTTGCTGACAATTTCTGCATTTCTATGCTAATTAGCTTTTGTTATTGACTGTGTGTTTAAAAAGCAAGTATATAGCCCAAACAACCAAATACAAATAGGTAGGTGTTTATTAAGTATTAAGTATAATTTTGCATATAAATATTTGTTACTGTATACATACAAATATTAGTACTGAAGCGCTATGTACATTAATGGCGCTATACAAATAAAGACATACAATACAATTTGTCAGTACCAATATTTATTTTGCCTTTATAGTTTGCATATATTTTCTCTTTTTTGTACATTGCCAAGTAGGGCCCGGGGGGAGGAGGCAAAGGGTGTGACAGTGAGAGGAGGAGGAGGCGAAAGAGAAGCAGAGAGAGGAAGGGGACAGAGCAGGAGAGAGATAATGGGGAGGGGGAGAGAGAACTGAGGCGTAGAGTGAGAGACGGGAGGGTGAGGGAGAAATATTGGTGAGAGAGGGAGAGAGTAAGAGAGGTGGAGTGGGAGAGTGAGATTGGGAGAGAGAAGTGTGTAAGAGAGAGCGGGGAGAAATTGAGAGACATAGGGAGAAAGTGATGGAGAGGGGAGAGTGTTGGAGAGAGGAGAAGTGGGTGATAGAGAGAGGGGGAAGAGAGGGGAAGTTTGTGATAGAGAGAGGGGAAGTGTGTGATAGAGAGAGGGGAAGTGTGTGATAGAGAGAGGG
This sequence comes from Ascaphus truei, assembly GCF_040206685.1. Lineage (NCBI taxonomy): Eukaryota > Metazoa > Chordata > Amphibia > Anura > Ascaphidae > Ascaphus > Ascaphus truei. Next base: position 317,064,702 of record NC_134484.1, read on the forward strand.
GAAGTGTGTGATAGAGAGAGGGGAAGTGTGTGATAGAGAGAGGGGAAGTGTGTGATAGAGAGAGGGGAAGTGTGTGATTGAGAGAGGGGAAGTGTGTGATAGAGAGAGGGGGAGTGTGTGATAGAGAGAGAGGAAGTGTGTGATAGAGAGAGGGGGAGTGTGTGATAGAGAGAGGGGAAGTGTGTGATAGAGAGAGGGGAAGTGTGTGATAGAGAGAGGGGAAGTGTGTGATTGAGAGAGGGGGAGTGTGTGATAGAGAAGGGGGAGACTCGCAGGGCCACCGATGGGGGTGAGGTGGGCACCTCCTCCCCGTTCAACAACCTGGAGCCCCAGGGGGAGTCTCTAGTCTTGGGCCCCAGGAAAGCTGTCAGCTGCCCTGGCTGTAAAAATGTATATACTTCATCACTTTGTTGTGGTTAGGATTGTGCATTAAGCATTGCCAAGACTAAGTTTCTTTTCTACCACTATTTAGGGAGCAGTAAATCTGGATACAATTATCACATCACTTTGCAATTATTTACTAATGTTGTAGTACAGTTGAAATGCCAAAAACATAAAAAATAGTGTTGGAAATATTAATGAGAAACATAGCAAGACAATATAGCCGACACATTGCCCTGGTAGTAAATATTGCTCTCAGAAATCTGCGTGCGTTACTAGAAAATACCACTGGGATCGCTTTTAAATCTGTTAGATTTTTGCAGCTATCACAAACAATGTTTTTTCTGTCAAGGGAGAAGCTAAGTATGGGTACTGCGCGTCCCGGAAATCTATTTATGTCCTTCACGCTTCTCTTAACCATAATCACAGTGCATCAATTGTGACATGCTCAGTAACTTTTCTTGCTCTTTGAGGACTTTTGTTTTGTATTCTGAGATTGACAGTCTAGCCAATTACTATACAAAATGTACACTTTGAAAATGTAAAGCTATTGCTACTAATACTGCCTTTACTGTAGTTCCCTTACAAATTATTGTTAACATGGAGTTCAGACGTTTGCCATTCTAAATAAGTTTGCAACTCAGTTTCTTTTGCAAGGAATAATGCTAACCATATTGAAACACCAATGTATATTATGCTATAATATATTGAACATGTGAATAGGGTCAGGTACTTTGATGTTTGACAGCATAATCAGAATTATGAGGAAATTTCGATTTTTGTATACAGTATTTCAACTTTCATTCAGTTGTCTCACCATTCTATATTTAGCAAACTCTAAAAAGCTCTATGTGTTTCAACCTATCATCCCTTAGTGATTTATTCTATAAATAACTTCAATGGGAGTGGCCAGTTGCAAAATACATACAGCTTTATGGACCTCAATCTCATGCTGGTGAGCGTTGATGTCAGAGAGAGGCCCTGTGTGGGAGGACTGCTTTGCGAGACAGTGAGGGAGGCCCGCAGCTGGGGAGAGCTTCTTTGCCTAGCTGGCGGTCCTCTCGTTGCTGCCGGGCCCCGGTTCTCCCCAGCTGCAGGCCTCCATCACTGACACTGTCCCACGCCGAGCCTCTGATGCCCCACGCATCCAACGGGCCCGGGACACTTGTCCCGGCTCTCCCCCCATGTCAGCGGCCAGAACCTTTTGGTAAATGATTGACTAATATTTATAGTTACTGGTGTCATAAACTTTATCGCTCATTAGTGGCCAGCGAATTAAATGGCAGCTATAACCTTTAGATATGGTGTAGCAGACACTCCAGTGCAAGTAGTGTTTATTATATCAGCATCTGTCTTGATTTTATATGTTTGCCTTGGCACAATATATCAGATTACAATAAACTGTTCTTAAATGGGAACGTTGTGACATTTTTTTTTGGCCCTTTTAACCCATGACTAGTGAGAGGCAAATCATCTTCTCAAGATATGGAACTGACAGAATCTACCAGCCACAAATATCTTACTTAGAGAACATCAGTAACTACCCTGCTAAAAGTTTGAATGAAATCCAGTGTGGAATGGAACAGGGTCAACTCACTGGTGCAATATTCCTAGATTTTGCAAAGGCTTTTGATACTGTTGATCATGTTATCCTGCTTAACAAACTCCAGAGCTCTGGAATAGGGAAGCATGCTTTAAACTGGTTTCAGTCCTACCTATCAGGTAGATCCCAACATGTGTCCATCTCAGGCTCTAAATCCAACCCCCTGGATATCACCTGTGGTGTCCCGTAAGGCTCTGTTCTGGGCCCCCCTATTCTTCTCAGTGTTCATCAATAATCTTCCCACAGCTTGTAAGGAAGCCTCAATACACATGTATGCAGATGACACAATCCTATATTCACACAGCCATAGCCACTCTGACCTTGAACACATACTTCAGTCTGACCTTTTCGAGACTCGAAAACTGGATTTCCCACAACAAACTGTTTTTAAACACTGACAAAACTGTAACAATGGTATTTGGGACCAAGACTAAATTTTTAAAGCTTCCAGTGACTGAGCTCCAGATCAGAACCAATGCTAACACCACCCTAACTCCTGTTACTAGTTTTAATACCTGGGCATATGGTTTGAATCCCACTTAACATTCGGAATGCAAATTGATACCCTGACATCCAAAACCTATGCCAAACTAGGGGTACTTTACAGGAACAAATCCTCCTTAAGCCTGCTGGTCAGAAAGCGTATCGCATAGCAGATGCTAATGCCAATTATCGACTATGGAGACATAGTATATGGCTCGGCACCCCAAACCCACCTTGGCAAACTTGACACCCTCTACAATTCAATTTGTCGTTTCGTTCTCCAATGCAACTACATCACACATCACTGCGAAATGCTCAAAGAACTAGATTGGTCATCACTCGAGTCTAAGTGCAAAGTTCACCTTTCCTGTCTTGCCTTCAAATACATTCTGGGAAAGCTACCCAGCTATCTGAACAAGCTTATCACCCCTACCACATGCAGCACTTATCATCTGAGATCTGACTCCAAAAGACTGTTCATGGTCCCAAGGCTCAACAAAGTATCCGGCCGCTCCTCCTTCTCTTACCGTGCACCCCAAAACTGGAACAACCTTCCGGAGACTCTCACATCCACCACCAGTTTAAGTTCTTTCAAAACTAAGACTGTCTCACTTTTTAAACTGGTCTGTAAATGTTACATAAGCCTATAATATACATCTTCTCTAGCTGTGCATGCAATGTCTTGTATATAATGTATACCCTGTTCATTTATGTAACTGTATTTGTAACCATGTATTATTTGTCATATTAACTATGCCCAGGACATACTTGAAAACGAGAGGTAACTCTCAATGTATTACTTCCTGGTAAAACATTTTATAAATAAATAAATAAATAGAGAACATCTTGATATTTAATTTCATGATCACATTGAGCACATGTTTGGCGAATATTGGTGAAATGTGCCAAGATTGCTGAATTTCCAATATTTTCAGAATTAAATTGAAAATGTCACATTTTACATTTGCAAATCAACAAACAGCTTTACAATACAAGATTTTGTGAATTTGTAAGAACTTTCTGAAGTGAACTTGGACAGGTTTGCAAATCTCTGCTTATGACATGATAAATGCATTGCTTCGGTTCAGTGCATTTCTTTTGAGTTTGGATGCTTGTCATTTTCATTTCAACACTAAAGCATTAACATAATTAAGTAATAATCCCTGAAGAACAGGGTATTACTGGCCAATAATGCCCTAGATGGAAGCGGTGCAGGCTTTAACCCAGCCAGGGCATTTTTGGCCAGTAATGCCCTGTTCTGAGGGGATTATTACTATTATAGGCTTAATGTAGACTCTGCCACCTCTACATCCACAAAACACACACCAGCAGCCACCCTCTACACCCACTACAGTCCCCTGTAACCACACACTGCAGACACACACACACAAAATACTCTGCACCCCTCCTCCACCCACAAAACACACACTGCAGCCCCCCTCTACACCCACGAAACATACACACAGCAGACACACACCAACAAAACAGAGTCTGCTGTCCCCTCTATACCAACAAGACACACACCAACAGAAGACACACACAGATACAAACCTTTCCCCTCACTCTCCTGTGTGGAGCTCTCTGCAGGCAGGGTAGTGGAGGAGTCTGTGTCTTGCTGCTGCCTCCTGTCCAATCAAATCCCCTGTCTGAGAACGTATCTCACTCTTTGTGAATGAGAACTGAAAGCTGATTGACTGAAAAACTTGGCAGGGTGCCAAAAATTCCGGGCCATTGCTGATTGGTTAAAATTCGAGGCATTATCCAGTCAGAGAGCAGGGATTTCAATAATGCCCATAATTTGGAACAGTGGTTTCAATAAATCAGGGAATAATTTGGTATGGTTTGTGCTTTCAGCCCTTGAGAAGGGATATCTAACTAAACTGGCCCTGTGGAAGGTGTGTTCATGGCCAAAGTTCTCTGTTAGAACCAGTAGCGGATTAAGGGGCGGGCTAGCTGGGCACCTACCTCGCCGACCAAAAGGGGTTGCACGTGGTCCCACACGTATGAGAGTGTGCTGGCCTAGTGAGGCTCCCCGCGACTTAGTAGTGTTGGTGGCACTGGTGGTACTGACAGTACGTACTGAGCATGTCCAAGAGGCTGCGTTGGATGATGCAGCTTGAAGGGGAAGCTCCGTCGCCATTTGTGAGCCTTGTAGGCCAGAGCCACATAGTAGTGTTGGTGAATAAAAGCGCCAAATGTTGTGTTTGCCCCTGGCGCAATAAAGTCTTGGTCCGGTACTGATTAGACCTTCTACTGTGTGCACATAATGTAAACCTATTGCAATAGTGTAATTTGAGCATAATATTGATCACGTGCAGTGACACCCAAAAATTGTTCAGATTTTGAAGATACTTCGTGATGTTTGTAAACAAACATTACGGTAGGCAAAAACTTTTGATTTTTTTTTTTTTTGCATTATATTGTTACTGTATGATTTGGATAAATTCTAGGTAGTAGACAACGAGGAGAGTATATTAGAAATAAGCATCCCATAATTCTGGAGCACAGGGGATCACATGCCCCTGCCAGAAGATTGTACACAAAACATTCCACTGTGAAGTCCCACACAAAAGACAAAACATATTTTTTAAACAACCTATCTCCGTCTGAGAATCCAACTCCTCTTAACAGCACATGTGATAAAAAAGAAGAAAGCGCAAAAACGGCCATAGCGTAATGCAGTTTAATGATACAATTAAGAAAGGCAAGTGGTAAATGACTTACACGGTATCCATGATAAATCAGCTTTCGTACTTTTAATGGGAAGTGTGGGACCCATGAATACGCCTTGCGGAGCTCACCCGCTCTCCAAACAAACCGGACTAGGCTGTCACCTCAATTATGTCACTGTTAGTGTGTGCAGTCTCCCGGCAGATTAGTGAAGATAGCTGAACTTCCTTTGCTCGTCTGGCTCTCTCAAAGTTCCAAAAATGCCCTTGCGCATTTCGGAAATAATATCACTGACCATCATTCCGCAATCCGCTGACAGATTTTAAGAAACCAATCCACAGATTCAGCATTCCGATGGCGTAATTTACACCACGGAACGAATTTTGAATGGCAAATTCGGAAAAATTATTGGCTTGATTGTCCATCTCTAGGTCCCAGATATATTTCTGCTCTCAGCTACCCATAAATAAGTTTGTGTAGTTTGAAGCGAAATGGGTACCCATTGCTGTACTGCCGATCTGCAAGAAGCAATGCTCAAGAAAGAAAAGTATTTGTGACTTAGAAAATAACTTACAGTACTCTATCAATCAGAAAAAGTCTATGTTTATCAGAAATAGTTGGATCATTCTGTAAATAGGAGTCCACAATTTCCAACTAGGGCCGGTGAAACTACTAGGCGACATAGGCAGTAGCCTAGGGAAGTACATTTTGGGTGGAGGCAGGAATGGAGCAGGAAGGCAGACAATGGGTGGGGGGCACAGAGCAGTCCAGAGGAAAACGGAGGACCGGAGGAACTGAGCAGGATGGCAGAGGAGGAAGATAGCCAGGAGGAGCATCCCCAGCTGTCTGATGCAGAAGTCTTCACTGCCGCAGAGAAAGGAGGAGGCAGATGGTAAGGGAGGAGGAGGGGGGTGTGAGAGGAAGAAGAGGGGGTGTGATAGGAGGAGAGGTGGAAGAGGAGGAGGGAAGGGTTTGAGAGGAGGAGGGAAGAAGGGTGAGAAGAGGAGGGAAGAAGGGTGAGGGAGTGGATTGAGAGGAGGAGTGTGGTGAGAGGAGGAGGAGGAGGAGGGGGTGAGAGAGGAGGAGGATGGGTGAGGAGGAGGGGGGTGAGAGAGGAAAGAGGTGGTGAAGGGGGGATAGAGGAGGAGAAGGGGTTGAGAGAGAAAAGATGAGGAGATGGAGGCAAGAGAGGAGGTAGAGGAAGGGGTAAGAGAGAGGAGGACGAAGGGTGTGAGAGGAGGGGGTGACAGAGAAGGAAGGGTGTGAGAGAGGAAGAGGTGAGAGAGGTGGAGGAGGAGGAGGGGTGAATGAAGGAGGAGGGGGTGAGAGGTGAAGAGGAGGGGGTGAGAGAAGGAGCGGGAAAAGAGGAAGAGGGGGGGTGAGAGGAGGAGGGGGTTGAGAGGAGGAGGAGGGAGGGAGGTGTGAGATAGAGGGGCTACTGTGGAACATTTCCAACCCCTTCTAATACTTTCTAGAGTTATTGTACATCACACGTGACCCAGTGAAAACCATGATCCCATCGTAAATCCTCGATAAGACACAAGACGTGTTTAGACTTTTATATAAAATTTTAAATTTAGTACATATTTTTGTAAAAATAGATCCAAATTATGTGATAGATTGGATGTTTTAGAGTTTATCCTGAGATTATCGGACATACGGGAAATTCAAGAAAGACATGTATTTTGGGGAAATGGTAATACATGGGCACAGGTAGAAATGAAATAAGAATATAGTTATACTCCTTAGAATCGAATACAATTCTTCCTTTGCTTTTATTAGTACCTGTCTAAGAAATCTAAAGTCAGATTAGAGACAGTAAGTGATAGAAACCATGATCGCCCAATAATCTCTGGGCCTCATTGACATAATCTTGTCTATTGTCTATTATGTCCTCCAGGCTCCGCCTTTAATCAGCTTCCTTTATAACTATTGTATCCAAATCTAACAGTTCCTCCAGTGCTTTCTCTTATCTTTAGATTGTTTTTACATATATTCTGAGCATAATTGATCACATTCAGATTTAACTATACTGTAACAAGTTTCAATGGTGTCCGTTCTTGATTCCACTGGATAAAATGTGGATTGAGATTTTAGGTGAGTATAAGAACTAGTTTCTGTTTTAGAAGTCGTATCACCATTAGTTGGTGGTTGATATGCTAAAAGATCAATATTCTTTTTATAATCTAATTTACTATATTGTCTCTTTAGAACAATTTTCCGAGTAAATCTCTTGAGATCTAAAAATAATTGCAATCAATTTGGTCCACGTACTGGAACAAATAAGCCCCTTTGCCAAAAGTTGCTTCTGTTCCCAAGTTAGAACAACTGAAGACAAATAAAAAATCCCAGTAATATTTACTGTTCTCTGATTATTTTTTGTCTTCTGCTATACAGTATCTTAAATCCTCCTCTCTTTATTTTTTTGTCTTCTGCTGTATCCTAAATCCTCCTCTCTTTCCTCGGCTGACAGATTTCTTCCCTTTTGACTCATTTGGGGTGCCATTTTGATTTTTCCCCTCAACTTGTAGTGCCATGCTGTTAACTACTTACCTACTAATTACACCATAGTTACTTTAGAAACCAAAAACAAAATAGGAAATTACAATTTGTCTGTCAACAAACAATCTTCTAAAAAAAAAAAAAAAAAGGTATCAGGTAAATATGAAAAATTAAAAAGATATTTAAAACTTGTTATGATGTTCGATTTGTTAAATAAAATGTTTGTTTTCCTTGAAATTAAACATACAGTACTTTAGCATTAGTTATTGATATTGTTGCTAAATAAATGTGTAACCCTCCGTATCTGGCTCTATAGGAGGTCACATCACATTAGGTATACACCTGCAGTGCTCAGTCTCTCAGGACTTTGTAGGGTGCTGGGTAGGTGCGGGCCTAGCGTGAATAAGCAGACTGGAAAAACATGGGTGCCAGTAACTTTAAAAAAAAATGTGCTTTATTTGACGTCTGTAATGCTCCACAGGTATCAACATATATTGCACTTGACAGAAAACGTCTGGCAAACCATATACTTCAATAGTTCATCCCCTGATAGTTCACTCCTATGCTGGAGAGATACTTAGCTTGAGGGCCTATTATAAAGGATACAGTAGGGACTGTTTCTATAAAATAAGGTAGGCTATATTTACCTATATTTATCTACATTGTAATCATACATCACACGATGGGGAGGAGGGTAACCTTAGTGTGCCCACACAGTTAACTCCTTACAGAACCAGTAGTCCCCAAAGAGGGGGCTACACATGTAAACAGGATCAACTACAGATGTAGTGTCAATGTACAAACAAACTCGTTTGGAAGGTAAATCCGTAATGCGATGTTTCAGACCGTCTTCATTCAGAGAAACACCAGCTACATCTGTACAATCCATGAATAAGGAAATGGGCAACATAATAAACAAGAGCTTATCAAGCAAAATAAAAACCAGATTCAAAGTAGGAACTTCCTCCCACTGCTAACACAGAGATAGGCTACACTTTTGCACACGTTCTTAAACTTTGTTAATCTTGGACATCTGCAGCTGTGAAACTTCAAAAGAACCCGCAAACAGAGAATATCGTACAGTAGTTAGGTCTACATGCAAAATGCTATGAAGATGTTTCTCCATGTCAGTGAAGGCTCTGTGCCCCATTCAAATGAATGGTTTTCTCTTACATGGAGAAGTGGTTTCACAGCATATTGAATAGATATGGCCATAGAGAGCACAATTGACAATAAAATTGGCAAACATTTAGTGAAAACTGTGGCAAATATTTGTAGATGTAAGTTTCACCACTGTTTTCAGTAAATAAAAAAAATATAAAAAATGTATTTTTTGACCCTGCAAATCAACAAAACTCTTTTGCTAAAGCATGTTACCTTCCTCATTCTTTTTTTTCTTTTGCAAACAGGTACAGTACAGGCTCACACATTCTACTTGCCATGTACTCTATAAAGAAGTAAAACATGTTAAATCTTATATCTTGGATTTTTAAAAAAGATGTATCAGTTCTGTAGTAATATATATATATATATATATATATATTCATGTAGAGGTATCAGTACCGTGTTAGCCGAGCTTCAATAATCAAAAAAATAAATAGATGATACCGTTCTGTGGCTAACGAAATGCTTTTATTTGTGCGAGCTTTCGAGATACACTGATCTCTTCTTCCGGCGATGTTACAATGAATGAAGCAAAAGGTAAACTTAAAAACAGTGTCTCTTGGAATGTTATCTGTGCTGTTCCTTCCCCTGGTGTGGATGTGTTTTATGGCTAGAGGTGTCAAAAGGTTACTGTGAAAGCAAGTTAAGAAAGAGTGTGTATGTGTATCAGTGTGAATAAAAATGAATGGAGAGACCACAGTATATACAGTGCTTTACACAAGGTGTGTGTGGAGTGGGACTGGATATAAATGGTGTGGGTGGGTGTGGAAATGTGAGAGTTAGTAGCACAACTAAAAGTGTGTGTGGATCATCCTCCTGATTTGGACCTCTGGCGAACAGGACCTCCTACAGTTCTATGACACTGGAAAGTGACTTTCTGTCCACCTGTCACTTGAAACCCCTTACATACCTTCGCTACATCGATGACATCCTCCTGATTTGGACCTCTGGCGAACAGGACCTCCTACAGTTCTATGACAACTTCAATACTTTCCACCCGACCATCAACCTCAAACTCACCCATTCCCCGGATGAAGTACATTTCCTAGACACCACCATTACTATAAAGAACAACCAACTACAGACCTCTGTATACCGCAAACCTACAGACAGAGCCAGCTATTTGAGGGACAACAGCTTCCACCCGACACACACCAAACATGCAACCATCTACAGTCAAGCCATACGATACAACCGGATATGCTCCGACACAGCAGACAGAGACCAGCGGATTAAAGCCTTGCGATCAGACTTTATAAACCGTGGATATAATCACAGAATTGTAGACCAGCAAATTCACAAAGCCACCAGAATACCAAGAAGTGATCTCCTTGAATACAAACAGAAGGAGACAAGCGACAGGGTACCTTTGGTGGTCACATATAACCCACACCTAGGAGCCCTACGCAAGATCGCCAGGAAACTACAACCCATCCTCCAGGAAGATACAAGACTGCAACAGGTCTTCCCTGAAGCACCCTTATTATCATACAGACAAGCCCATAATCTCAAGAATATTATGGTGAGGAGTAAAGTATTCAGCAGTACAACTGAATGCGGGACAAAACCATGCCAGGACCCAAGATGCAAAACCTGCGCAATGCTCTACACAGCGGACACAATACAAATACCACACAGGAATCGGGAATACAAAATCAGAGGAAGGTTCACCTGTTCTTCCAGCAATGTCGTGTACCTCATCATGTGCATGAAATGCCCAGGGGGCTGCTACTACATAGGTGAGACAGGGCAGGGGCTAAACAAGAGAATGAACCTGCATCGCCACAGCATCACACGCGGTACAAGAGACAGTCCTGTTGGCGAACATTTCTCTGCCTCTGGCCATCAGATGAACGATCTGAGGGTTGCCATACTCAAAGGTAATCTTAAAACCCCGAAAGAGAGACGGTTGCATGAATACAAATTTATGCAACTGTTCGGGACACTTAGCAGTGGCCTAAACAGAGATCGAAATTTTATGAGTCATTACTGACAGTAGTGAACGCTCGTCCCATAAGCGCTAAAGGCCATGTCTGTACATACTGTGCTATATGTTTGCACACACAGCTGTCTCTCACACATACTAATACTCCTTGTTTTTCCATCCCTATACACCAATAGGGACCACTAAGTATCCACACACACTTTTAGTTGTGCTACTAACTCTCACATTTCCACACCCACCCACACCATTTATATCCAGTCCCACTCCACACACACCTTGTGTAAAGCACTGTATATACTGTGGTCTCTCCATTCATTTTTATTCACACTGATACACATACACACTCTTTCTTAACTTGCTTTCACAGTAACCTTTTGACACCTCTAGCCATAAAACACATCCACACCAGGGGAAGGAACAGCACAGATAACATTCCAAGAGACACTGTTTTTAAGTTTACCTTTTGCTTCATTCATTGTAACATCGCCGGAAGAAGAGATCAGTGTATCTCGAAAGCTCGCACAAATAAAAGCATTTCGTTAGCCACAGAACGGTATCATCTATTTATTTTTTTGATTATATATATATATATATATATATATATATATATTGCAGAATAAATGAGTTCTTCAGTATTCGGTGATACATTTTTTATTGGACTAACAATTTATGTCATAGGACAAGCTTTTGAGAGTTATCCTCTCTTCTTCAGGTCGAGCAATACTGATATACAAAGGAATCTATGGCTAAAACAGTGTGGAGAGAGGGGAAAAACAGCTATTTACTGTAGATACCTTATCTACAGTAAATATCTGTTGTTGTTTTTTCCCTCTCTCCACACTGTTTTAGGGGAAAAAAACAGATATTTACTGTAGATACCTTATCTACAGTAAATATCTGTTGGTTTTTTTTCCCCCTCTCTCCACACTGTTTTAGCCATAGATTCCTTTGTATATCAGTATTGCTTGACCTGAAGAAGAGAGGATAACTCTCGAAAGCTTGTCCTTTGACATAAATTGTTAGTCCAATAAAAAAGGTATCACCGAATACTGAAGAACTAATTTATTCTGCACTATCGCAACTGGATTAACACGGCTATTTTCTGCTATATATATATATATATATATATATATATATATATATATATATATATATATATATATATATTCAAGCGTTAATGGCATTTTAATCAATTTTAATGCATGCTTTGATTTCTATAGCAGGTTTTAACCCACCTCCCAAACAGTGCAAGATCTTTGAAACACTTTCCTGTTTGGGATAATTTGTGGCAAATGTTCCCAGACGTTTGAGCTGTAAACTGTAACAATAGATAATGTTACCTGGGTAATATAATGATAGATTGTTGCTACCCAGCTACACTGACTGAAGCAGGCATTATGTTAGGTACACAATAAGATTTTAACAGATTTATAACAGGAGCACCAAACGATTGCCGGCTTACATAAGACTGTACAATTCTACCTTGTCATATGCTTTACAAATACAAAGTTGGAAAGTAATATTGCTGCTTTAATGTAAGCTGTGTTCTGGATATATAAAGAATAGCTCTATCAATAATTATGTCCTTGTAAAAGCTTGATTCATTGAAGCTACTATCAAGGTAAAGGAAAGGCTAGGCAAAGAACATTTACTGTGATGAATATCATCTAAAATATTTTCTTTTTGTTAATGAAATTTCTTGACAATTTTAAGCTCGAGGGATTTATAATAACTCATACTTGGCAAAGTTTTATTCCACCAAAACTGTAACAATCAAAAAAAAAAAAGAAAAAGGCCAGCAGATACTCAGGCGCTTGCTTCATTCACACTTTCTTTCCTGAATCCTTAAAACCATTTCCATAAAAGACTAAAAGATTTTCTAAAACCTTTTGCTTTGGATGATAGTTGGGAAGTATTTCTGTAAGCCATAAAGCAGCAGTCTTACTTTCTTGTATATTTAACAGGTTTTGAAAAAAATATTTCCTGCAGTTTTTTGCATGTTTTTAACATGTTCTGAACTTCACTGATATTAGTGGAAACCATATCAAGCTATACAGTATGTGCTTGATACTGTATACAGATTTAGCAAAGCTTACTGTTCCCATGACTGTGTAAATCCAGGTGCAATTCCCCGGCACATCATTGAATGTTGCAGCCCAGTGGCCGCAGCTGCCAGATGATGCTATGCGGTTGCCTTAGTACTTTGCAGTAATGATAGGCAGTGCTAATGTGTCTCTAATCAAAATTCTATGTATGTACAATATTCTGAGGCTATTACTTCAATAATGTCCGGTGTAATGTAACCCACCCCTTATTCCCATACACTCTTTCAATGCTCGGAAACTTCAGATAACAGACAGCCAGACTTTATAAATATTGACATTTATTCAAGTAAATTAGAGAAGATTTTATTGTACAATAAGTACAATAAATTTCATGAAAATAATTATTGCTTTTTACAATAACAGAAATGACATAGACTTGGGGAAAACAATACAATATTCTTCCACCAACATGCCCTGGCTATCTCTTATACAGTTTTTACTGTATGTGTTTCATTTTCAATGCAAAGGCATGCTGAAAAGCAGTTGTTACTTTAATTATTCAATAGTGATGTTTTGTGTCACTGGTGTGTTCTACACAAGCAAGTTGTTGATGTTGAGAAACATTAACAAGCTGCAAAACAAGAATAAAAACAATGGCATTATTGGAGCATTGCATGAAATCAACAACATTACTTAAAAAGCACACACCAAAACTACTTCACTTGAACACTACTGAGTTGCACCCCGACATATAAACATATTTTATTTAAAATGTCATGGTTTCATCAGTTTCAGTCACAGATTACCCCAGCCCTCAGTTGTCAGATGCCGTAATAGTCCAATAATAGGGTGTTTGACTTTCTTAAATTCTACAGTATTGTATTTATACTGCTTCCCAAATGCATCTTTAACAGCTTTCCTCAAATTATCTGGTAAAGTCTTCTTACAATGTGAGCCATCAAAATTCATATTTCTGGCCCACTCTTCATAAAGATAAAGGTACATGATTTTGGACTGTTAACTGGGAAAATCAATGTGGCTGTCAAACTTTTCAGTCTACGCCTCCCCTGTCTCCCCTCACCCCCTGCTCGTGCCTCCCCCCCCCCTTCTATATGTTCTCAAGCTTCTTCTGACATCATGACGTCATCACCTTGATAAAGTATGGTCAGTGTGAAACACGTAGGTGCGTTTTTACCTCCAGTGTGATCCAATAAATATTTTTATGGGAGTCCCTCTTGATCTTATTTTTGCGCTACGATAGTGCTCCACACTACAGTCTCTTCTTCTACAGATCCAGAACCTGCTTACTGCTATCCCAGCAATAAATATTATTGCGCTGCATTAGTGCTCCGCACCCCCATTTGTCTTCTCCTGAGGATTTCAACACAGCATGCTTTGCGCACCTCAGCAGCGCCACTGGACTACAAGGACAGAATTATGGGCATCTTATTAAATAAGTAAGCGTCCCACTATTTTTCTTACTTATCTCAAAGTATTATGCTCTTCACATTGTACTATATGGGTGAGGTTTCTTGTGCTGTCTCATGTGGGAATCTATTTTAGATTCCATTAGGTGCTTTTCTACCATGAGTTACTCTTTTATACATTTAAGGATTATTAAGGAGGTGTATGGACTTTATAAGGCTCATGTACGCAATGCCACAAAGTCTTTATCTGGTCTGAGCACCTTATCCTACTGGACTGTATTGTCTTGCATCTGTAGAAGCTGAATTGATCCTTCAAGCAAAAGATGAATAGAGACGCAGTAGAAGAATCCGGTTCTAAATCAGCCTTTTCTATCTATTTGTACTGCATGACAATCCAATGTCTGTGCGACTTTATACACAGTACAGCTGACAACTATTCTGTTAAGGTGTAAAAAATTGGACACTTCTCATTGGTTGGAGCAACATTCATACGTAAAATACAAGGTGTTAATGTTCTGTAGGGCCAAGTTGGTGATTGAGTATCTATTATGACAAGGTTTCAAAAGTAGCAGAAAACCTTTAGCTTTAATGCTACAACGCATTTAAAATTGTATAAAACCTGTATTAAACATTCAACACTATATTCTGAATAGCAAGTATGACCAAAACATTTGACAAAAAAAATAGTATTCAAATAATGCACATGAGAATCCAATGGTGGCTGCAGCAAGGGGGCACCCAGGTGACACAACACTGTCTGATATTATGCTCAAGTGAAGACAAAGGTTCGTAAGATGGTCCAAAGGGTCAGAACCGACTACATACACTACTGTATACAGAACACTGTTGTTCCTTGTGCTTTTTATCCAGTATGTAGTGCACACTACAGTATGCTTCTGTACTCCTTTTCATCTTTTTAATTTTGTCTTTTCACAGTGAGGCGATTTGGCTATTGGGTAAGATCAGCATGGAAAATTATGAATGATCTGTAGCAGATGCGTTTCGCACCAAGTGTGGTGATTTACCAAAGAGTAATTTAATGTACCTCAGATACAAATAAATAGCCCCTCCATGGAGCCGCATAGACCAGCCGGGTGAATGGCGGCACAGGCAAATGATATCGCCAAGAAGACAGAGGTCACCAAGCATAGCGTTGTGGTGCAGAAAGCCATCCCCCTGACAACCATTCCACAGCAATCCATCCACAATACATCAACACAAATAGCCATTAACAAACTGTAATGAGGGCATCTAACATTTTTGTCACACCAATTGAATTCATATGAGAATCCTTACATACTGTATACACACACATATATAACACAAAAATTAAGTAGCGCTAAAGAGGATGTGAAATAACCCTGATAAATGATCAATTATAATAACATATTTAAAATATTAAAATAAATTAAAATTACCACAATTTAACCTAATAATATTTACAAACCATAACGTGATAGTGAGAAAAAAAAAGGAAAATCCAAATTGAATGTTCCACTCAAACAAAAAATCCAGAGAGAAATATAGTCCCAATAGAAGATCCAGGGAGTGTCTTTGCAGCTTTAAGGGGAGTGGTATAGCCAACCACTTATGGAATCTATGAACAAAAAACAAACAAAAGTGCAAGCTCCATAGCACGTAACTGAGTAAAAAATAAGGTACGTTTATTTAAAAAATCAGCAATCCATAAGAATGTGCACTTACAGGATTTTAAACAGAACCATTCGTGGGAGAGAAATCTCTATTGTGGTCATCTGCGGTGGTAGGGTGAGTCCCAGGTTTGCAGAGTGGATGTAAACAGCCCAGGTTCACCATGAACTCCTATCCCAAATTGGCAGCAGGATATAAAGGCATCCAATGCCTGCACGTCCTTTGCTCCCTCATACAATGGTTGCTAACACTTGAAATAACCGCCAGCCAGAGCGCAAGGAAGCCAGGGACTCCAAATACACCAACACAAACGCGATGACGTCACAACTCTACGCGTTTCGTCACACTGCGGCGACTTCATCAGGACATTTGTGATTGTCAAGGACAGCCAATTAAATAGGCTGGATCAAGTAAAACTATTTTCACATTGGTACTAAGTTTCACCACAAATCGTATAACTCTAAAATTACTATAAATATCAACATTACAATGAATAACAACAAAAAACATCAATAATTATGTTGTTCACATCATACAATGAAAATAGCTAAAACTAAACAATTTAATTATGTATAAACTCAACTAACACAATGACATGTTAGAGAAAGCTGTCCCACTATTACCAATCTAAGTTTCATCAAATATGGAAGAAAATATATATATACACCAAATTAAAATTAAAGCCTAAACCTATAATTTTATGTTTTAAAAGATATTAATAAATCAATAAATTAATTAGAATATAATAATATGAATATATAAACAACCAAATACCACTACACCATATAAAAATGAATGATAGAAAAATCTAAATAAAATTTAAAAAATATATTAAAATCAACCTATTTAATTCCTTGTGTGATGAGAACAACATTCACAAAACAATCTTTACATTATATGTACTAACAAAAATGATTAAATTGATAATTCACATAGTGCATTAATTCACATTATATCTAATTACATATATTTAACAACAATTGTTACATTAAAAAATAACTAAAATTATATAAAGATAAAGGAAAAAACTGGATTAACTAATAAATAATACCTACTTTAAGGAAATATCATATAATAGAGAGGAATCCCCTCCAAAAACACAGAACCCCATCCTAGGATACGGGGAGAGGAACCGAACTAGCAACCAGAGCAGCAAGGCAGAGAACAGCAAGGCAGGAAACTAAACCAGTGTGCTAGTATCCAAGCACTCATTAAGCACCCTGGGAGAAAGTGTACCAAGTGAGTATATCCAAAAAGACTCTCTCATACATAGTGTCTTAAATCTATCTCCCCCTAATAGGGTACTCGGAATACTCTTTATTTAATGGTTATTCCCACAAAATTAGACAAATTATCAATCGCTACTGGAAAGTGTTGCTCTCAGATCCGCACCTCAACAGTCAGTTGTCCACTGTGGCACCACTGGTCTTCCAAGAATATCTTGGCCCCAAGTAGACTTAGTGATACTTCAGTTGAGAATAGTGGTTCACAGTTAGTGTCTGGAAACATTAGGTGTGGCAGATCTAGATGTCTAATGTGTGGACATCTGCATCTGTCGGATACTTTCTCTTCATTTAGCAACAAGTCTGAATATACATTAAAAAGTTCAATCAACTGTCTCTCCACATATATAGTGTATGTTTTATCTTGTCCATGTCAATTGCAATATGTGGGTCGCACTAAAAGAGCACTGTGTCAGATTCCTGGAACACAGACGTTCCATCATTAAGGGAGGGCTGGCACACAGTGTTCCTCAACATTTTTCCCAAGTACACCAAAAAGATCTCAAGGGACTTGTTATTATGGGTATTGAGAGTATTCCGAGTACCCTATTAGGGGGAGATAGATTTAAGACACTATGTATGAGAGGTACACTTTCTCCCAGGGGTCTCAATGAGTGCTTGGATACTAGCACACTGGTTTAGTTTTCTGCCTTGCTGTTCTCTGCCTTGCTGCTCTGGTTGCTAGTTTGGTTCCTCTCCCCATATCTTAGGATGGGGTTCTGTGTTTTTGGAGGGGATTCCTCTATATTATATGATATTTCTTTAAAGTAGGTGTTATTTAATAGTTAATCCAGTTTTTTCCTTTATCTTTTTATAATTGTAGTTATTTTTTTAATGTAACAATTGTTGTTATTATATGTAATTAGATATAATGTGAATTAATGCACTATGTGAATTATCAATTTAATAATTTTTGTTAGTACATATAATGTAAAGATTGTTTTATGAATGTTGTTCTCATCACACAAGGAATTAAATAGGTTGATTTTAATATATTTTTTCAATTTTATTTAGATTTTTCTATCATTCATTTTTATATGGTGTAGTGGTATTTGGTTGTTTATATATTCATATTATTATATTCTAATTAATATATTGATTTATTAATATCTTTTGAAACTTGGTAATAGTGGGACAGCTTTCTCTAACATGTCATTGTGTTAGTTGAGTTTATACATAATTAAATTGTTTAGTTTTAGCTATTTTCATTGTATGATGTGAACAACATAATTATTGATGTTTTTTTGTTGTTATTCATTGTAATGTTGATATTTATAGTAATTGTAGAGTTATACGATTTGTGGTGAAACTTAGTACCAATGTGAAAATAGTTTTACTTGATCCAGCCTATTTAATTGGCTGTCCTTGACAATCACAAAACGCCTGATGAAGTCGCCGCAGTGTGACGAAACGCGTAGAGCTGTGACGTAATCGCGTTTGTGTTGGTGTATTTGGAGTCCCTGGCTTCCCTGCACTCCGGTTGGCGGTAATTTCAAGTGTTAGCAACCATTGTATGAGGGAGCAAAGGACGTGCAGGCATTGGATGCCTTTATATCCTGCTGCCAATTTGGGATAGGAGTTCATGGTGAACCTGGGCTGTTTACATCCACTCTGCAAACCTGGGACTCACCCTACCACCGCAGATGACCACAATAGAGATTTCTCTCCCACGAATGGTTCTGTTTAAAATCCTGTAAGTGCACATTCTTATGGGTTGCTGATTTTTTAAATAAATGTACCTTATTTTTTACTCAGTTATGTGCTATGGAGCTTGTGCTTTTGTTTGTTTTTTGTTCACACACACATATATGTACATACAGTATACTGTATACTATAGACATTTGAACCCTTGTGTCAAACATTCCACTGGATATATAACTTACTATATAGTCCTATAACTATGTGTTTCGCTTACATCATTATAACAACAGCAACAATCAACTCTATAGTAGTAATTTAAAAAAAAAATCAAAACATTCAGATTTTTCAGCAAGCAAATACTTTAAAGGTGTTTTTGAAGTGAAACTTCTTTAGTGGCACCTCATTCCTAATGGGACAAAAATGGATTGTAGGGACAGAAAATGAAACGGATGTGACGTCACAGTGCTGGCAGATGAGGCCGGGCTGTGTTCTGGCAAATGACATGCGGCGGCGGCGGCGATAGCCGCTGGCGCCACTCCTAACAGACGCCGCTCCCCCCACACGGCCGATGACATATGCGGCGGCGGCGGTGATAGCCGCCGTCGCCGCTCCTAACGGCCGACCATTCGAACCATTCCCCCCACACCTTTCCCCGCCGCTGCCCGCGCCTGCTGACATCTAACTGCCGCCGCATCCCCCACACAGCCGCTGACATGCAGCGGCGCCGCCGCTCTCCCCCACCCGCTCAACATTTACTTTAACGCTCCTCCACACCGGCAGCCGTCCTCCTCAACGCATGCGCAGAGGATCTGTCCATAGCCATGTTGTGGATGGCAGGTTTCGTGGGGGTGTGATTGGCAGAGGGCGCTGCTGCGAGGCAACCGGTGATTGGCTGTCGCGTCCCGCCGCTGACGATTGGTTGAGGGGCTGTCAGTCAGTTAAGGGGTCTCTTAATTCCCCTCATCTGGCATGGGCTCTGCGGTGCTGCCCGCCGTGGAGTACGCTGCTCCGTGGTGGGGTAGCTATCTGAGGCCGAGAATCCACCCCCTGCTCTGTTGCTCCTGCTTTGGTAACTGGAGGAGGGGGTAACGGGACCACCGTGTCGCCGGGGGGGCTGGGAGTCCGCAGCTCCATGTCGCCGGGGGGGCTGGGAGTCCGCAGCTCCGTGTCGCCGGGGGGGCTGGGAGTCCGCAGCACCGTGTCGCCGGGGGGGCTGGGAGTCCGCAGCTCCATGTCGCCGGGGGGGCTGGGAGTCGGGAGGAGGGGGGTAACGGGAGCACCGTGTCGCCGGGGGGGCTGGGAGTCCGCAGCTCCGTGTCCGCAGCTCCGCCTGGGGTAGTGGGAGGGGGGGGTGGAGGGGTTGGGGCACAACACAGAGACATTCACACAACACAGAGAGAGAGACACACACACTGACTGATTCACACACTGACTCACACTCACACACTGACTCACACTCACATACTGACTCACACTCACACTCACACACCGACTCACACTCACACTGACTCCCACTCACACACTGACTCACACTCACACACTGACTCACACTCACACACTGACTGACTCACACTCACACACTGACACACTCACACTCACACACTGACTGACTCACACTCACACACTGACTGACTCACACTCACACTGACTGACTCATACTCACACACTGATTCACACTCACACACTGACTCACACTCACATGCACACACACTGACTGACACAAACACGCACAAACACTGACTGATACAAACACGCACACACACTGACTGGCACATACACTGACTGGCACACACACTGACTGACACACGCACACACGCTGACTGACACACACGCACACACGCTGACTGACACACGCACACACTGACCGACACAGAGAGACATTCACACAACACAGAGAGAGAGACATACACTGACTGATACACTCACACACACACACACTGACTGACACTCACTCACACACGCACATAAACACTGACTGACACACACACTGACTGACACACATGCACACACTGACTGACACACATGCACACACTGACTGACATACATTCACACACTGACTGACACACATGCACACACTGACTGACACACATGCACACACTGACTGACACACATACATACTCACTGACTGACACACTGACTGACACATGTGTGCCGAGCACGCGCGTTATAAGTCAATTTCTGCGACAAAAGTCAAAGAAGTTTCACTTACTATGCGCGTGCACAGCACACACAGCTTTTTTTTTGTTGCCCTTCATGGGTGAATGATTGGTACTTATATTATTTCAGACACTGCTGCTGTTATTTGTTGGGTCAGTGCTTATTTATTTATCAACCTTGATGTATATATGAACTTTCAATATTCATGAGCAATGATTATTTTTCTTCTACAGTATGTGTGATCTTTCATGGTGACCACACACAGTACTGCACCGACACACTTTATTCGAGCAAATACCCGGTATGTACCTGGCATATACCTGGAATGCGCCACTCCTCACCTCTGACAAGCCCCGTTGCATTTGCCTTCCCAGCCTGGGTTCATGCCTGGCTGATGGGCGGCTGATCTGTTAAATGATAATGATTAGGATTTAATAGGCTGCAATGCTTCGCGTGTCTACCAGATGGCATAAATTCATGAATTGTAATGCAGTATATATATATATAGTGTGCAGTATTGCAGCCAGCGGGAATAAAATGCTTCAATACCTGCTTGGAAAATAACTCAATGCACTCGGGCAGAAAACAGTCACAAACCTCAATAGACCCGGGTATACCCGAATTCGTGGGACTAGCCAAGCTCGAATAAAGTGTGTCGCCAGTGTAGGTCTCCTGGTGAATTACCTCTCCATTTAATTGATGGGAACACTGCCAAAGGTCTATGTCATGCATGCAATTCCTGATTGATATGTTTATTGATTAATCTATTATCGTTCAGTCTAATAACACAGGCATTCATAAACTTACATGAAAAAAAACGTAATTGTCTGGCCCCAGATGAAAATAGAGGGATGTTGGCATTGATATATATTTAGGAACATGAAAACAAACAGGAGATGTGGATAAACACTGCCACAAACAGTCAAACAGAAATGCCTTCCTAGCCTACAGTATTTGGTAGTGAAAGGGCTTTTATTTTGATAACAAATGCTCATGCACAATTGTAAAAATCAAAGAGAGCTTTAATTAGAATAAGCAATTTGCCCATTGTTTATTATGCCTTCATTTTAAATACAACACTTTGGGCAGAATGTTTGTTTTTCTCTGTATCTGTTCAGTAATGGGAACTCCTAAAATACTGTATATAAAAACCCATTTATTCTGATTGAACATTTTTATTGCTTCTTCGAGTAGTGGGATAAGTAAGTCTTTAAATGCCAATAGTATTATGCAGATTTAACTATTCCTGACAACCTTATTGTTAACGGGGAGGGAGGCTGGGGGGAAGAAAGGTAAGCTAATTAACCATGTCATTGCTATGCATACAGTATAGCAAAAGTTCAGAGAAGGGACTGATCACAGCAAGTGATAGGGCTGGAGGCAGGTAACCAATAAAAAAAGTACAGGTAAACCCTGTTATAGCGCGACCCGTTATAACGCAAATCGGTTATAACGTGGTTTTCACGTGGCTCCCGTTTTAATTTTTTTGTTTTCAATTTTAAAATGTTTTTTTTGCACACTGCACACTGCATACACTGCACACACTGCACACACTCACACTCTAACTGCACACACTCTCACTGCACACACTGCTCACTGCACACACTGCACACACTCTCCCAGCACACACTGCTCACTGCACACACTGCTCACTGCACACACTGCTCACTGCACACACTGCTCACTGCACACACTGCACACTGCACACACTGCTCACTGCACACACTGCTCACTGCACACACTGCTCAGTGCACACACTGCTCACTGCACACACTGCTCACTGCACACACTGCACACAGTCTCCAAGCACACACTCTCACTGCACACACTCTCACTGCACACACTGCTCACTGCACACACTGCTCACTGCACACACTGCTCACTGCACACACTGCTCACTGCACACACTGCACACTGCACACACTGCACACACTCTCCCAGCACACACTGGTCACTGCACACACTGCTCACTGCACACACTGCACACTGCACACACTCTCACAGCACTCAGCTCTCACAGCACACTCTCACAGCACTCAGCTCTCAGCACACAGCACTCACAGCACACTCTCACAGCACACAGCTCTCACAGCACACAGCTCTCACAGCACACAGCGCTCACAGCACACTCTCACAGCACACAGCACTCACAGCACACTCTCACAGCACACAGCACTCACAGCATACTCTCACAGCACACAGCTCTCACAGCACACTCTCACAGCACACAACACTCACAGCACACTCTCACAGCACACAGCACTCACAGCACACTCTCACAGCACACAGCACTCACAGCACACAGCACTCATAGCACACTCTCACAGCACACAGCTCTCACAGCACACAGCACTCACAGCACACTCTCACAGCACACAGCACTCACAGCACACAGCACTCACAGCACACTCTCACAGCACTCACAACACACTCCCACAGCACACTACACCACACCTCCCACTCCCCCTCCCTACCTTTGATGTCGGCTGCTGAGATCGGAGCGGAGATGGCATCAGGAGGAGGGGGGGTGTCGGGAGGAGGGGGGGTGTCAGGAGGAGGGCTGGTGTCGGGAGGAGGGGGGGTGAGTGAGGAGCAGGCTGGGACTCAGAGAGCCGCGTGGGCTATGCCGAGGAGGGGGGGTGAGTTAGGAGCAGGCTGGACTCGGAGGGCCGCGTGGGCTATGCCGAGGAGGGGGGGTGAGTGAGGAGCAGACTGGGACTCGGAGGGCCGCATGGGCTATGCCGAGGAGGGGGTGTAGGTGTGGGGGTATGGGGGGGAGGAAATGGATGCCGGTGGTGGGAGGTAAGGAGCAGGTTGCGGCTGGACTCGCCGTTGCTAGGGGACGTGTAGGGCTTCCGGCCACCTCTTCCTTCCTTCCCTCCTCACTCCCTCCCTCCCGATCAGGCGCGCAGCGGCCATTTTTTTTTATATTAGCGCGACCCCGGGTCTAGCTCGGTCGGATTGGGTGGCCCCTGAGGACCGCGCTATAACGGGGTTTACCTGTATTTGTTAATTAAACAGCATAACAGCAGACAGATACAGGGTTCTCTGACGCGTTTCTCCCCGTCAGGCGCTTTATCAAAGTAGCACCAGTTAGGGGATTGTTCCCTATTCCCCTATGCATACAGTATGAGTTGGTTTAATCTTAACATTTTTCACTGCTACAGATCAGAAAAATAGGGAGCTACGGAGGCAGTTTTGGAGCAAAATCTATTTTCAATTTGCTCCTCTGTATCAATGTGTTAAGGTCTTTCTTCCACTTTCTGCCCCATGTGCTTCATCTTGCAGCTTTCGTAGCGTCATTAGGAGGAGCTAGGGAGGAGTTATACAAGTCACTTGTTTTCCTGTACTAAAATGCTGTATGCACTATTCTTAGATAATTGTAAATATACTATTTGTCAATACTGTTAACCCCTTCAACTACCTGTTAACGTAGAGTTGACCAAGCACTTATGGCCCGTAAGGTTTTTCACATTTTCAATCGAAACATATTTAATGGACTGCAACGTGCTTAATAAATATGGCCCAAACTATGGTTCTGTGCTGTATTAACTTAATGGCACTAAGCCACAGGATACCTTCCGGCCTATTGAAGCGAATGGGCTCTTGGTGCTCAGTAAATATAGCCCTTTGTTTCTTTCATCTATAATAACAAACTACCCAACATATGTCACCGGAGAATAGGTATAGTACACTTTTGTTTTGTTTGACAGAAAGGAAAGTCAAAACACCCCATGGGGACTGCAGTAATTAACACTTCTCGGTTGTTGGAGTGGTGATAAAATCTCATTACTAAAGAAAACATTTATTAGATCTTCTTTTTGGTTTACATATGGTGAGTGTGTATTTGTCACGACCTAGGAGTCGCGCCGCCTCGGCGTGCTCCTCACTTACCCGCGGCTGCTCCGGACTCTCCCGCGCCTCGCAGCGATCCTTCCTCCAGGACGCCGGTCGCCATCTTGCCTAGACGCACGCACGCCAGCACTCCCCTTCTACTGTCGGGTCTGGCGTGTGTCCAGTCACGCGCTCGCAGGAACGGCTACACGGGGGCGCGCCCATATAGAGGAGCGTCAGCCTCTTAAAGGCGTATCGCCCATTTGTAATGCTGCAATCAAATACATCCGTTCGTCTACTCCCTCCCCCAGGAGTTCCTCTGGACCTATCCCTGACTCAGTCTGGCCCATTCACACACCTCCACCTTGCTACTCAGCCATTGGACCCTCTTGCCTATATATACCCTGCAGCTTCATTAACTCATCGGCTGAGCATAGAACCAGTTGTTCTCATCACTCTTTGCCTCCCTAGTTCTGTCTTGTCCTGTCTTGTTTTGCAGTCTTCCTCGTGTACCGAACTGGCTTCCGCTACGTCTACCCGCACCTCTGGCATCCGGCAACACGACTCTCCGTACCTCTGGCATCCCGATCTCGGCAAACGTTAAACGATTGCGTCCCTCTCTCTAACCCCGGATTTAGCAAACAGCACCCTCTACCATCCGTACCTCTCCTGCCCTGATCCGGACTCCCAGACCACTCTACTCTCAAGACGTGCCCTCGTGGCTGTGGGTGGCATTATATCCTATCCCACCTCAGCACCGCGGTCCCGTCTCGTTTGTGGTGAGCACGTCCTGACATTATGCTCAGCCCAACAAACATGGACCTCGCTGAGGTGGAGCGCACTTTAAATGCTCATACTAATCTCTTCACCAGGCTAGAGACTTATCTGGAACAAGCTGATAGGCGAATGGATACCTTACAGCAAAGCGTTCATTCGCTTACCGTTCAAGTCCGAGCTCTCAGTCGGCCACCTTCACCCGTGGCTTCCACAGTCTCCGCAACTGCCTTTCCAGCACCTCCGTTTGCTTTGGAACCTCGTATTCCGGCTCCCAAACACTATGCTGGGGATCCCCAAGGATGTAGGTGCTTCCTTAACCAATGCCTCATTCAATTTCGACTCTCGCCCTCTCGTTTTGTCTCTTCTGTCTCCAGGGTCTGCTACATCGTGGCTCTTCTCATCGACGAGGCGCTGGCATGGGCTTCTCCCATCTGGGAAAAACAAGGTCTCCTCACACAGGACATCAATCTCTTCGTGAGGAGTTCCGAAGAGTCTTCGACACCCCTGCACGGCAATTAATGGCAGCATCTTCTCTTCATCACATAACCCAGGGAGATCGACCCGTCGCCCAGTACGCGGTGGAGTTCCGCACACTTGCTGCTGAGACGGGATGGAATAATGAAGCACTATCTTCAGCGTTTTGGCAAGGTCTGACCGAATCCCTAAAGGATGAGCTCGCAGCGCGGGAACGTCCCACTGACCTAGAGGATTTGATCAGTCTGTGTGTTCGAGTGGACCAGCGTCTGCAGGAGCAGAGAAATGAACATTCTTGTTACCGTCAACGGGTTTCAAGGCATCTGGCTCCATCATTCATGGCTCCTACACCTCCTTCCGGTGACGTCCTGGAACCAATGCAGTTGGGAGGTAACAAGCTGTCTGCTGCCGAGAAACAACGTCGGCGCAATGCTGGTCTCTGCATGTATTGTGGCAATTCCGGTCACATACTACCTCAGTGTCCCCACAAGCCGGGAAACGCCAACTCCCAATGAAATCCCGGAGAGTTTAGTTGGGAATATTGACACTTTCTCCCATCATCAAAGACGTTCTTCCCACCAGGATAATGTTGCCTATAACACTGTCTGGAGAGGGGTTTCACACTCAAGCACGGGCGTTCATTGATTCCGGTTCCGCAGGCAATTTCATCGATGAGACTTTTGCGAGACGGAACAATATTCCATTTATCAGTAAGAAGATGCCAGTAGGTCTGGAGGCCATTGACGGTCGACCTCTACAGCCGGCATTCATCACGCTCCAGACGGTGCCTCTCCTACTGCAGTACATCGACGTTCATATGGAGATCATTACCCTCGATGTTATCCACACTCCCTCTGTTGAGCTGATTTTGGGTCTTCCTTGGCTTCAACTCCATAATCCTCGCATCGACTGGACGGATCGGGAACCCATCCAGTGGGGTGCTCCTTGTGCCAAGACATGTACCAGGATTTTCCAGAAGATTGGTGGGTTGTGTACCCTGCCAAAGAAGGTTGACTCCCTACCTTCTGTGTACTGGGAATTCCGTGATGTGTTCGACAAAGCACCTTCCGAGGTTCTACCTCCGCACCGTCCTTTCGACTGTCCTATTGATCTACTACCCGGGGCACCTCTTTCCAGATGACGATCCTATCCTCTCTCTCTCCCAGAGACTAAAGCCATGAACACTTACATTGCAGAGAATTTAGAGAGGGGTTTCATCCGTAAGTCTTCCTCTCCAGTCGGAGCAGGCTTCTTTTTTGTCAAAAAGAAGGACGGTTCTCTTCGTCCATGCATAGACTACCGGGGGTTGAATAACATCACACGCAAGAACCGCTACCCACTGCCCTTGATACCGGAACTTTTCGACCGTCTTCAGGGAGCTACTATCTTTTCTAAATTGGACTTAAGAGGTGCTTACAATTTAGTAAGGATACGTGAGGGGGACGAATGGAAGACTGCTTTTAACACCCATGACGGCCACTATGAATACCTGGTCATGCCGTTCGGTCTGTGCAACGCACCAGCAGTTTTCCAGGATTTCATCAATGAGATTTTTCGGGACATTCTTAATACATTTCTTATCGTCTACCTGGATGACATCCTAATCTTTTCTAAATCCCCTCAAGAACACATCAAACACGTTCAACAAGTGCTGTTACGCCTCCGGGAGAACCATCTCTTTGCGAAATTGGAGAAATGTCAGTTCCATCTCAAGTCTGTGGCATTTTTGGGATACGTTATCTCTGACTCGGGATTCAATAGGGATCCAGACAAACTTAAGGCTATTTTGGACTGGCCCCGTCCGACCACTCTCAAAGCCGTGCAACGCTTTCTAGGTTTTGCAAACTATAATCGACGCTTCATTCGCAATTTTTCTTCTACGGTATCTCCCATAACGGCTCTCACGAAGAAAGGTGCAGATCCTTCATCATGGTCTGAGACCGCCATACGGGCATTTAATCTTCTGAAAAAGGCTTTTGTGTCTGCCCCTATCCTCACCCACCCAGATCCTAAACTTTCATTTACCTTGGAGGTAGATGCTTCTGACATCGGGGCTGGGGCTGTCTTATCCCAAAGGATCTCTCCCTTAGCTAGACTACACCCATGTGCCTTCTTCTCGAAGAAATTCTCGTCCGCAGAATGGAATTACGATGTCGGGAACCGGGAGCTTTTGGCTATCAAGTTGGCATTAGAAGAGTGGAGACACTTCTTAGAGGGTACGGAGACACCTATAACCATACTCACAGACCATAAGAATCTTCTCTACCTAGAAGGGGAACGTCGTTTGAGCTCTCGACAAGCCCGCTGGGCACTTTTTTTTTCACGATTCAATTTTCTCATCTCCTTTATTCCTGGCTCCAAGAATCTTAAGGCGGACGCTCTGTCTCGACAGTTCCTGGCAGAGGACAAGTCTGAAGAACAGCTAGAGACAAGTATTCCCTCTAGATGTATTCTGTCCGCCAACTCCTTTGATATTATGGACAAAATTCGATCCGAGCAATCACAAGCTCCAATGGGTCTCAAGGTCCCGGAGGGAAGACTCTACACGGAACCCCAACACCGCAAGAGGGTTCTCGAGTGGTGCCATTCCTCTAAATTGGCAGGACATCCAGGGATACGGAAAACCAATGACCTTGTTCAACGTACCTTCTGGTGGCCAGAGAGGGCTAAGGATGTGGAGGAGTTTGTAAAAGCGTGTGGCACATGCGCTCGCAACAAAGTACCCCGGGTCATACCAGCAGGCCTTCTTCTTCCTTTACCCATTCCAGACCGGCCCTGGAGCCATATTTCTATGGATTTCATCGTAGAGCTCCCAAACTCCAAAGGGATGAATACGATTCTTGTGGTAATTGATCGTTTTTCCAAACAGACGCACCTTGTTCCCTTGAGGGGTCTTCCGAATTCCTCCAGGCTTGCAGATGTTTTCATTCAGGAAATTTTTCGTCTTCACGGAGTGCCTGCAACCATCGTCTCTGATCGGGGGTCCCAATTTGTGTCAAGATTTTGGTGAGCTTTTTCCCGAAAATTGGGTATTTCACTACAATTCTCCTCGGGATACCACCCACAGACCAATGGGCAGACGGAGAGGGCCAACCAAAACCTGGAACAATACCTCCGATGTTTTATAACCGATACACAGGATGACTGGGTGGATCTGCTTCCTTGGCCGAGTTTGCTCTTAACTCCCTTCGCAATGACTCCACTGAGGAATCTCCCTTCTTCATAAATTGTGGATTTCATCCTTCCCGTTTACCGTTTTCCTCGCTATCCTCAGGAGTACCAGTGGTTGACAAGCGTATCTCCCGGCTGAAAGACTTATGGACTAGGATCCAGGAGAACTTAAAGGTGGCCACAGGGAGACAGAAACTCCAGGCAGATCGCCTTCGACGCCAGGTTCCGGAGTACGTCCCAGGAGACAGGGTTTGGCTTTCTTCCAGGAATATCCGACTAAAGGTTCCTACACTGGCGACACACTTTATTCGAGCTCGGCTAGTCCCACGAATTCGGGTATACCCGGGTGTATTGAGGTTTGTGACTGTTTTCTGCCCGAGTGCATTGAGGTATTTTCCAGGCAGGGATTGAAGCATTTTATTCCCGCTGGCTGCAATACTGCACAGTATATATATATATACTGCATTACAATTCATGAATTTATGCCATCTGGTAGACACGCGAAGCATTGCAGCCTAGCATTGCAGCCTATTAAATCCTAATCATTATCATTTAACAGATCAGCCGCCCGTCAGCCAGGCATGAACCCAGGCTGGGAAGGCAAACGCAACGGGGCTTGTCAGAGGTGAGGAGCGGCGCATTCCAGGTATCTGCCAGGTACATACTGGGTATTTGCTCGAATAAAGTGTGTCGGTGCAGTACCATGAAGCTAGCACCCAAGTTCCTTGGTCCCTTCCCTGTGGTCAGGAGGATTAATCCTGTGGCTTATCGCCTGCGTCTTCCACCCTCGATGAAGATACCTTCAGTCTTCCATGTATCTTTGCTTAAACCAGCATTTCAGAGTCCTCGCTTTTCTAAGACGATCTCTCCTCCACTTCCTCTTCTGATCCAAGGTCAACAGGAGTACGAGGTTCAGTATGTCTTGGATTCTAGGATTTCCAGAGGGGGTTCGGACCAGAAGAACGTTCATGGATTCCCCACCGGGATCTTCACGCACCTCGACTCGTCCAGGCTTTCCATCGTAAGAATCCCTCCAAGCCATGTCATGGACGCCCGGAGGTCGCCCCTGAAGGGGGGGGTACTGTCACGACCTGGGAGTCATGCCGCCCTCGGCGTGCTCCTCACTTACCCGCGGCTCCTCCGGACTCTCCCGCGCCTCGCAGCGATCCTTCCTCCAGGACGCCGGTCGCCATCTTGCCTAGATGCGCGCGCACGCCAGCACTCCCCTTCTACTGTCGGGTCTGGGCGTGTGTCCGGTCACGCGCTCGCAGGAATGGCCACACGGGGGCGCGCCCACATAGAGGAGCGTCAGCCTCTTAAAGGCGTATCGTCCATTTGTAATGCTGCAATCAAATACATCCGTTCGTCTACTCCCTCCCCCAGGAGTTCCTCTGGACCTATCCCTGACTCAGTCTGGCCCATTCACACACCTCCACCTTGCTACTCAGCCATTGGACCCTCTTGCCTATATATACCCTGCCGCTTCATTAACTTATCGGCTGAGCATAGAACCAGTTGTTCTCATCACTCTCTGCCTCCCTAGTTCTGTCTTGTCCTGTCTTGTTTTGCAGTCTTCCTCGTGTACCGAACCGGCTTCCGTTATGTCTACCCGCACCTCTGGCATCCCGAACTCGGCATACGGCAACACGACTCTCCGCACCTCTGGCATCCCGATCTCAGCAAACGGTAAACGATTACGTCCCTCTCTCTAACCCCGGATTTAGCAAACAGCACCCTCTACCATCCGTACCTCTCCTGCCCCGATCCGGACTCCCAGACCGCTCTACTCTCAAGACGTGCCCTCGTGGCTGTGGGTGGCGTTATATCCTATCCCACCTCAGCACCGCGGTCCCGTCTCGTTTGTGGTGAGCACGTCCTGACAGTATTTAGAGATGGACACGTTTTTGCAGCGGATTTCAATCTGCATCAGATTGACCGGTTCCTTTAAACAACGAAACACTCTCCAAAAGAGCAACTCACAATTTTGTTTTGTTTTTATTTTTAAGAATCTGTTTGCGGATGTGCGAAAGATATAACACAAAGTTCAACTTGTCTTAAAACTTAAAAAGTCTGTTAATAGACATAGAGCAAAATTAGGTTGCTATTGTATTGTATTGAATGTCTTTATTTATATAGCTCCAAAAGTGTAATCAGCGCTTCACAAAGAATACAGTACAGGGAATTATAATAATACAATATGTGCAGCTCAATCAGACACTAGGAAAGGAAATCCATGCCCCAAAGAGCTTACAATCTAAGAGGTATGTTGGGAGACTTACAGAGACAGCAGGTGAAAGAATAAGTGCTGTAGATGGCAGTGCTTGGTCACAATGGGTGGTAAGAGTGACTGTGTGTGGGACAGTAACCATGAGCGCAGGCTATTGGGATGCTTGATTTGTTGGGCAAGTTTTACGGTTAGTCAGTATTAAAATGAAAGGGTAAACACCATTTACAGTGGAAGAGATGGCAGGTAGGCGTGGGTGAGCTCAGGTGTGTATGTCTGGCTTCCAGCGTAGGGGAGATCCCCAGCAGCAGGAAGGAGTAGATAGAGGGTGTGAATAGAGGATTTGTGTGGGTGTTTTTTTATTGAGGGGTAAAGAAGTTGATGGAAGAAAGGTGTATAAATAATGGTGCAGTGGGGAGAGGGGAAGTTGGAGAGAACAGAGACATTCACAAAGGGGTGTACCAACCCCAAAATATATTTCACACAGAACGGAGGTTTCATTATATATACAGTAATCTTAACAAAATTTATTATTTTCACAGTATGGCTAATATAAATACTACACTAATAATTGATCTTTAATAAAACTAGTTATAAATTAAAAAAACAGATACTTCTACGTTATTTTAATTTAAATTGCGCCAATCAGGTATTCAAAATGAGGTCTGTGTCAAAGGTATTGTAAACCACAAATTATGTGCCATATGCATATAATCTTTATACATAAGACGCACAGTTTTTGAAGCTTCGTATTGCTTTTTTAGCTCTGAAATTGTGACGCAGAAAAAAATTCTGCAGGTTCCGGAGTACGTCCCAGGAGACAGGGTTTGGCTTTCTTCCAGGAATATCCGACTAAAGGTTCCTACACTGGCGACACACTTTATTCGAGCTCGGCTAGTCCCACGAATTCGGGTATACCCGGGTGTATTGAGGTTTGTGACTGTTTTCTGCCCGAGTGCATTGAGGTATTTTCCAGGCAGGGATTGAAGCATTTTATTCCCGCTGGCTGCAATACTGCACAGTATATATATATATATATACTGCATTACAATTCATGAATTTATGCCATCTGGTAGACACGCGAAGCATTGCAGCCTAGCATTGCAGCCTATTAAATCCTAATCATTATCATTTAACAGATCAGCCGCCCGTCAGCCAGGCATGAACCCAGGCTGGGAAGGCAAACGCAACGGGGCTTGTCAGAGGTGAGGAGCGGCGCATTCCAGGTATCTGCCAGGTACATACTGGGTATTTGCTCGAATAAAGTGTGTCGGTGCAGTACCATGAAGCTAGCACCCAAGTTCCTTGGTCCCTTCCCTGTGGTCAGGAGGATTAATCCTGTGGCTTATCGCCTGCGTCTTCCACCCTCGATGAAGATACCTTCAGTCTTCCATGTATCTTTGCTTAAACCAGCATTTCAGAGTCCTCGCTTTTCTAAGACGATCTCTCCTCCACTTCCTCTTCTGATCCAAGGTCAACAGGAGTACGAGGTTCAGTATGTCTTGGATTCTAGGATTTCCAGAGGGGGTTCGGACCAGAAGAACGTTCATGGATTCCCCACCGGGATCTTCACGCACCTCGACTCGTCCAGGCTTTCCATCGTAAGAATCCCTCCAAGCCATGTCATGGACGCCCGGAGGTCGCCCCTGAAGGGGGGGGTACTGTCACGACCTGGGAGTCATGCCGCCCTCGGCGTGCTCCTCACTTACCCGCGGCTCCTCCGGACTCTCCCGCGCCTCGCAGCGATCCTTCCTCCAGGACGCCGGTCGCCATCTTGCCTAGATGCGCGCGCACGCCAGCACTCCCCTTCTACTGTCGGGTCTGGGCGTGTGTCCGGTCACGCGCTCGCAGGAATGGCCACACGGGGGCGCGCCCACATAGAGGAGCGTCAGCCTCTTAAAGGCGTATCGTCCATTTGTAATGCTGCAATCAAATACATCCGTTCGTCTACTCCCTCCCCCAGGAGTTCCTCTGGACCTATCCCTGACTCAGTCTGGCCCATTCACACACCTCCACCTTGCTACTCAGCCATTGGACCCTCTTGCCTATATATACCCTGCCGCTTCATTAACTTATCGGCTGAGCATAGAACCAGTTGTTCTCATCACTCTCTGCCTCCCTAGTTCTGTCTTGTCCTGTCTTGTTTTGCAGTCTTCCTCGTGTACCGAACCGGCTTCCGTTATGTCTACCCGCACCTCTGGCATCCCGAACTCGGCATACGGCAACACGACTCTCCGCACCTCTGGCATCCCGATCTCAGCAAACGGTAAACGATTACGTCCCTCTCTCTAACCCCGGATTTAGCAAACAGCACCCTCTACCATCCGTACCTCTCCTGCCCCGATCCGGACTCCCAGACCGCTCTACTCTCAAGACGTGCCCTCGTGGCTGTGGGTGGCGTTATATCCTATCCCACCTCAGCACCGCGGTCCCGTCTCGTTTGTGGTGAGCACGTCCTGACAGTATTTAGAGATGGACACGTTTTTGCAGCGGATTTCAATCTGCATCAGATTGACCGGTTCCTTTAAACAACGAAACACTCTCCAAAAGAGCAACTCACAATTTTGTTTTGTTTTTATTTTTAAGAATCTGTTTGCGGATGTGCGAAAGATATAACACAAAGTTCAACTTGTCTTAAAACTTAAAAAGTCTGTTAATAGACATAGAGCAAAATTAGGTTGCTATTGTATTGTATTGAATGTCTTTATTTATATAGCTCCAAAAGTGTAATCAGCGCTTCACAAAGAATACAGTACAGGGAATTATAATAATACAATATGTGCAGCTCAATCAGACACTAGGAAAGGAAATCCATGCCCCAAAGAGCTTACAATCTAAGAGGTATGTTGGGAGACTTACAGAGACAGCAGGTGAAAGAATAAGTGCTGTAGATGGCAGTGCTTGGTCACAATGGGTGGTAAGAGTGACTGTGTGTGGGACAGTAACCATGAGCGCAGGCTATTGGGATGCTTGATTTGTTGGGCAAGTTTTACGGTTAGTCAGTATTAAAATGAAAGGGTAAACACCATTTACAGTGGAAGAGATGGCAGGTAGGCGTGGGTGAGCTCAGGTGTGTATGTCTGGCTTCCAGCGTAGGGGAGATCCCCAGCAGCAGGAAGGAGTAGATAGAGGGTGTGAATAGAGGATTTGTGTGGGTGTTTTTTTATTGAGGGGTAAAGAAGTTGATGGAAGAAAGGTGTATAAATAATGGTGCAGTGGGGAGAGGGGAAGTTGGAGAGAACAGAGACATTCACAAAGGGGTGTACCAACCCCAAAATATATTTCACACAGAACGGAGGTTTCATTATATATACAGTAATCTTAACAAAATTTATTATTTTCACAGTATGGCTAATATAAATACTACACTAATAATTGATCTTTAATAAAACTAGTTATAAATTAAAAAAACAGATACTTCTACGTTATTTTAATTTAAATTGCGCCAAT
Source organism: Ascaphus truei (assembly GCF_040206685.1). NCBI lineage: Eukaryota > Metazoa > Chordata > Amphibia > Anura > Ascaphidae > Ascaphus > Ascaphus truei. The sequence goes on from NC_134484.1 coordinate 317,099,583, forward strand.
CAGGTATTCAAAATGAGGTCTGTGTCAAAGGTATTGTAAACCACAAATTATGTGCCATATGCATATAATCTTTATACATAAGACGCACAGTTTTTGAAGCTTCGTATTGCTTTTTTAGCTCTGAAATTGTGACGCAGAAAAAAACGTTGAGTAAAAATCTTAGTATGTAGACTCCCCATATCTCCACAGGAAGGATTGTAATGAAGTACTTAAGTGAACGTTGAGTGCTTGCAATATTAATTTCCTCTTTTTTTCATTCCATTTTAAATAAGCAACATTTATGAGTTTCAATAATATTCCCTGTCACGGTCACATAATGGTTCTGTATAAAACTACAATTCTTAAATTGCAGCAAATGAGGGAATACTTTCATCAGATGGACAACAGAAATATTCTGAGTAAAAATAATTGAACTTATGATTACTGTACGCAAAGCTTATACACAATGTCCGAGGTACATTTTGCAGTGCATTTGGTTGCAAACTAATCATTGAATATGACACATTTGGTGTAATTTTTATTATTAACGATTTTATGTGCTATTATAGTATATACCTTACAATACGGACACATCTAAGAGGTCATTTTCTGTTCACCTAATAAAATGAATACAGCCCACGTCTTTTCATTAAATAGGTTCAATGTTATCCAGTTTTAGATATGTTTGTGAAGTACCTAGAACACGCTGAAAATATATTGTTATATTTCTAAATGGATCCACATTTTAATGAGTTTCAGACTTTTATGCAGCATTAAGTTAAACAATTTGGGTTGGAAGGATGTAGAGAAGTGTTTTTTATTTTTCAGAATAATAAAATTAGATTCTTCATAAAGCAGTAATACAATACTTCTCGAACACGCCTTCTGTATGTTCAAGAGATGGCTAATGGACATCATTAAGCTACACCATTTCTTAATATCTCAGCATGATCAAGCTAATTTATTTTTAGACACTAAAATCAGATTTCCAGTTATTTCAAAGACTTCTTTTTAAGTATTTCGGCTCACTAATCTAACTCCTTTGTGTCTCTGGTATTTACTGAATATAGTGAGGTAGTTGTTATTGAGCAAAAGGAGATGTAATATTTAAAGCTCCAAACCAAGCAATATCCTACATGTGTATGTTTTTTTTTAAATAAATCAGTTCTCTACTATGAGAAAATACGTGTAGCATAAAAGAAACAACAACTCTGAATTACATTTGTAATGTATTATAATGTAACAAGCATTTTTCGTTTGTTTAGCAACCATTTACAACATTACTCCCCCTTCCTCTTCTGAAACCGGCTCTGGCACACCCATTTTTGAGCCCCGCCCTCTCTAGCAGTGCACCAATTGTATCTAGTGACTTCCTGGTCACTTGATCTTCCCCACAGAAGGGTCATATTAATAACTGTCATATTAATATGCATATGCAATCCAATGACTGCAGAATGCTCCCTGGCAGCCATTTAGTGAACCTTCGCCGATCGATCCCATGAGAATAGATCGATCTATCGGCAATTTAGCTAATTACTTATCATTGTGTGGATTGTATTGATGCACATAATTTAGAGGGGGTTGAAAACGGCAACTTGGACTGCTGCTTTAGGCTGCATCCATGGTTAACGCGACAGCTGGCGTGACTGCGCGATCAAATTGATGTGCCTTTATGAGGCTGTCCTGAGACCGCGCGACCACACAAATTTGTTTCCTTGCGCGACTTCCTGATTACGTGAGCCGTTCGCCCAATGAGGGCAAATAAGCTCCCGTGTCATCACGGCCACGCACACGACACACCCCCTTGACACGTCCAATTAAAGCGCACAATTTGCTGAAGCTAGAGGCGGGCGTGAAGCCACTAGCACGGTTGCGCGCCCGCACATACCCACCATGGACTCGGCCTTAACAGACCTGAGAATGCAGGAAAAATTAAGACAATGGGTAGGTAAAATATCCACAAATATATCTGTGCTTTAAACCTCCAAAAACTTAGCACTAACACAAATGAGTTACATGCCTGTTTTACATTTGTTGCAAATTGCAATCCTTTTTATGGTCCAACCTGAGAGTTCTTCACTGATGTAATTATACTGAGATTTAAAAATATGTTTTTTAGGTATCCTGTAGCTAACAGTATCGTGTTATGCTGCAGTACATCAGAAGAGGCTACATTTGAGGTTTCAAAATCTCCGTACAACTAAAACAACTCTACTAATGGTTTACATAATCGATAGCAGAATTTAAAAGGAATGTACATTTCTCCTTCTCAGGTTCTGTATTTTATTTTCTAGTGTCCAACCTGTCACAAAAAAAACAATTAGGAAATATAGTACATACAAGCTGAGCACTGTAGGAGCACTCTACCGACATGAATTTATCTCTGTTGCTGACAATGCAGTAAATGAGTGCCAGTTTGTTTGGGCCCACACAAAATTGTAAACATTTTGTTATTTTTAATGATGCCACTAACAGTTTGGCAACTGGAGCTGATGACGATTCTACATATTCTGTGATTTAATCTACTTCCTCCTCCGAGTTGATATGGACTCGCATAACATAGAATTGGGAAATAAGGCTTCCAAACTGCTACAGATTGTCTTTTACGATCAGTTATGATGGACCGAGCTGTGCTGAACATTCATTCAGATAGCACGCTGGCTGGTGGACATGTGAGGTATTTTGATGCCACAGATGCCAGCACTGACCACAACTTTTTTTTTTACTCCAGTAATTTAGAGGGTCAGAGTTGGACAGACATTAGTTGTGTTATTCATGTATGCCTCAACCATGTTAGCCATCTATGCTCCCACCTCCTCCACTGTTTGTGACCTTACATGCACAATATCATAATGTGGAAATATGTGCCTGAGAGAACTACGTTGATTGCTTGTAAAAACAGTACCACCGCCATCATTATCTTTCAGTCTACTTGTAATAATACCAAAAAAGGTGTGCAGAGTACACAGAAGATCCCAAATGATAGCGCACCGCAGACCAGAGTGGTATTAGATCATGGTCCAAAATGTGCGACTAAACAAACATTTAAAATAACTTTATTACAAATAAATGGATAAAACCGTGAATTAACCTAAATCTCTAAAATTAGAGAGAAACTAGCCTCTATCTGGAGAGTGTCTGGGACCAGTTGGACCTAGGTGAAAAGCATAGAAGTATATGCAATTGTATGGTGCTTATCTGGTGAATCCAGAACTAGAACAAAGTCCTCTTGTAGAGATCATGGGGGGAAGGATATTAATATATCAATTTATTTGCCCAGAGTGTGTAAGAGGAGATGTTCCACCATAACTGGATCTGATAGTGTATCAGATATCTATAAGGAGTCTGCTAATAGATGACTGCTAGGTCTATAAGGTAAGATAGTGTTAAAGTATACCTTAAGTGAACACATGTACAGAACTGAAAATACTGATGAGTAGAGGGTGTATGAATGTAGGTACTGCCTATATCGTGTACCTGTGGTAGCAGTATCGATTTCATGTGTCCCTGACAGATTGCCAAGGTGTCCTGTGAATGCCTATGGTATAATGGTAAACACTCTCCAGATAGAGGCTAGTTTCTCTCTAATTTTAGAGATTTAGGTTAATTCACGGTTTTATCCATTTATTTGTAAAAAAGTTATTTTAAATGTTTGTTTAGTCGCACATTTTGGACCATGATCTAACACCACTCTGGTCTGCGGTGCGCTATCATTTGGGATCTTCTGTGTACTCTGTACACCTTTTTTGGTATATTCTACTCACTCCCAGGCAGCATGCGACCATTCTATTCCTTGGGGGCTTGAGCGAGGTAATACATATTTCGCCATATATACTTGTAATAATAGAAACACTAGTTCTACCAGTGTTCTACTCACTGGGGTGATCATGGCTGCCTGCTGCTCAGAGTAATTGACTGAGAATTATCATCACCTTCTGCACTGCTACTGTCACTAACACCATTATCAGTTGTAGTAGCGCCAAAGATCCCATCATACTTACTCCACTACCATAAGAGTTGATTCTCTCTTCTGCATGTGCAGTTTATGCACTGCACACATCATCATCTACCTCCTATATCTCAACTTCTCTCAATACCTTCCTCAGCCATCCCTTCTCCCTCCAGCTCCTCAGAGTCTTGACATGAGAGCAAGAGCCAGTTCAGCAACAATCCTGGAATGTTTTACTGAGGAATATGTATCTGGCTCTAAATCTATCCCAATCCCTTCTTCTGCTGGTGCCCTTGAACACTCATACATTGAGGCCTGTCCAGAATGAGAAAAATACTCCTCCTTAGATTCCTGCTCCGCCCCCTCTCCATTTTTATGTTCATGGAACATTAGTCTGACTGTAATTGATTGGTGTTTCTATTGTTGGAGTGCTTTCAAAGACAGGTTATTTCCTTGAACTCACACTAACAATGGGTCTGCTTATACTTGTATGCATGGCCACATGGGAGGAGAGCTGGACAACTGTCCCAGGCCTAGCAGCTGCAGGCGACTTGGCCAGATGGTGCTGGAAGTTTGGCCCGGCAAGAGGTTGGACCCAACATCCGCATCCAGCTTCCGGGCCTCTATTGTCCACAGGGCCCCAGCTCTCTCTAGCTACAGCACGGATTTCACTTGAAGCCCCACCCCTGCATCAGGCCCAACTTCTGCATCCACCCACGGAATCGGCATGGCACTGGAGGTCTCCTACCTTAAGGTAATGTATGTGTGTGTATGTGTAGGGGGGGTGGTGTATGTGTAGGGGGGTGGTGGTGTGTTTGTGAGGGGAAGGAGGGATTGAGTGTGGTGAGGGGAAGGATGGATTGAGTGAAGAAGGAGGGGGATTGTGGGAGTGGTACTTAGTGAAGAAGAGGGCAAGAGAGGTGGTGTAAGAGAGGTAGGGGGAGAGGTGGAGGCCTGAGGAGGAAGAGTGAGGATGGGGGAGTGAGTGATTGAGCATGAGAGGGTAGGGTGTAAGAGTGAGGGGGAGAGGTGGTGGTGTAAGGGAGGAAGGGGAGAGGTGATTGTGTAAGAAGGAGGGGGAGAGAGACATGGAGTGCGGGAGAGAATGAGAGGGAGGGAGAGGATGAGGGAGGAGTGTGATAAGGGGTGAGAAATAGAGGGGGAGTGTGCAAAGGGGAGGAAATATAGGTAGATGAGAGAGCGAGGTGGTGTGTGAGAAGGGGGAGTATAAGAGAAAAAGGGGGGGGGGTGTCTCGCAAGGCCACTGACACGGGGGACCGGGTGAAAATTCTAGTCCTGGGCCCTATAAAAGCTGTCTGCAGCCCTGCTGGTATGGCTATGAATAATCTCTCTAACCTCTATTTGTATATACAAATATAGGAGTAGTATCATCCACCATGTAACTATTCAACAACATACACTTCTTTTAGGAAACATGTTTCTCCTTGCTATCCTGATTGTCCTGACCTGTTAATGTTGAATCCTTAATTTCAGTTTAATTTCTTTTACTACTAGAATGCTACTGGGACTCAAGTACAATTGCTGATATTTTAGTAGCAGCAGTTCTTAGGCACAGATCCATATATCTCCGTTATTTACTTAATGATGCGCTAACTGAACTTAACGCAGTATTAAGTTCTAAAAAGGATCTTCTGTGTTCCCAAAATGTGTGTTAAGGCTTGTCTTATTGTTAAATTTGCCTGGTGTAAACTTAAATAGCTACAAGTGTTAATGATAGGCAAAAGAGGTGTAGAAAATGGCAACACATATCCACAGTAGGCCGTTAGTTACATAGTAGATCAGGTTGAAAAAAGACATGCCCATCAAGTTCAACGTACTGTACACTGGCGACACACTTTATTCGAGCTCGGCTAGTCCCACGAATTCGGGTATACCCGGGTGTATTGAGGTTTGTGACTGTTTTCTGCCCGAGTGCATTGAGGTATTTTCTAGGCAGGGATTGAAGCATTTTATTCCCACTGGCTGCAATACTGCACAGTATATATATATATATTGCATTACAATTCATTAATTTATGCCATCTGGTAGACACACGAAGCATTGCAGCCTATTAAATCCTAATCATTACAATTTAACAGATCAGCCGCCCGTCAGCCAGGCATGAACCCAGGCTGGGAAGGCAAACACAACGGGGCTTGTCAGAGGTGAGGAGTGGCGCATTCCAGGTATCTGCCAGGTACAAACTGGGCATTTGCTCGAATAAAGTGTGTCGGTGCAGTATGTTAAATTTAGACAAGAGGTACGTATCCTATATTTGTATTTACAGTATTTTGATCCAGAGGAAGGCAAACAAAAAACCTCAGTGAAACATCATCAAATGCGCTCATAAGGGGAAAAATAAATTCCTTCCCGCCTCTATTAATGGCAATCAGATATCTCCCTGGATAAACAACTTTCCTATGTTTACTTATTTGGTATATCCCTGTATACCTTTCCTTTATCTATTGTATTTCCCATCACATTCTGCATGTATAATGAATTCCACATTTAAATTGCCCTTAGTATAAAGATTATTTTCCTTGCAAGATAAGAACTTATTTGCCTTTGAAACTACTGCCTGACATTGGGCACTATTGCTAACCTTACTGTCTACTAGCACTCCTAACTACTTCTCCATCAAGGATTTACCTAATTTTACCAAATTTAATTAGTAAATTGCTTGTTTATTCCTAAGGTACTTAAATAACTTTTTTTGTGTTGATCTTACGTTCTATTGAAATCCTTTTTTAATTTTCAATTTTTGCTAATTTTGTTGCCCTTTTGCAACTTTTGTTAAATTCCTTATAATTCTGATATGATGCCTCCATCCCTTCTGACTAAGAATCTAAATGCCTACCTCTTCCTTTCTCTTTCCTCCCCTACCTGTTTATTTTGCCACATTGGTTTAGACAAGTTTCTTTTATACAGTATTTATTACCCAAGGATATACACTGATAAGTGTACTTATCTAACAATGTTTTAAAGACTGCCTATTTATCATCCAGATTTTTTCCTGCAACAATGTCATCCCAATTTATTCCTTGTAGACTTCCTTTATTAAAATCTGCCTTTCTAAAATGTAGTCTTTTTTTTTAACCCTTACAATTAGATTTATCATTTATTTAAATTGAGACCAAATGTTCCCTGACTTCAATATTTGTTATGACTTCTACATTGTTTGATATTACCAATTCCATTAATTCCTCTTCAATGGTCGGTTCCTAGAAAATTTGGGTCATATAATTGTCTCTTAGCATCCCCAAAAACCTGTTTCCTTTCATTGTAATGCTAATCTCATCACTCCAGTCCATGTCTGGATAATTAAAGTCACCCATTATGCAAACATGACCTAGTTTTGATGCCTTTTCCATTTGCAAGAGTATTTTTGCTTCCTCAATGTCACGATGTGCTCACCACAAACAAGGCATGACCGTGGGCCTGAGGATGGATATAAACACCACCCACAGACGCGTAGGTGCGTCTGGAGTGTAGGTTGGTCAGGGTAGACCGGTCTGGGTTGGAGAGGTACGGATAGTCGATATACTTGCCGGGGTCTGCGTTGGAGAGGTATCGATCATTGTAGGTACTATTAGCCGAGGTCCGGGTTGGAGAGAGGAGAATAGTCGTTTGTACGGTGCTGAGGTCCGGGTTGGAGAGGTGCAGATTGTCGTAGATAGGCGGAGTCAGGAGTACAGAAGAACAGAGTCCAAAACAAGCCAGGTCGATAACAGAGAGATGCGAACAAGAGGACAAGACAAGACTGCGAGGTTAGGAAGCAATGAACACAATGGATCATTGAATTATGCTCAGCCAATGTGGCAGTGGGACAGCTGAGCATATATAGGAGAGAGCATACAATAGAAGATGATGTAGTGGAGGTGTGTCACCGGTGGTGATCACCATTGGCCGCTCCGCTGCACATGACAGGTGTGGGGAGGTGCCTATGTGGATTACTGAGGTATCGCCTCCTGCGTGTGCTGGTCCTGCGTTGCGCGTGCTCGTTGCGCCCCGCTGACGGTGCGGCATGGGCAAAGTCCAGAGGAAGGCCGGTGAGGTAAGCATAAAGCTTTGAGCTGGGTGCGTGGAGCGGGACCCCCGGCAGCGGAGAGAGGTAAGCGGGGAGCGTGCCAAGGACAGCGTGACTCCCCAATCCTTACACTCAATCTCACAGATATTTGGTGGTTTCTAGCATATCCCTACAAACATGTTCTTTGTACTTTTACCTCCACTGCTAATTTATATCCACAAAGTCTACATTTTCATCAATCCCTTCAGATACACCTTGACTTATAGGTTTTAAATCCGGTTTAATATATAAACATAATCCACCACCTCTCCTATTTGCTTGATTCCTCCGAAAAAGAGAAGAACTCTCTAAATTAACTGTATATATATATATATATATATGTATATATATGTATATATAGATATATATATATACATATATCAGACACACAAAAACCATTGAAAGGTTAAAAAGAACAGATTGAATGTCAGTGGGGCTACTTTGGCTCTCTCAAGAAGAGCCTGGGTAGCGAATTTATGAGGTTTGGCAGAATCCTTTCCAGGTTTTCACATTCCGGTTTGGGATTTTGCTCTTGCTCGCCCTCTGTGGCTTGATCGTCCATTTTTGCTCCTTGCAACTTCCTTTAAAAAGACAGTGCTGTTAGCAGGAAGTTGCCAAGCAACGTTCCAGTTTCCTGCTGTATTCATGTAACACCTTTATGCTTTTTGTCTCTCACGTTACCAGACCCAGCTCACGTACCTCGACCCTTCACGTACCCTTAAGCCCGCCCCGACCATTTCAAGTGACTACCCTTTGATTTCAGCCTGCCTCTGCATACACACCGACTACGCAACTCTGCTGCCAGCCTTGACCTTCGGCTTGCGACTCACTTCTCTATCAGGATTCAGTCCCTCAGGTCGGTTCTTTCACCTTCCTACCTCAGACCTGCGTGCCCGTTTCCTGCTTGAGACGAGCATTGTTAAATTTTGCTCGGCCCAAATATGGACCCCGCTGAGTTAGGACAAGCCGTTACCCTGCAAGGACAGTACTTGGGAGATCATGAGCAATGCCTCGCCCTACACGATCAACAACTGGCACAGATGTGTGATGTGGTGCAGGACTTAGTCGTCCATATAGACACCCAGAAGCCGGACTTGAGGGCTGCAGGTGCAGCCTGATACCGTCTCAGACTATTTCGGCAGTTTCTTTTACTCTTCAATCGTCTGTCTCTCTATCTGGAGTTCCTGCGGTGGATGACAAGGTCCAGGAGCTACAGTTACTCTGGAGGAGGATTCATGCCAACGTAACTAAAGCCTCCCTTCAGCAGAAGGATCACGCAGATAAGCGTCGACGGCCAGCTCTGCAGTTGCAGGTTGGAGATCACGTCTGGTTATCTACCAGGAAAACCCATCTGAAGATTCCTTCCCTGATGCTCGGGCCCAGGTTCATAGGTACCTACAAGATTGTGAAACAAGTAAATCTGGTTGCTTTTAAATTAGAGCTACCAGATACCCTAAAGATTCCTCCAGTCTTCCATGTGTCGCTCCTAAAGGTGGTGGTCTGCAACAACTCCTCTTCTGCTCCCACCCTCCCAGGCCCGGTTCTGGTAGATGGCCAAGTGGAGTATGTAACTCGTCGGATTCTGGATTATTATAGCTCTCGAGGCAGTCTCCAGTACCTTGTATCTTGGAGGGGATATGTTCCAAAGAAGAATTCTTGGGTGAAGGCTAGGGATGTCCACACTTCCTCCTTGATCCAAGGTTTCCACTGAAGATTCCCCGACAAGCCCGGGTTAAATCGTCCGGAGATTGATTCTGGAGGGGGGGGGGTACTATGAGGTTTGGCAAAATCCTTTCTGGGTTTTCACATTCTGGTTCAGGATTTAGCTCTTGCTCGCCCTCTGTCACTGGATCATCCATTTTTGCTCCTGTCAACTTCCTTTAAAAGGACAGCCCGGTTAGCAGGAAGTTGCAAAGTTCCAGTTTCCTGCTGTGTTCATATAACGCGTTTATGCTTTTTGTCTCTCATGTTACCAGACCAGGCTCACGTAATTCGACTACCCTTGTCTTCAGTCCGCCAAGACCACTGCAAGCACCACGACTAACCTTTGATTTCGGCCTGCCTCGACCTCTGCAACCCCACCGACTACACAACCCTGCTGCCAGCCCTGACCTTCAGCTTATGACTCACTACTCTATCAGGACTCTGTCCCTCGGCTCAGGTCGATTATTTCACCTTTCTACCTCAGCCCTGTGGGTCTGTTTTCTGCTTGAGACGAGCATCGTTACACCAAAATGGCACTCAATGGGTACCTGGAAAAAAAATTGGACACCCCATTCTATTATACAGTCACCATATTCATGGCAATGGGCCCCCTGGAACCAATCGACCCTCCCCAAAAGGGTTGATGCAAAACCATAAAAGTAAATTCCACTGGCCCAATGGCTAAAAACACATAACAAAATTAAAAATCCCCAAATTAAAAACAGCCCACAGGCATTATGGTGAATAGAATAAAAAAAACAGAAAAATAAAAAATCAATCTAAACCTGGTGGCATACTTGAATTCCGAGGTCATCCATGGCCTGGCGATGAGGGATTGTCATCTGGTACGATGCCCCCGATTCTCCATTGATTGAAGAGTCTTCATCCGTAAGTATTTCTTCTTTATTCTTTTCTTCTTTCTTCATCTGTTCCTCTAGACGTCTCCCATATTTTTTCTATAGCCACCGGATGTGGCCTCTGCTACAGCTTCTGGTCTACTGTGAAAGCTTGGGCCTTTTATTTTGGCTATGGCTGTCGCAGAAGACCTGTAATGACATCATATGGTACAGCAACAAAGCAGGAAAAAATTATCTACAGTATACCAATAGATCAAAGAAAAAAATCAGATTGAAAGCAAAAGGATGTTGTTCACATATTGTGTTCACACATAAGTACTGAACAAAATACAGGTATTAAAAAGTAGGGAAAAGGAATCTTCTGGTAGCAGTACAGTTTAATATAATAGCGTTAATGTTTACAAAGGTGGCACTTGCCTTCCTTTGAGATTATGCCTTGACAAGCAATAGATAATATAATAGTTATGTGCCCCGTGTAAGTGAGTGGAAAAAAATGGCAGCATGTTATATACAGTATGAGATTCTCAATGCTATTCTGGTGCGTGTTTTTTCTTCATTACTAACTTGGAAAGTGATATACAGACATTACTTTTGTGAGTCTTGTTAATGCTCTTCAGACATCAGTAGACTATAAAATAGCAGTCCTCTTTGTGCATGCATTACACTTTATGTCAATGTGAAAAAAAATAAAGCATGGGAGAGATACTTTGAATATTACACACAATTACATTTATAATACTTTTCCCGTCAATGTGTCTAGAATTGCAATGAATATATTTTCTTTTTATTAATGGTTCGAAGACATGTAAATATACAAAGGCAATATATATCAACACTGATATGTAAACCAACAGAAATGCTAAATGTTTGACCATTGTTAAAATTATGTGAGTTCAAATGAAGTGCTTGTTCACTACATAAATCATACATTGATTGCTGTATATGTCAGAATAAGTCATTAGACTCCTCCAACTTGTTCTTATTTAAAGCATTTTAGTTTTCCAGTAATGACTTATGAACTGTACCTGTACAGTAGCACATTTGGCACAACATATTTACTAAGCTTTTCAAAGAAGAAAGCTTTTAGGTGATTGAGTACATATTCATCGGGTCTGCATAAAACAGTACTTTGGATGTGCAAATACTATTGATAATGTATTGTTTGAAAAGGCCACGCAACGTCATTGAAGCAGATTCATAGACATTTATAGTCCTGCTCTGAATTCCTTTGCATAAGTAATATCATGCACAGTAGTACAGATGTAGTCAGATTTACTGCCGTTGTGAGTGCCGCAAGGTGGTTGTAAGTCTGCTTCAATTATTTAGTTTATTTAAGTTTTGCGGAGTGTGCGCCATGACTGCAACAAATTAAGTTTTAGCATCAGTCATAGTACTTTGCAGTAATGATAGGTGGTGCTAGTGTGTCTTTAATCTCTATGTAAATGCAATGTGCTGTAATCCATCCACTATTCCCATTCATTTCGTATGATATGATATCTTATTTATTTAAATGTAACCCTCCACTTATTCCCCTAAAAACTTCAGATGACTAAAGAGTATATTTAAAATATTACAGTATTTTTATTAGATTATAAAAAATGGCAGTTTAGAGATAACTAACAAAGACTTTGTGAAATAATCAAATCTTCTTCAATATTCCAAATATACAATCTTCTTCAACCGACATCTTGTTCGGGCTGGCTCTTGTGCAGTTTCATGTGAAAATTAATTGTGAGAATGTTGTTTCTAAAAGAAATCGATGCATGAATTAAACGTACTATCGATAAACATTGACTTTCTGTGCATGCTTGTAGTATAGAACTTGTATGGAACATATATGCGTCATTGAATTTCTGCACATGCACTGTACAGGCATTGACAATTGAGTGGAACTCATACAGTACAATACAAGAAATAGATGCATGAATTCCATTCCTTTACATTATCGCTGGGATTGTTCCTACATGAACATGGTGTTGATGTTCATCAGCCTGCCAAACCTGCAAAACAAGGATGAAAACTAGAATTAAGCAATGGCTATAAGAAATTACTGAATGAAAAACTTTTTTAAAAACTGTATTTATTTAATTATAGACTTCTTTTATTTCAATCCATGAATTCTTCTTCACTCCGAAGACTCCAGCCCACAGTCCTCTGATGTTGTAAAAGTTCATTCATTGTGTCTTTCACAGTCTTGAATTGTGCAGCAGTGAATTGCAGCTGGTTCTTCAGTTCATCTACAGTACAATGGTTCTCCTAAAATTATTTAGAATCTTCTTACCCCTGTAGCGTTTATAGTTGACTTGGTTGCACCACTGACAATATAGCTCAGAACCAACATGGTGTTTGAAAATTAGCAGGGCATATTGATTAGCATTTCTCTGCTGTACATAAGATATCTTGCAAAAGTTTCCGCTGGTATAACGAAAAGATAGATGTCACCTACTGCATTCCCATGGATCATCTGTGATCTTTTCCCCCACGGTGCTGCAGGTGTGCTTTGGAAAGCAGGCACAGCTAACTGCTCTGGGATGATGCTTTCCTGCAGGTCTGTGCAGTTGGGATGTAGGTTCATTCCGATTTCAGAGTTGGTTGGACGTACTGGTAATGGTAATGGTATTTTGGCAGGTACTCAGGTGGAGGCAGGTAATTGGGTTGAGGCAGGTACTCAGGGGTGACAGGAACTCGGGTGGAGGCAGATTGGTGGAGTGATCAGTTAGGAAAGGTCTATTTGATCGCTTTCTCCTTCGAAAGCTGCCATAATCGAACATACCCATAGATGACATATGCAGTGTCCAATACCGCCCTTCACACATTATTTATCTGGCTGGGTGCGCTATTGTAATAAATCATTAATGCTTATGTTGTGTTGAATAGAATACTTCCAGTCTTTATTTTTTTTCCGTAGAATCTGTACTTCCTAGTGATATAATCATAGATGTCAGATAGAGTTGACTTCTTATCTGTACGGTCTCGAATGGCACAATATACACATCCTATATGCATAACTGCAGACCGGTTTAGAAAGTGACATGTTACATGCCATGTAAAGTACACATGGACTGAGACAAATTTTGTTAATGCATAGTGATTTGAGTAAAGTGTGATAGAAAAGTACAAGGCCATAACACAAAGAAAGGCAGTGTTTAAAACGAGACATATCTACATTGCAACTTGTATCAAGACATCTGCATGGGTTACAACTGTACAGTACTGTAGCATTTAAGGACATAGATACTTGTGGCTGCTGAGTATCATAGGTGAATATATTCAGTGTGCCTCCTGCCATCCATTTAATGAACTACAATAACATAAATACTGTAACAACACAAATAATTATTCCGCCTGACTGTATCTGAGCCACAAAAGAGGTGCTGCACGGCCGCATACCTGTATGGAAAATAATGTGTTCACACAGGTGTCTCACCTGCTCACTGCACCCACAACGCAGTAAGTCTTGCTACATCTGTGGTTGACTTCTGATAATAGTACGTGTTGCTGTGCATGCATAGGGGAGATGTAACTCAGTCAGCCATGCGGGGGCAGAGAAACAGGGAAGGTCTGTGTGAGGTGTTGGTCACTGCCTCTCTCCCTACTTTCTGTTTGATGCGGGGGTGGGCCAACACTCCATACAGACAAACCCTACATGTTTCCCTGGCCCTGCATCAAACAGCAGTGAGGGAGAGAGACAGAGAGCAGCAGCTGGCGCGGAAATTGAGCCCAATTTCTGGCCTCTGTAAGGCCCTATTTCAAGCACCAGTTGGCAGGGCCCTCTGCTGTATCTGCCCCCCACCTTACCCCTTGATTGCCGGGTTTAGCGGCATGGTGGTTACGCCACTGGTTCATTTAGTTCAGTCTTTTGCCCAAAACAGGTTAAGCCTACAACACAGCAAGATAGACCCTTTCAACAGGTTCCTAAAATACCAACTTTATATTGTGTCCTTTGTATTTCCACCTCTGCCTAGAGTAAAGATGAAACAAAACAATGCTAACTGGTTATATAACCAAAAGTGCCCTATGAAATACTTTAAAATAACCTTTAAAAATATGTACTTCCCAAGATTATGGCTGCAGCAAAGGTTATCTCCACCTTTCTGCAGCAATAAGCTTGGTAAAGTATACAATTTTGCATATAAATGTTCACTAATACTTTTGTGAACATGCAAAAATTAGCAAGGAGTGTTAGTGAAGAAAACTGCAAGACATGTTCACATCTCATCCAGGGAATATTGGCTGCATTTGAATGTTTTGCCAGTGTTAGCATTAAAAAGACCAATGTTTGGAGAAAACAGCAGTGATCAACCATCATACTGTAGTCTCTCACTGTGTGTACAGTAGGGCTCTCTCTTACCACATGTAGCAGAAGGTTGAAAGGTTCCACCTATAAAAAATGTTAAATTTAATTGTGAAAGAAAGGAAAGGAAAGATTGTAGAAGATGGCAGTATGTTATGGCGGTGGAATCCAAGGCCCAAGCTCATTCCATCTGCTGATCATTCTCCCATTGCGGAAGGGCAACTTTATAGGGAATCATTTTGCTGATCTCTACACAACTGACACATGACAGACCAGTGTTACCACAATATCATCATGATAGAGTGCACAATTTCTTTAAACAAATGTATAAAGGCATTAGTTTGAAACATTTACTAGAAGAATACCTGAAAGACCTATGCTGCCTGGAAAAATAGAAGAAAGAGGAAAAGTTTGAATAATGTAGAAAGTGCAGACCATATTCTAAACCTGCTAAAAAGGCTTCATGTGTGAATTTGCATCAGCCTTTTGAATTGATCACTTGTTAAATGCATGGAAACTATTGATCTGGGTTAATTAAAATCCTTTTTCATTTGACAGGAACAAATACAAAGCACGGCCTGCGCTGCAAAGCTTGCAAAATGAGCATCCACCACAAATGTACAGAAAGCACTGGATCACAGCGTTGCATGGGAAAACTGGTGAGACTTTAAGTGGGCCATGTCTTTGTTGGAAGTTAAAGATATTTCTTTCCTTTATCTTAGCTGATATTTTTTGTTCCACCACCCATAAACATATATTTCTATTATAACTTTCCCAAGAAAATGTCAGCTACAGATGTAGCCAGACTTACTGATCCCGGCATCGGGTCCCACCTGCGCGAAGACATGTTTAAGTCCAGATAAGCCCCTGGAAGCCTACAAAATTACGGTATATCCCATGGTTGCGGGGTTTTTTACTTGCAATTTGAGTATGTCTGCCAAATGGAACAGTCAATATCTTTTATTGTTGATAGCTGCATTGAGGCTTTTCCATGGCATGAGTACTTTACAGTTCAAATAATAATATTTTAATATTAATGTGGTTTTACACACAAATATTTGTAATATTCTGTCACTGTTATAGGTACGTGCATGATACATGTAGCAATAGCCTCAGAATACATTGAATTTAGCTTACCTACACACTAGTATCATCTATCATTAATTCAAAGAATTATGGAAGCTGCAAAACACCACTGAGCAGCCACGGTCACAGGGCCACAGCATGCAATTAAGTGCAGAGGCATTCCACTTTTTTACCCGCAGTCACAGGAACAGTGAGTCTGGCTATATCTGTACAGCACGTTTAATTGAATTGGGCTCACATTTTCCTAGCTAGAGATAGAAGGATTCAAAGCATATTTAGTAGGAGCCCTAGAATTCATTGTTACCCTTCCGAAAGATTTCTGAGAACTATATAATATACTATATATTGAATTTTTGTCTACAACTGAAATTCATGAGCTCAAATGTACAGGTACATTGCTAAGTGAAACCACATTGGGGTCTATTCCTAAAACTGAGAAAGTAACGATCAGGGCACTATCACATGGAATTGTGTGTTAGGACAAGGTCCCAAGAATGGTGCTACATAACTCAATCACAAGGAACATAATTACATTTGTATCTATAAACAAATGCTGTATATAAAGCCTGCAGTCAACGGGAAGAATGAAATGTATTCAATACTGGTAGTTGGAGTCGAACCCATAAGCATGTATGATCAAGGAGTAATGTCCCACGTTGTGAGGGGGAGGGAGGAGAAGGGGAATAGTCAGAGAGCTCATAATAAAAGAACTCTCTAAAAACTACCACATGGATACTCAGTCAGTTAAGCAATTCAAGTGAAAGGGTATTACAGTATGGTGTCTTACTGTACCGACAGGTGTATTCTAGAATAGCACCTCTTAGTAAATAGAGGTCATAATACCTACTATATTGAAATAAATACTACTGCAACTAAGAACTTAATTTTGTGTTTGTTTTCATGACACAAACCTCAAATAGTTTTTTTCAACAAATCACTAAGATACATTTTCCTTTGTCTAATTCTTTTGTTTGTTTATGTCATATTTTAGCCTAAAGGGTTTCGGCGTTACTACAGCTCCCCACTTCTCATTCATGAGCAGTTTGGCTGCATTAAGGAAGTCATGCCTATTGGTGAGTCTTGATCCTCCAATCTGTATTCTGTTTTATTGCTTTATTTTGTGCCTGCAATTTTTGTGTGTGATTTATTTTGTTTGATGTTGAATATAAGGAAATAACTATCAGGAAGCAATGTTCGTTGCTGTTGCTATGTTAGTTAAAAGTATATATGCATATAAACATACAAATTCTTTACAATACAGACATTTTACCAAAGGCCTTTTGTAACACTTTTATTCCTGCTGCATATTATTTTTGTATTTTTTCATGTATTTAATAATGTATTACATGTCTTCTGTGATTTATGTCCCCACTACAATGCCAAAAGGTTCTACTGATTATTTATTTACTAAGCTCAGAGGCAGTTCAGTTTTTAATCACAATAGACAGTGCATATCTGTGTATAGTGGCGAGAAAAAGTTTGTGAACCACTTACTATTTTCACATATTTCACATATTTCAAACCTAAAATGTTATTAGATATTAATCTAAGTCCTAATAATAGCTAAAGATAACCTGGTCAAACAAATAACACAAAAAAATGATACTTTTTTAGCATTCATTTATCCACAAATTATTAAACATTCAATATCCTTGTGAGAATAAGTATGAGGACCTTTAGATTCAGTACCCTTTGAGCAGCAATGACTTCAACTAAGCATTTCCTGTGACTGCTAGTCAGTCTCTCACATCAGTTTTGAGGAATTTTGGCCCGTTTCTCCTTACAGCACTGCTTCAACTCAGTGACATTAGAGGGCTTCCTTACATGGACAGCTCACTTCAGGTCCTGCCACAACATTTCAATGGGGTTTAGATCCGGACTTTGACTAAGTCATTCTAAAACATAGACTTTCTTCTTCTGCAGCCATTCTTTTCTAGATCTACTTGTATGTTTAGGATCCTTGTCTTGCTGCATGACCCCCTTTCACTTCAGCTTCAGCTCATGGACGGAGGGCCTGACATTCTCCTCTAGAATCTTCTGCTACAATGCAGAATTAATAGTTGTGTGAATGATGGCAATCCATCCAGGCCATGAGGCAGCAAAGCAGCCCCAAACCATCACACTCCCA
The DNA here is from genome assembly GCF_040206685.1 of Ascaphus truei. NCBI lineage: Eukaryota > Metazoa > Chordata > Amphibia > Anura > Ascaphidae > Ascaphus > Ascaphus truei. Next base: position 317,117,646 of record NC_134484.1, read on the forward strand.
CCACCATGATTGAGGGGTGGGATGAGTTAATTCTGTTCCAACGAAGTGTTTTGTTTTAGCCAAACATAACGTTTCTCATTGCAGCCAAAAAGTTCTACCTTTGACTTGTCTGTCCAGAGAACATTGTTACAGAAGTCTTGTGTATCATCTATGTCTTGTTCGGTGAATCAGACAGGCAGCAATGTTCTTTTTAGAGAGCAGTGGTTTCCACCTGCTATCCTCCATTGAACACCATTCTTGTTCAGTCTTTTTTCTGATTGTTGAGTCATGAACACTCACATTAGCCAAGACAAGAGTGATCTGCAGATCCTTGGATGTCACTCTGGGGTTCTTTGTGACTTCCTGGATGATTTGCTGGTTTGTTCTTGGAGAGATTGTTGTAGGACAACTGCTCCTAGGTAGAGTGACTTGTGTCTTGAAATATTTCCATTTGACTGACAGTGGATTGCTGGAGCCCCAAATCCTTAGAAATTGTTTTGTAACCCTGTCTAGACTGATAAGCATAAATAACTGTTTTTAAAGGGTCCTCAGAGATTTAATTTGATTGTGGCATGACGTGTTTCCACACACCTGTATGGTGAAGACCAAACTTTCACCTGAAGATCTATCTAATTATTTAAACAGCCAATTGTAATTATCCCCTTTAATTGAGGTAATAAAATCAGGGTTTCACACACTTTTTCACATACCCTGACCCTTAATTGCTGATTGTTTGTCTAATTCATACATCATTTTGTTTCAGAAGACATGGAATTGGTTAATTTAAACCCGATTGCATATTTAAGAAAAGACTACTTTTTATTCAAGTAGGTTATCATAGGAAAACTATGGAATTTTTGTTATTATCATTGGGGTTCACAAACTTTTCCTCGCCACTGTACATAAAGAAGCATTTCTGTTTTCATATTTCTCAAATTTCTCTTAAATCACCTGTGTTTTGCAGCATGTGGTAACAAGGTAGACCCTGTGTATGAAGCCCTCCGGTTTGGGACCTCATTGGCACAGAAGAACAAGAAGAGCAGCTCTGGAAGTGGGTCCGACTCGCCCAATAGGAACTCTGTAATAGTTTGTTTTAATTAATGTTGTTGTTTCTTTTCTACATCTTTCCCTCTGTTATGTTGCAATGGATGAGTTAGAATTTTAAATTACGACCACCAAGCGTATAATGGGCAAGTGTTGATTTTCCAAAAGTAATATTTCTTCAAGGGAGTCTATAATTTTTTTTAATGCATTCTCTAAATGTTAAAATAATTGAAATACACGTAAAGAATCATTAAATTAAAAATCCTATATATATTTTTTTTTTCAGATAAATAAATTGGGTAGTGTTGATACTTACTTTTTATGCCCTTTTAATGATTATTCATGTATTGACCTTCCTTCCACTGCTGGAAGGTGCCTTATGGTAGAAGATTGCTTAGTAAATATGCCCCATGATGTAATTTGATAGACTTTTTACAAGTTATAGTAGCTTTTATTCAACCATCATGGCAGTAACACAGCTATATTGCTGTGCATGAGTGTTCGATAATGCAGAAGGTCTTGAGATTCCTGAATTAGCAATGTGCATAATCATCCTAACTCTCTTTGAACAGTTTCATGATTATGGACAGATTGGCAAATGGTGGGTACTGGAATTGACCTACAGTAGAAGGAATAGAAGGATTCAATAGTCTGCATTGTACAGTAATCTCTAATTGATCACTTTTTCACATGCCTCTACTTTTCCTAGATCTTCTTTACTTGGTGTGGTTCACATCGCAGTCAAGAGGATAAAGGCAGTTTTATGACATACTAAATGCAAGAGAAGCCATGCAAATCTTAGACTGCAAAATTCCTGATACTTCTAATCCAAGATGACTTCTACCTGACTATGTTGACTATTAAAGAGGAAGTGAAGCTGTTGCTTTATTTTGCACTTTTTACAGTTACTTATGTACAGATGCAGCAGTATCCGATGACTTGCCTCGGAAAATACTGTGGCTATCTCACAGTAAACGCTGCAACATTACTGTGAGATTCTGCAGCAAGACTAATGGCCCATCGGATTAACACAGCAGGGATCCCTTCAGTCCCATTCAGTTTGAATGGGACTACACGGACTCCGCTGTGTTAATCCGACGGGCCATTACTCTGGCTGCAGAAATTTTACAGAAATGTTGCAGCATTACTGTGAGATAGCCACAGTATTTTCCCAGGCAAGTCATCGGATACTGCTGCATCTGTACATAAGTAATTGTAAAAAGTGGCTGCATCTGTATTTATATGCGTTGCTATACTTTGAAACGACATTTTAGACTTGGTATAGAATGCCATTAATTCTCCCACAGCTGTCCTTACATGAGAATTTCTTTACACTTCTAGCCTCAAACTGCTCATTGTGGGCTAAACAAATAAAACAAAACATGGATTACATATTAACATCTATATATTTACTAAATGGTGCTACTCCATAAAATACCTTCAAGAGCTGAAAGAAACCTCATTGACTTGAATGGGCCATTAAGTGTTATATAGAATAGCGCCCATATTTACTACTGTATTTGCTGAAGTCAATGGCAGTTTCTTTGTGATAATGCCCGGATTGCCAATATCACAGTGCAATGAATATCCCAACAGTATTTTAACTACTTACAATCTGCAATACCCTTTAAAAATTTAATGATTGGTATTTTTAAATGGTTTTAATGGGATATTTATAGGCCATATATGACTTGTGTTATCTGAAAAAGCTTTCAGTTCTGGACACTTTTTGAGACATGTGACCATTTGTCTTATATAATTTTGTCAGTTCTTATATTATGTTCCTCTATTTTGTTTCATGCAACAAGGCGCCTTCTAGAATATTTTAGATACATTTCTAGATTCATGAACTCGTAAGAATAGTACAATAGTTGTTTATTTAGAGTACAGTAGGTTTTATTATTTGCCTTCAGAATCATGTTTTACTTGTTGTTCTAACAATAGATATAGGCACATTTTGATTGCCTTACTGTATTTTTATACTTGGATTTTAACTGTATACCAATTAATAAAACAGCATTCCTTAAAAAGCAAACCTTAGTAATTGTTACTAATAATGCAGATGATTCATACTGTACTTCTAAAGAGTAATAAATGACATAGTAAGCCATTATAATAACTTTATTTTATGTAGCACTTTACTCCCAATGGGACTTAAAGAGATTCACATTTACGATATAGCACGCTATATGCAGCGATGCACATGGATTTTTATTGGCACATTCCTGCCCCAACGCGCTTACAATCTGTTTTGGGGATTGAGGAACAGGGAGATAAAGTGACTTGATCAAGGTCAAAAGGAGTTGCCAGTGTCATTGTTCAGACTCAGTGCCTTTACTCACTGAATCATTTATTTCAGCTCTTACGTCATAATCTCGACCACTCTGCTAGAAATGGGCATAAAAACATACAGAAATTATATTATTTTTACTATAAAGTGCTGGGTATAGAAGAAAAATGTACTAAAAAGAAACAGATTTTAATTCCTTCAGCAGATCCATAGTTTAACTAATTCCTCAAAGTTTAGAGAGCTGACTGCCATTTTTCACTTATATGTGCACCAAGGACCAGTAAATACAAAGGACAATATGTATCAAGCATCACAAACTGGACTATGGGTCCAAACATTACTCAAGTTGCATCATGCATCATGACTGAGCTCTACTTTGCATCAATATATCTTGAGGTTTTGACTTGATTTTTCTCATCCTGCGTCAATTAGTGGCTTGGAGAAATAGTATCATAAAATAATTCTAGTCTGTGTCAATAAATTGTACACCTTGAAATCCAGATACATGCATGGGGTGATGTTAGCCTCTCTACCCAAGAGATAAGCATCAGATGGAAAAAGTTAAACTAACAAGTTTCATACATATATCTTTGGTGTACAACCAAAACCAGTAGAAAAATAAACTTAAAACAAGTTACAAGAATATTAAAGCAAGATACCTTTGTGGGGGCACACATGTAAGGTTGGGGTTCATAGCACAACCCCTCCAAACAATAAGCAACAAAAATGTTTTACGTTAACAGGCCTACTCAAAAATAAAAATGCAAAGGATATTTCAAATATTCAGCCCCTTGTTTTTTTTTTTTATTGTGGGCAATTAAAACATAATAGGTTTCATGTCTTAATGCAGATCTGTATATCATGTGATCAGCTATGGATACAAAGTGCTACCCCAGAATCAAAGTATATCGCAATTGTGGCATAACGCTTCAATGACCCTTAATCAGATGATATGATGTGCAGAATATGCTGCCAATCCAAAATGATGCAAATATTTTTGCTCTGTGTTTTGAAGCAAATTGCACCATCTTCATACATTTTTTCCCAAACCTATTTGACAACACACAGGCAATGTATCAAGCTGGTATAAACACAAATAATAATAATAAACTATAGAGAAACCCCCGCTACTGCTTGCAATAGTGAATTAATAATGATAGGTGTAGGTGCTGATGGGGCAATATAAGAATGATAAACAATGGAGGAAAGAACCCCAGTAAAGCACTCACACACTGTGGAAAGGGCCAAAGGAAAGGGGATATTGACGTGATCCTCTTACAAAAAGAGTCACGCTGGATCTATACCCTGCAAGCACTTTCACCAAAAGGGTTAAATGAAGGTTTCATGTTCAGTCCTTTCTTATAACTATAACCATCCTATAATTGTCATCATGATATGGTTTGGCATTTACTAGTGTCTCACCTCCTACAGTACACTTGCCAGTTAATATAAATTGCAATTCGAGCTTAGGCTAACAACATCACAAACCTGACACAGTATTGTTATTATCCATTTATTCATTTGAAATTATCAGTGGTAACAGTTGAGATCCAGAAGCAACAATGTGAATGGTTAACATTGTAACCACAGTACTTATTAGACACAACCCAGCACCTATTGTCAAAGCACACAGACAGGCTTTAGAGCATTACAAGCTCCTGCACTGACAATCACTGCACATGTGCAGGCTGAAGGGTTACTCTAGGTCATAACCACCAGCGCTATAAATACTCCCAAGCTCTCATGGGATCTCCCCTCCACACTGGCCATGATTAAGCACTACTAGTGAAACGTGCACGTCGGCAGAACTCCTCAGTTAGGTGCAGGCACTGAGTCCTCTGAGACAGACACTGCTATCTATGCTTAATGACAGAGCAGGCAGCTCTGAGACTCAGCTCCTGCACAGTTTACACTCCTGTATTACCCGATGATCTAAGGGAGACTCCTTTTCTAGGGATTATATATATATCTATACTGACAAGCTATACAACAGCTGTAGAGTATACTTACCTGTGCTGTTCCTCACTACCATTTACTGTTACAGCAGAGTAGCTCTAATCTGGGATGTTAAGGTACTGTTCATGTTCTACACTTGCTGAGCTGAATTGTTTTTACACTTATACACCAACTACTCTGCACAGTAACTCCCATACAGGGATTTCCAGGTATAGCAATCAGTATACACATGGTGCTCTATATCAGAGATTATGTTTATTTCAATCTACTGATTAAGTCAGTTCACAATTTTATATGATTAAATAGCACATCCTTCAGGTCTGGGGCAGATTATATAGCATTGCCACCATTTGTCTATACGGTGCTCTATTTAATCTATCACCTACTGCAGTTAGCAACAGGTTTTAGAAGTGCAACACACTTTATTATAACTACACTGTGCAATATCAGCTAGAGCTAGAGGTCTAACCAATATGACCTAGAGCTATAGCTGTTGTGTATCCTTAGGGCAGTAATTTACACTGTTCATTTAACCCTAAGGCCTGGGTCCCGCTGCTTCCGACGGCCCGTGCACCATCTGATGTTCTTCTCCCGAGCAGGTCCCAGTCCCTCCTCCCTGCATGGTTCACTACACGCTGTGACGCGTCAGCCGCCAGGAGATTCAAGAGAATTGTAATCCCAAGCGGCGACGCGTCACGTGGTGTGGCTGTGAGCCAATGAGGAGGGGAGGCTTCGGGGAGCGGTGGGGAGAGTGTGGAGGGAAAGTAGCGATTTTAAATAAACTCTGCAGTACCAAGGAAGTCCCCCCTGCTCCCTCCCACAGACTCTCTCCTCTTCGCGGGGGGTGGGGGGGATTGTGTGTGTGTGGGCCATTGTACGCGCTGCTCATGTACTGCGGGACAATATCAGCACCTAAGTATTGGGTTGAAGGCCCCCTAGCAGTGACGGGGTTAATTCGGCTGCCGAGCTGTGTGTCAGCGATCCCCCTTCCGATTCCCCCCCCTGCTCCGATCCCCCGGGCTCCGATTCACACCCCCCGTGTGTATTTGGGAGTGTGTGAGTGCCTATCTGTCTGTGTGTGTGTGTATGTGTGTGCCTGTCTGTGTGTGTGCCTGTCTGTGTGTGTGTGTGCCTGAGTGCATGAGTGCATGAGTGCCTGTCTGTGTGTGTGCCTGAGTGCGTGAGTGCCTGTCTGTGTGTGTGAGCGGCTGAGGAGTTGAGGGGCTGAACGGCTGAGGGGCTCAGCGGTTGAGGGGCTGAACGGCTGAGGGGCTCAGCGGTTGAGGGGCTGAATGGCTGAGGGGCTCAGCGGTTGAGGGGCTGAACAGCTGAAGGGCTGAAGGGCTGAGGGGTGGTCCCACCCCCTCACGTCAAGGCCATGCCCCCCCACCCGTTTTGGCCACACCCTCCCTCCCCCCCCCGCACCAGAAAAAGTTTCCTGCAGATCGCGGTGCAGTGAGTTGCACGCGCCTCCGGCAAGCAAGACAGCCATGCGGACGCGTGCAACGGGGCCTTAGCCTAAGGCAACATAGCTGCATTATCTTATCAAGATTTAAATGATACTCTATGGCTAACTACAGGCTGTGCAATCAACCCACCATTAGCAGTGTCATTTCAATACTATTGCACCAATGCACTACAAGTATATAATTGGCATTCCATATAAGAATAGTATTTATAATCCCTCAATCTAGCTTTCCCCCAGGCTTCCCTAATTAAGGTGGCTGGGGACTAGTGTACTCATGCAACACTTCAATAACAACTACCTACCTGGGGCCTATCATATCCCTTAGGTAATTAAGCGTAGTGATACAGAGTTTAATCCCATTTGAATCCCCATTGTTTTACTATGTTTCTAATAAAGTTTCGTTTTAAATTTACACCATCATCTCAACACAGTGTATGAGTGCTTTATTGGGGTTCTTTCCTCCATTGTTTATCATAAACACAAAGAACCAGATTCCTTTAAAAAAAAAAAAAATCAGTTGAAAGCCGCAGGTTTTTTTAAAGGATATCAAGTGTAAAATCTTCCCCCAGTTTGCTCTAGTTTTGAAGCTGGTGCCTTGTCCCCTAAGGAATTATGAGATTTGTAATCTTACTGTCTTTAGTAGTGTACTATAACTCTAGAGACAAAACATGAGCGCCCATGATTTTGATACTAAATTCAAGGATTCTTGCAGTACCTTGCACAAAATAGTCTAAATACTAATGACTAAGGCACTAGGCAAATTTGGAGCAAATTGATGCAAATTGAATCATTTTCATCTTGCGGCTCTTTATGTTAATGTATTATGGTCTTTGCCCCAAGCTTTGTGTCCGGTGTCAATTTACGATTTAGAGAGTGTTACTGGGAGGAGTTAGGGAGTTGTTATATGATGCACAGATTATAATGAGAAGTATAACCAGACATTAAAAAAGTTAGGCTGTGCTGAGAAAGCTTTGTAATACGGCAGGCATATCCTTAAAGACAGGGTTGCAGACCTGTCTGAGACATGTAAATGTATCAACCAGTGGTATTTTTATTTGCTGTACAATGAGAAGTATCAAATTCTAAGTCTCTGTGCATCACTTTATTATCGTGCATTTGTGCCCAAAAAATCTGCAAGGTCTCAGGTAGCATGAACTTTACTAGCTAACAATTTGCATCAAATGAAGGGAAACACTTGACCATAGGATGCCCCCATTAACCTTTACCCTCTGCCCAACCCAACAACAAACACAAACAAGAACGTGCTGGAGTACAACGCCCACAGCTTTTTATTATTATTATTATTATTATTATTATTAACAACGTAATGTAATATAACCACATGATGTAAATTCCAAAACCAAACCAAAACCAAACCCATTGCCAGTGTCAAAAGCCCACGGGTACCGCAACTCAAGACCTCTGTTGCTCACCGGACAACCGGACAGCAAATAACTTCTTCTCCTTGTGACCCCATTAGGTCTACACCCCCAAACCACAGGGCATAAAACAGTCCCCCCAAATAACTATAATATCACATGACCCAGTCTGGCACCCCTGAAACCAATCCAGCCCAGGCAGGGTTATTTGACAGGCTTAAATTAGCAATGCCCCCAACTAATGAAATGCCTCCTCCTGTAGCCCCATATTGAAATCGTCTGAACCCATGCCAAAAAGGGGAATACCATCCTGCCAAAATAAGCCCTCTTCCAGACCTTACACGTCAACATGTTGGACCACCAAACCCCAATACCCCTAAAAAAATTAGGACATGGTCTTCTTGAGTTTACGCCTGTACTTTCAACTGCCCTAGCATCCCTAGCCTCCCTAGCCTCCCTTCAGTGCAACCGTGGGACAACCTCTGACCAAACAATCATGGTACCCGGGAGATATATGAGGATATAAAAACAAAAAGGCCAGCGCAACATACAAAATGACACAACATATAGTACAATACATCAGTGCTTATCCGCTCATGAGTAAGGGTCATTTAGTTAAACCCTTTGGCCAAAAGGTTATAAGCCTGCAGCAACTTCACGGCATGACCAATCTGCATGTCCTAACACAACCTGGCACAATTCTCATGTACCTCTCTTTTCAGCTGGAGGGAGAAAAACCATACTGGGTCTGTGATTCACAGAATCGTGATAAAAACTGCTAATTGGAAAGTGGGGCAGGGCGAGCTATAAACCATGAGGATATGTGACAAATATCACTTCATACTCATAATTAAATCAAGTGTGCGCAGGAAAACCAAATAATTTCCCCACATATGGAGCACCCAATTAACATGTGGTAATAAATAATTAATGTGCTCACTGAAGTCGAACATAAATTGTAAATCTACTAGACTTCCATCTCTCAATCCTCCTTATGACCTCATTCCTGAGACCAGGTTTCTGCTACACAGAATGAATGTGTCGCATACAGTGATGGACCCCCTACCAATTTGAAAACCATTGAAAATTGTTAACGGGATAATGGTGAATCATCTTGGTGAATTAGATAATGCTCACTCCCTTGGGGTGTCACACTGTCATAGCAACGCATAATTTTTACCGCACAAATGGGAGACCCATCTAAACCCCTGATATGAATAAAAAAGCCACTAGACCATCCTGATCTGTTTTTAATTTTCTAATGAAACACGCATACCATCCATGTTGATTATTACTTCCCCGAATAGAAGTCCACCTGAGGCTTGTTTGGAATTTGAGTCAAATTTTCCCACCCTTAATGCACCAAAAAAGGCCAGAATGAAAGCTGCATTAAACAAACTTGCCTCGTCACTAGAAAAATATATTGCCGAGGACACTGTTAGCAACTACCCCAGTATTACCGATGATTGGTGCCTCCCACCTCCAAATGCCGGATCCTTCTTCCATCCCATTATCATTCTCTTCACTATGAACAGCTTTGCGATGTCTTCCCAGCCCATAATCTTGGACATTATAGATAAACACACTAAGAACCTAGCTACTGATGCTGGGACAAAACCCACCTCCCCTTTTTTATGAGCAGGGCGATTAATGTAAACGAATTAACAATATATTCCACTGCCAATCCTTGTTGGCAAAATCTGCCTCCCCTTTCTAAGCCCGTCTTGGTTGCTGGCATCTACTGCCCCCTAAAGCCCATCTACAGTCCCTGACTGATATCACCCAGTTTCTTTGCTCCATTTCCTCTCTGAATAAGAAGAGTGAGCTGCTAGTTCTAGGGGATTTCAAGTACAATTGCCTTGACCCTAAAAACCACAAAATCCAGATACAACTTAAGTCACTTAACCTAACGCAACTCTTTTCCCAACCCACACGGACAAACCTGAAATCTCAAAACCATTCCTTGCTAGACTGGATTCTCTCCTCAAATCCCAGCAAAATCCAATCCTCTGGCATCCTTCCTGACATTTTCAGTGACCATGCAATTGTGTACTGTGTAAGGAAGATTAAACCACCCGAATCAAGCCCTAAAGTTCTCCTCACTAGAACATTTAGAAACTTTAACCCACAACAGTTTCTGGTTGACCTTACCAACTGCCCTTGGTACAGAATCAACATAATTCCTGACCCTGATTCTGCGCTGAGCTATTTGCAATCCGAGTTCTTAAAACTATGTGATACTCATGCTCCACAACGCAGAATTAAGAGTATGTGGGGCCCACCTTCCATGGGTTACAACTGAGCTTATAGCACTCTACCATTTCAGGGATGCCTTGTGGAAAAGCTACAAAGTACCTGGCACTACCAAAGATCTTAATCGTTACAGATGCCTGTGCAATATATACACAAGACAAACCAGACATGCAAAAGTACAATATTGCTCTGACAATCTTCACCAGAATACATCAAACCCAGATAACTTCTGGAAGGTTATCAACAATATATTCCAGTCTTCTAACCATCACTAAGGATGATATTACTCTGACAAATACCACTGACATTGCAAATGCATTCAATGATTACTTTGTGGGATGTGCTACTAACTTATTAGCAAAACGCAACTCAAACCACAAACATGAACCTCATTCTGAGAGTACCCCTATAGCCCGACCCTCTCCCAACACTGCTCACAATGTTCAATTTGTCCCAGTATCCGAAGAGGAGATTACACAAGCGCTCCTCAAACTAAAACTAAGCAGCCAATGTGGACCTGACTTACTGCAATCTAAGACTTGGTGCCCCAGCCATTGCCAAACCAATTGCTTCCATAATCAGCTCTATTCTGGCTGCAGGCCATATGCCTAAGACCTAGAAAACTGCCAGAGTTGTCCCAATCTTCAAAAGTGGGGACAAAAACACTGTCTCAAACTACAGGCCAATCTCTCTTCTCCCAATACTATCCAAAGTCATGGAAAATGTGTTCACTCCCAACTAAGCGATTACTATACCAAGACAAATTTCCCTCGCCAATTCCAATCTGGCTTTCACCCCAAACACTCCACTGTAACTACTCTCCTAAAAGTTTGCAATGAGATACAGTGTGGAATGGAACTGGGACAACTCACTGGTGCAATATTCCTTGATTTGCAAAGGCATTTGATTCTGTTGATTATGTTATCCTGCTTAAACTCCAGTGCTCTGGAATAGGGAAGCATGCTTTAAACTGGTTTCATTCCTACGTATAGTATCAGGAAGATCCCAACATGTGTCTATCTCAGGCTCCAACTCCAACCCCTTGGATATCACCTGTGGTGTCCCGCAAGACTCTCTTCTGGGGCCCCAGCCCTTCTCAGTGTTCATCAATGATCTTCCTACAGCTTGTATGCAGATGAGACAATCTTATATGCACACAGCCCTAGCCTCTCCGACCTTGAACACATACTTCAATCTGACTTTTCGAGACTTGAAAATTGGATTTCCCAAAACAAACTGTTTTAAAACACTAACAAGACTGTAACAATGGTATTTGGGACCAAGGCTAAATTTTTAAAGCTTCCAATGACTGAGCTCCAGATCAGAACCAACTCTAACACCACCTTAACTTCGGTTACTAGTTTTAAATACCTGGGCATATGGTTTGACTCCATTTAACATTTGGGATGCACATTGATATCCTGACATCCAAAACCTATGCAAACTAGGTGTACTTTACAGGACCAAATCCTTCCTAAGTCTGCTGGTCAGAAAGCGTATCGCACAGCAGATGCTAATGCCTATTATCGAAATGGGGACATAGTTTACAACTCGGCAACCCAAACCAGCCTTAGAAAACTTGATATCCTCTGCAATTCAATATGCTGTATTGTCCACCAATGCAACTACAACACACACCCCTGTGAAATGCTCAAAGAAATAGATTGGTCATCACTTGAGTCTAGGCGCAAAGTTTATCTTTCCTGTCTTGCCTTCAAATACTTTCTGGGCAAGCTACCCGCCTATCTGAACAAGCTCCTCACTCCTACCAGCTGCAGCACTTATCTGAGATCTGACTCCAAAAGACTGGTCATGGTTCCAAGGTTCAGCAAAGTATCTGGCCCCTCCTCCTCTTACCGTGCACCCCAAAACTGGAACAATCTACCGGAGACTCTCAAAGCACCACCAGTCTACCTTTTTCAAAACTAAAGCTGTTTCACATTTTAATCTGGTCTGTAACAGTTACATAAGCCTATAATATATATTATCTCTAACTGTGCATGCTACTGTATGTCTTGTATATAATGTACCCTGTTCACTTATGTAACTGTATTTGTAACCATGTATTGTTTGTCATCTTAACTCTATGCCCAGGACATACTTGAAAACGAGAGGTAACTCTCAATGTATTACTTCCTGGTAAAACGATTAAATAAATATAAAATAAAACTCCATACCATTCTTGCCAAGATTTACAGTATGCTGCCCAAGTAGATGGGACTAATTACATCTTAATAAGCTCCATCACTCCACTGAGCCATATCTCCACAGGTGACCCGAACAGGTCAAACCGATGGTATCTGCTGACGGTCCCAACCTTAAGAATAACAGGAACTGCAAACAAGAAAGGGCATTTGCAATCACATTGTTTACCCCTGTACATGTTTTGCTCTAAAACAAATATTAAGCTCTAAGTATCGCAATACCAAAAACCTGAGCAACAGAACTACCGGGTGGGATAATGCTGACAAGGTATTTATTGCCAAAACCACCCTTGTAATCTGATCTAAACACAACATAACAACTGGAAAGCTCGGTCCCCAACAACTCTACTGCAGTTAGGATTAAGAAAAATTCCAGGAAAACTAAGTTCTTTATTACCGCCTTCTTTTTCCACAACACTGGCCCTAGGCCTGAGCACCATTTTCCGCCTGTAATTGTCGTAATGTGACTTTTTAACTTAACACTGCTACATTTAACAATTACCTTAAAAACCGCAACTTCTGCTCTGGTAACTGATAAATTATGTTATCTGTATCTATTTCAATACCTAAAAACTAATGACCATACTGGACCGTTCCCCATTGTTTCGCTATCCTCCGAAAACTTTGAAACAATTTTATGCAAACATTTGTGCCTCTAGGGCCTACAAAAAGGAAGTAATCTAGATAATGAAGAACATTAGGTAACCTTAGACCATACACCACCCTGCAAAACTCTGATCTATTCCATCATTGACTGAGTCTCCCACTGGGAAAGATAAATGGTTTATTAAGCAGAAGTTCCCTGAGGAAGTGCCGTTATCACGAAACGCGTAGGGTCAGAGGTTACGGCGCCTTGGAGATAGTAGGAATTGCATTACGTGTTGTTTTACCCCACAGCACACGTGGAGTGTGCAGAAGCGGTCTCTGTTTGTTGCGGCACCATTGCTCGGATCCACAGACAGCCGAGGAAGTGCGTAGCTTCTCCTGCTGGTTTCGGCATTCGCAGGGGACTCGCTCCATCCAGAAGATTTGCCACTGTTTGGTGTTCAACGCGCTTATGTTCCGGTCCTGTTCTAAGTAGGGTTTTGGGTTTTAACCCCTGATGATCCGCTGCCACAGGCCTCTTTGTTTTAATAAATTAGTTTTATGTCATCAGCTTCTGTGTTTCATGTTTTATGTTGTGTGTTGCTAGCTAGTATTGTTCTATGTCATTTGTGTTTGCAATGCGCACTATGATTCTTTCTCTTGTATCTTTCCGCATGTCATGGACCTACTGAGTGGAGCCTCATCATATATCACGACTGATTGGAATTTTATCTTGGACTCAGTGGACATTATATTATCATTGTGGGCGCTGGTCTGTATCTGTTTTTTTTGTTCTGCCTCTGGTACTGGTTCTACCAGTTTTTTCCTGGCTGCCCTGTTATTTTGTTGTCATTATTTATCTTATTGTTTGTATATTTTGTATCATTGCACTGTATAGGGATCTGCGCTGTTAAGCACATTTCTTTTTTTTAAACGAGTAAAGAGTACATGTAATTGTAAGCTTGTTTTTCCACCCACACCAGGCTTTAAGTTTTTAAACAAGATGCAAATAAAGAGATATTTTTATGAAAATTTTTGGGATGCTCTGTCTTTCTTACATATTTTTAAAAACTATATGTACTATATGTATATCAGTTAACCACCCCAACCAATAATGGATGGTAATGATCATACAGTAAATATCGGTGCATACAGGTACGACCTAAAAATTCCTACCTCTTCATTTGTTCCAAATCTTCATTTGTTCCAAATCTTCATTTGTTCCAAAATTAATTTTACACTTTCCCCCAAAAAACTCTAACTCTAACTCTCTCTCTCTCTCTCTCTCTCTCTCTCTCTCTCTCTCTCTCTCTCTCTCTCTCTCTCTCTCTCTCTCTCTCTCTCTCTCTCTCTCTCTCTCTCTCTCTCTCTCTCTCTCTCTCTCTCTCTCTCTCTCTTCATTTACAACTTATTTCTGATTGCTCATTCTTTTCACCTTAGCACCACTTTTTTTTTTTTAATGTAAAAAGTTTTAATCATCAACGTGGATTGCTCCTGCTAACTCTGATTCCATTATTTTAATGTCCAGAGAATAATTAACTAAAGCTAGTAACATTTCAAGAGGTGTAAAGTGTAGTACCATCAATTCTGCTAAAAATAAATACAAACAAAGGATATTACTACATATTCATATTACATATCCCTACTGGCCCCTCCAAAACCTAAGTGAGCTTTTCTAAGTACTGAATGTGAAAGTTTATCTGAAAATGATGACTAGGATGGAACAACATGTTAGAATATATTGAGATTTATGAAGGATAGGTAATGCAAACTTACCTTATTAGTTTCTTCGAGGTGGTAAGAAGGAATTAAGACCAGGGTAATGTAATTGATGTGGTCTACTTAGCTTTTACTTTTGTGACACAAGAGTTTAGTGTACAAATTAAAAGAAATTGAACTCGGTAAAAATGTGTGCACCTGGATTGAAAACTGGTTGAAGGATAGACAACAGAGAGTTGTCATAAATGGAACCTTTTCAGGCTCGGTCTAAAGTTGTGAGCAGAGCGGAATACCTCAAGGATCGGTTCTGGGACCTCTGCTTTTTAAGTTGTTTATTAATGACCTTGTGGTTGACGTAGAAAACAAGGTCTCAATCTTTGCTGATGACACTAAATTGTAAGGTAGTAAAATCAGAGCAGGATGTCATTTCTTTCCAGAAGGACTTGGATAGGCTAGAAACTTGGGCATGTAAATGGCAGATGAGGTTTAAACAAATAATTGTTACTGTAGGTTATGCATTTGAGAAGCAAGAATAAATAGGCAACTTACAAATTCAATGGGGGGAAAACTAGGTGAGTCCTTGATGGAGAAGGATTTAGGAGAATTAATAGGCAGCAGGCTTAGCAATAGTGCCCAATGTCATGCAGTACTGTAGCTACAAAAGCAAGTGCGATCTTACCTTGCATTATATGGGCAATGGATGGAAGGGAGGCAAACATAATGATGCCCCTCAGTAAGACCACACCTTGAATATGGAGTAGTGTTGGGTACCACTCCATAAAAAAAGACATTATGGAATAGAGAAATAAGAGTCACCAAATCAATAAATGGGCTAGAAAATCTGATTTATATGGGGAGGCAAGTTAATTTACATTTGTTTACATTAGAAAAGAGGCGTGTAAGAGTGGATATGATAACTATATACAAATATATTCGGTGACAATACAAGGAGCTTTAAATATAATTATTCGTCCCAAGGGCAGTACAAACAACATGGGGTCATAACTTCAGGATGTAGGAAATAGATATGCAAAAATAGAAAGTACAGCGCACAGCCAAGAGCGTGGGTCCAAAATGGATATAAAAAGATTATTTTATTAGGTCCATTAAAAATAGAGGTATAACAGTTTCCTACGCATTTCGTGCACGTTGCACTTTATCAAAGAGTCAGTAAGTAACATTATTATAGTTATAGTGGGTGTAAGAGATGTGTGCAGAGGTACATATAATGGATACCGATTTGGGTGAAATTATATCTTTGCTTTATTGAGCCTATTCCTTTATCCAGGCAAAACATACAAAAACAACAAAATAACAAACCCCTATCCCTTTGTAAGAGCTAACTTACTTCCCCAGAACCTATCTACAGGACTGGAGGGATATTACCATTACCAGCCTATCACCCCAAAGTCTCAGGATGTACCTTAAGCAGGTGTCAGTCTCTGGCAGGTTCCTGGGTCCTCTGTGTCCAGGAAATATGGGTCTCTGGGTGTCTGGGTGTCTTTATCTCAGAACACCTTTGTGCTCAAGACAGTGTCTGTGTGCAGGCTTCTCTACTTTCCTGTGTCAGCCCAATTGTGAGCTAAGGAATCCCTCTCCTGTTTCTCACATCAGGCTTTTTCTAAGAGTCCTAACAGCCAGGTGGAGTCTGGTTGATTGCCTATGTGCAATTAACCAGCACACTGTTGGATATAGGACAGTTTCTCTCAAACTGTGATAAGTCCCTGTTACAGTGGCTTTATATAGAGATAGATATTTATACACATACATTGTCTTGTCCCTTTCCACTCCCCCCTCACCTCTCCTGACTGTCTAGGCTAACTTTGCATTTCAACAGAGAGAAGCCTTTTGTTGTCTCTAATGTTAATTTTCACACTAGACTACCTGTTTCCACCTCATCTTATTTCCCACTTCCTATAAACATCCATTGCAACAGATATTCCTCTTACATACACGGTATATTATATTCTGTGTTTCTGTATTTCTGCCATACCAAATGAAAGACCCTGAGAGGTTCAAAAGCATGTAACATATCAACTACTTGTTGGTCAATAAAGGTATCATACCCCTTACTCCCTCTCCCTCCTTTGTTACTACATGGAAGAAAGGACCAGCACGGCTACCCACCCTTCTTTGTTTGTAGTTATGTGAATCGAAAGACAAAACCTTGTGAAAAATCATAAACAGGGCTTTCTGATTTGTGTAAATTACAGGTGTTAATTTCCGATGCATGTCAAGTACAACAAAAACATCAGACTAGAAAACAATAAACGTATAAAAACATATTTAGCCTATAATAGTGGTAGTCCTGACCAGGAGTGTACATAACCTGGCAAGTAGTGCATTTGCCACACCTCCGGCCTTTAATTCCCCCAATATGGGCTATAATGAGGCCCTACAATCGAACTAGTCCATAGCACAAAAAGCTTTTAACCATAATCTAATGGCTTTTAACCCTAAACATTACAAGATATTAATTTTTCTAAAACATGGTCCAAGTAGCTTTTCCACAATGTTTAATCCAGTATTGTTCTAATTCAGGCACAGTTCCAATGCTTGAAGTCACTTTTCCCACTGAATAAAAGTCAGTATTTAATATGCACCTGTTTGTCAGTATTTACTAGTCATCTAACGATGTGCTTTACTGTTAACTGTCCTTCCCAGCACAAGCTTTTCAAAGTGTTACTATTATATTGTCCCATTCAGTTGTTTAACTGGTTTAGTTATAGCAGTCAGAAAACATAGTACAGAAGATGTAATAATGTATGAGGGCTGATTTTCTGATATTGATCAATTGATAAGGTATAGATAACATAGTTCATTGTGCAAAACAGTCTGGTAAATTTGCTTGGCCTTACATGATTTCTGTGGACTTTGCTGTGCAAACCATTAAAAGCCATAAAAACAGGGGAAATGATGAACAGGCATGGGTGATACTGTTTTATTGTTATGATGATGAAGCCATGAAAACGTACATAATTGTAGTACCTTCAAGCTGGATGCTCGTTAAATAGCAAAGGTCACCAGATGGCTCAGGTTTATTAAGAGGAAGCTGGGGGACAAACAGCCATTTTGTTTAAGTTACAAAGTGTTGGCATTTTATGTTTGAAATTCCATATTTATAAGGAAATTAGTTTGACTAGAACTGCAAACATTTTATATACAAATGTATATTTGTGGGTATATGCTTAAAGGGGTCCATGTTAAAATGGATGTGAAGCAAAAAGTGATACAGTGTGAGTGCTCGTTTGCATGTCATTTCCCAGAATCCCTGGCTGGAGTGGAAGCACTGTATGATAAGGGATAATGGGGAAAAGGCAGGTTCGCAGACCTGTCTCAGATGTGAATGTGCTCACAAGTGATATTTGTGTTTTCTGTGTACTATATACAAATTAAAATAACTGGGTAAAAAATAATAATAACTGGGTTTCTGTAGCCATGTAATGGTGTTATACAATATATAATGTTCATATATATATTATAGATGCATATATCTTTCTTCTATATTGCCTATGTCCCTTTGCACTCATGTATCTTTCTATTTTCTTCCTTCCTCATTGCATGTTCTCTCTCTCTCTCTCTCTCTCTCTCTCTCTCTCTCTCTCTCTCTCTCTCTCTCTCTCTCTCTCTCTCTCTCTCTCTCTCTCTCTCTCTCCCTCTCCCTCTCCCTCTCCCTCTCCATCTCCCTCTCTCTCTCTTCTTTCTGTTTCTTTCTTTCTTACTGGCATCAGACTACAGATCTGGCTGAAGTTCCTGAAGAAGGGGACAGTTCATGCTTATTGGAAATAAACAGACAACGTAGCGATAGTGGTGAGTTTTCTGTGATCAAGGGCGGTGCATAATTTGTATTCTTTTGCTTTTCTTTATATACAGTAGTATATATATCCCGAGTCAAATTTGATATTGTCAGAAACACTTTTTGTTTAGATGTACAAATTGTACATTTTAAAAACATTTGAACTACGCATATTGTCGTTGTAGAGGTAAAAGTCATTAACTACATTCTTTAAGTACTGAGAAAAAGGTGTTCTTTTTGACAGGAAAAAAAATCTGTATTTAAAAAGGAAGGTGTTTTGCTATGACAAATTCTGAAGATTAGGGGTCTTTAATGAGTCCTTAGAATTTTTTTTATTTTTTTTATTTACTAAGCCTATTTTCATGACGAGGTTTAAAAAAACGCACTTCATGAGTTTTACCTTTACAGCAACGATATATGCTTGGAAAATTGTTACTAACATTGATAGTCAATTCACATACTATAAACCCTACAAAAATCAACAAAGCATAAACAAATGCAGAAAATTGCCAGATTTGTCTTTGTAAATCCACTGAGCATCATATTGAGTACTTGATGACAGCTCACTGTTAGTGGCAATGTTTTTGCACCCGAAAGTTCAGTTCCCTAGTAAGGGAAGAGGTGATAATCAGAATTCTCTTCCAGTGGGAACAACATGGATCATTATTTTATTAATCAGCACATTACACTTGCAATGTAATTGCCATTTATCACCTTTCCAATTAAGACAGTACTGGTGACATTTTGTTTGAGATTTAAACTTTTTTTTACTAAACAACAGGAAAAAATTAAGTTAGTAATACAAAGTCCCTGTTTTGAATTTCATATGATGTTTACAGTTATTTTATATTTTATAAGACTTCTGTTCTCTTCTAGAAGGCATAATTGATTAAGTACTTATTTACATTGAAATACCTACCTAGTAAACATGCATATAAACATTGGTACACATAAAAACACTTTAATGTCTTTGATTATACACAAATTGCAGCTATTTACACATTATCAGAGTTATATGATACTTTAGCTTATTTGTCTGTTTCTCTGTCTTCTGAGAGAGATCGAAAAGACGAACAAAATATTATGACTTTTTGATATATATTAATAAAGTCACGTGGATTTAAGTATTCCATTTCTTTTGTTTGCCAATATGGGAGAGAACAGACTGTAACATAAATAATAATGTGCTGATGATTCCTGCTTAAAAAAGGGTGCACTGAATTTGGCAGTGGGAACAAATGCAAATGTAAATTGATGTACTGTGTTCATAAAAAGTCATTGCTAATACTATAGCAACAGGTATTATCCTCTAGCAAAGAGCATTAATTATTCAAAATTAATCAATTAGTATACAATGTGCTCCTTGTCTGCAAGTGGATTTTAGTAGCAGGTACCCTGCATATCTTGAAATTAGCTTTTAACATAATTGTCAATGCTGATTTTGCAATTGAGGTGAACTGCAGTATTTCAATGTCATTGTGACATACTGAGAACAGATACGTGGGTCTTTTGTCGTTCTCAAACCTGCAATTATTTTCGTGTCCATCTGGACTGTGATGGGAATAGAAATAGAGCACTTTCTTTTTGTGCCTTAGGGAGAATGACATTTGGATACTGCATGTGATCACTATAAAAGCAATGACATAAACTTGGGTCCAAATTGTTTTTATGCCACATGTTGGCACTAAAACTGTGAAATACTTTAAATCCATACTTGCGTTCTTCATAAAAAAGGATTGCAAGAGAGCTCATTGGACTGAAATAGGTTAGTACCTACATTCTCATGGCTGTACAGTAGCTAAACTATTATGAGTTCTTTACCCTCATTATATTTTAGTTCAAAGAGAAATTGCTCTTCTACAGTAATTGTCCTAAAGTCTGTCATCGATGCTTTGGTTTTATGTAGGACAAAGGGTCTTATTTTACATTGTATATTAAGTCGGCAATCAGGTCCGTATTTGGCTGAAAAGCGCCATTGGCTTCAATATTACCGAATGAACACTTAAAAAATAAATAACAAGGCCAAGGGTTGACAATACAAGCAGATTATTTTTATCTCCGGTCAAAGAAGTATGAAAATAACACAAATTCTACAATAAAAAGTTTTCCCATATATAATATTGTATAGCACTTATATATACATATGTAGCCAAAATGGGCCATATTTACTAAGCAGTCTTTAATTAATGCAGCCAATCACGCTGCTCAAACTTTTTTATTTTAAATTTACCTTGACTTAATGTCTGGGGACCACCCTGGTTCTTGTAGTTTGTCACCTGGCAGAAATATCTTGCACAAAATGGCTGCAGGTCAGGGTTCGGACCCGCGATAATTTTTGCACTTGTAACGTGCGTTACCAAAAGCTAATGCAAATCTTATTATAATATTGACATACATTGTCATAGCATGTTTGGAAAAGTGACTAACAACTACAGGCATGCATTTAGAAAATGGCATTCTTTTTTTCTACAACAAAAGACAGGGGTGCCTAGCTGGGAATTTGTGTGTTAATTCTTTTTTTCTGTCTGCTTTAGAACTGAGGTTTTGTTTATTTTTTCATACAGTTTACAAGAAAAAATACATTGAGATGTGCATTTTTTTAAAGTACCATATATGCTCGGATAAGGTACATGTCTGTACCATGTGGTTTTAAGGATGTGACGTACCTCCTTGGAGATGACTTCACATCCTTAAAAAAAAAGAAGATGGTCATATGATACAGAGTCCAATCAGATTGGAGCTATACCATCTGACCCTAAAATGTGACATCACAGGCCCTATATAAGGCCTGTTCGGTCTAATTTTAGCTGAAGTTGTCGACGAGCCAACAGCCGTTTTGGATTTACCATGGGGTTTGGATTGAAAGAAAAGAAAATTAAAGAAAAGAAGAAAAGAATGACAGATGAAGATAGAAGAAATACATTTTTGTACCTGATCTTGGTCAGATTGCAGTGGATGACGTCGCGGGTCGAGAGCTTCCTGTTACGCTGGGATTCGGACTTCTAAAGGTAAGATAAACATTGAATGTATGTAATTGTCTTTTTTCAGGTTTTTTAATTGTATTTATTTATTTGTATGTTTTTAATTGCCCATTGACTGCCAATGTATTAATCTGTGTGTACAGATAAATAAAGTGACAGGCAATGCATTTTTCGGCACATGCTGGTTTACAATAGATTGTTATTTTTCTATTTCTGTTTATTGTTTTCACTAAATAGTTTTTTATTTGGATGGCTTGTTTTTAGTACATTTTAGTAATTTTTTTGATTGGTTAGCGGTTTAATTTCTTGATTTGTTTGTTGGTTGGATGTTTCTTTAATTGTATTATAGTATTTTGGTATGACATAATTTTTATTCTTTTACAGTTTTGGTGTTAGAATATAGGTGTTAGAATAATTATATAGGGCCTTATCTGTATGTTGTGTCTTTGCTTCATACAGTGTTTCTCTCTGTGTTTGATATATTGCTCCTTGCTCATTTGCACCGGCCTGTTTCATTGACCGCCTAGGTCATATTAGGTAGAGTGGGTGCATTTTTTCTCTTGCCTACTTTCAATTAAATGTAGCCAGGTCCTCTCTCTCTGTGTGGAACCCCCTCCAGGTACTCACCGTGGCGGTGGGGAGTAGAGCTGCCGGTTGCGGGGAAGGAGCCGTGTGCGCATCTTTCGGTGCATGGGAGGGATGTCCGGTGGGTGCCGGGAGCTGTGCGCGGGAGGGCGCATCGTTGGGGACTCTCGGAGGCTCCCGAGAGGGGCACCGCCTTCTTATTTGTGCTTGCGCATGCGCAATGGTTCCCTGCAGCCGGTGGCCATTACGGAGGTTGGCGCATGCGCAAGGAAAATGCGCGCGAGGCGGCCAATGGGAGAATAGCTCCCAAGAAAAATACAGCACCCAGGGTACACAGGGGCAAGGTCAGGTGACGCCAGGGACCCTATAGGGTTGCCCAAACTCCCTGCTCAGGAAAGGATACATTTCACGCACTGGAGGAGCACGTCAGTCGGCGCAAGGAGAGGCTAGTGGAAGGAAGTGAGGGTGCAGGGGTCAGTGACCCACTGCACAAGCCAGCAGCCCCCTAGGCCCCAGTTAGCCCTGAGCCACTCAGTAAGTTTGTGGTGCTACAGGGAGAGGCCCTAGGGCTTCCCACCAAGAGGCTTGGGATCAAGCCTACTCCGCAGAGAGAGCGGACTGTACCCAGGGTGGACGGCCCTGACCGATCAACCCGCTGGAGGAACCGGACGTCGCCAGGAGGTCGTCGGATCCTTTTTGAAGATCCTTTGAACGCCCAGGTGCCGTCGCACTGGGCAGGTATTGTTACACACGTGCACCACCTACAGAGTACTCACACATAGTGGCAGTGCTGACCACGGGACAGGGGTTATTCTGTGGACATGGTGTGGGGGTACACGGTGGTGGGTAAGGGGCATACACTCCTAAGTGGGAGTGAATGACATTGGGACTTATAGAGTATAAGATATATATATATATATGCATGTTCAGTAAAGGTTATTCTTGCTTATTCATACCAATTGTGTGTTATTGGGTTGTGTCCTGTGAGGGCCCCTTCCTGCCCTGTCGGATCCCTCCCAGGTGGAGGCGTTGCACCACGAGAAAGTGAATATATATGTACCCCAGGCTCCCCGAGTGGAGGCTTAGGCTCCTGAGGGCCGCACAGGTAATATACAGCATTAGTAGCGTCTGTATTCACAGGGAATACCCATTACATTTGGAGGCGCTGCTGAGATCAGCCCTGGGGTGCCCTACTCAGTAGTTCACGTAGTATCGCATCAATCAGCATGCCTGCGCTCACGCCACAACAAGTGGGCGAATGGGCCGAGAAACTAGAAGAACCTCTGCGACACGTGGTCGCCGTAGGAGGGGTGCCCGCCCATGTACCCATGTTCACTGTCTGCAGTGCAGTAAGGACATTACTTGGTCTGGCGTGAGCCTGCCTCATCAGTAAGCACTACCACTTTGACCAGCAAGAGAACACCCTACTACTGGCCGTAGAACAAGCTCTACGCCCTGATAAAGGCCCACAAGTAGTATATATACCCGAGACCTTACCGCAAGGGTGCCCTCTCATTTACCCTGGAACAGCCTCTAGTTACGCAACTTCCCCTACCAGACATGCGGGTTGGGAAGGCAAAGGTATGGCCGCCAGTACTCCCATCAGATTGGACGTACACTGGCGACACACTTTATTCGAGCTCGGCTAGTCCCACGAATTCTGGTATACCCGGGTGTATTGAGGTTTGTGACTGTTTTCTGCCCGAGTGCATTGAGTTATTTTCCGGCAGGGATTGAAGCATTTTATTCCCGTTGGCTGCAATACTGCACAGTACATATATATATACTGCATTACAATTCATGAATTTATGCCATCTGGTAGACACGCGAAGCATTGCAGCCTAATAAATCCTAATCATTATCATTTAACAGATCAGCCGCCCATCAGCCAGGCAGGAATCCAGGCTGGGAAGGCAAATGCAACGGGGCTTGTCAGAGGTGAGGAGCGGCGCATTCCAGGTATCTGCCAGGTACATACCGGGTATTTGCTCGAATAAAGTGTGTCGGTGCAGTATCCCTGCCACGAGTGACTTTCCTTTCTGATGCTAGGCAAGGGGCCACCAGCTGGCCCGGTAGCCCGCCAACATCACAGGCCCCTGACAGATTAACGAGCAGCTTCACACCAACCCCTAATATGGGAGCAGGGATCGCTAGTCACTCAGATAGTGGTGGCTCCATACTGGGCGTGACATTCCCGCAGCTTGGGGAAGCTATAACTATGTCAGCACAAGCTCAGAATTATCGGAAGCTGAAGGCGTTTTCAGGAACGGTTCCTGTCCCCGCAGGTGAAGAAGGCATCGAGTCTTGGAAGGAACACACCCTCAAGGTGATCAATGAATGGCCCTGCTCTGAAGCGG
The DNA here is from genome assembly GCF_040206685.1 of Ascaphus truei. NCBI lineage: Eukaryota > Metazoa > Chordata > Amphibia > Anura > Ascaphidae > Ascaphus > Ascaphus truei. Next base: position 317,142,242 of record NC_134484.1, read on the forward strand.
TAAGACAGCAGAGAATCCTGGAGAGCCTCAGACCCCCGGCATCCACCATGGTCAGTGCACCGCGCGACCAAGACCCTGATCTCTCTGCTCATCAGATGGTAGAGCTGTTAGTCCAGATCAATGGCAAAGATGAAGAGGAAAGTGAGCTGTGGTTCAAATATTATGGTCTAAGACAGAAAGAGAAAGAAGATCTGTCAGATTTCCTTCAACGAATCCAGCTAGTACTTTGGAAATTGCGAACTTGCGACCTCATTCCAGCCTCGGCTATGGACGAATACCGGCGCAAGCAGTTCCTCCGAGGGGCCATTCCCACTCATCACATAGTGATCATGATTAGGTGCTCCCTATTACAGAGGCCTCCCCCTACATTCATGGACATTTTGGGGCTCGTCAAGGGGCATGAAGCCTATACAAAGCTACATACGTCCACCAAGGTCAAAGAACAGCTTATGAGTGACATTCAGGGAGCCTCCGCTCGCAGGCTCAAGAAACCTGTCAAAGAAGAAGAGGAGCCACCCAAGTCACCCTCAGTGAAAGGCCGAACTTCTGGGAAATCATCCCCCACTTACCCAAGACGGTTTGATCCCAAGGATATTGTCTGCTATGGCTGTGGGCAGAAGGGCCATTTCTCCAGAGAGTGCCCAGGAGGAGGCAACCAAGAAAAAAACTCCAAGTAAAGGAAGCTCTGCTAGGTCCAACATCTGCCGGATACAGACCACCGAAGTAAGATATCTGAGGCCATCCCTGAGCCTCCCGAAACTCCTACTGACCCAAGCACCGACGATGGAACTCCACCATGGGATGCTTACAGTCAGGTAGGCCCATCTGCCATTGTGCGTGTGGTACTAGAAGGGATCTATGCCTCTGCTCTACTGGACACCGGGTCCCAAGTGACCATAATATACAGACAATTCTATGACCAGCACCTCAAACACTGTCCCCTGCGGTCGGCGGAACATATGAAGGGGAGGGGGTTAAGTAACGAAGATTACCCCATCGATGGGATTGTAAGGGTTCAACTGGAGATACTCCAACTGAACACCGGCAAGAAACATCCCATGCATGTGGAAGCAATGGTATGTCCTGAGCCTCAAGAACAGTGCCAGTACCCGATCATATTGTGAACAAATACTGATCTAGTGCGAGTTGTAATCAGAGCATACTTGAAAGAGACCAACAAATTACCAATGGCCAATCCACTCCTTGACCCTGTACTACCGGAGGAGTGCAACCGGGTATATGCCTTAGAGCGTCACGGGGACCTCTACAATCGTCAATGCGGACTGATGACAATTGTACCAGGGGGAGTGCAACGTATGGCCGTCTGGTGCTGTTATGCCGATCGAGATGAGACCGACCATCTTTTCTCTCTGGAGAGTACCCCTGAGAAAGATGTTCAGAGAGGGTATAGGGTAATACCCGAAGTGAGAGAGTGGACGACTAAACTTCCTCTACGAACCTACGAATACTGTATGTTCAGAATATCTCCCCATTCCCGATGGACCTTCATGCAGGACGAAGTTTGGGCCGCATATATCCGGTCAGCCCTGTGGAAACAGTGCCACAGGTGAACGCCGCTGCAGTGGATGAGCAGTTAGTCGACCTGGATATCAACTTCGGAGATTCGACGCTGCCAACTGAGTGGAAGGGTCGGCTGGCAGCCAAGTTGAATGAGCGAAGGACGGTGTTTTCCACAAGTGAGATGGATGTGGGTTGCAGTCGCAGCGCCCAACACACCATTAGATTGAGTGACGCCACTCTGTTCCATGAACACTCTCGTCGCATTGCCCCCAGGGATGTGGACGATGTAAGGAACATCTTGAAAGAAATGGAGACCGCTGGGATTTTGACTGAGTCTCAGAGTCCTTACGCCTCATCCATAGTGGTGGTGAGGAAGAAGAACGGATCCGTAAGACTGTGTGTCGATTATCGAACCCTGAACAATCGTACGGTACCTGACCAATACAACCTTCCTCGCATTGAAGAGATTCTGAATGCTCTAACCGGGAGCCAATGGTTCAGTGTTCTCGACTTATGATCTGTGTACCACCACGTACCTATGAGTGCAGAGGACCAGGAAAAGACAGCCTTCGTATGCCCCCTGGGTTTCTACCAATTTACGCATATGCCCCGAGGTATATGTGGGGCCCCTGCTACCTTCCAGCGACTGATGGAGAAAACTATCGGAGACATGAAACCTCGGGAGTGTCTAGTCTACCTGGACGACATCATTGTCTTGGGAAGACCCTGGAGGAGCACAAAGAGAGGCTGCTTAAGGTGATAGACCGTCTTGGAAAAGAAGGGTTGAAGTTGTCGCTCGACAAGTGTCAGTTCTGTCACACCTCTGTGACTTACGTGGGACACATCGTGTCTGCCCAAGGAATTGCCAACGATCCGGCCAAAGTAGAAGCGGTAGTGAACTGGCCCCGTCCCGAGAATGTCACGGAACTGCGATCATTCCTGGGCTTCTGTGGGTATTACCATTGCATCGTGGAAGGGTACTCCAGTCGAGCTAAACCCCTGAACAATCTTTTGAAGATATATCCCGAAGATACAGGAAAGAAGGCCACTTTGGCCCGTCAACCGTTTGGTGATAAATGCGCGTCCGAGAGTGAACAGGCCTTCCTGAATTTGAAGAAAAGCCTGACGGAAGCACCGGTGCTTGCATATGCTGATCCAGAACAACCCTACGTTCTGCACGTGGATGCCAGTCTCAATGGACTGGGAGCAGTCTTACATCAGAAACACCCCAAGGGTCTTAGGCCCGTAGCCTACGTCAGCCGCAGTCTGACACCCAGTGAACAAATAATACCCTGTACACAAGTTAGAGTTTCTGACTCTCAAATGGGCGATCACGGAAAAACTCCATGATTATCTTTACGGTGTTACGTTTGAGGTAAGGACGGACAACAATCCCCTCACGTACATTAATACCTCTGCCAAATTAGATGCATCAGGGCACGATGGCCGGCAGCCCTATCCAATTACAAATTCTCTCTGAAGTATAAGCTGGGGCCTTTGAACATCGGAGCTGATGCTCTATCCCGAGGACCAGGACTACAGCCGCGGCCCCTTTTATTCTCCGATTTTCTGGGATTTTTTCCGAATGCCACGAACTTCACCGCGTTCATGCCGCATTCATGTTGCATTCATGCCGGCGTCACCCGCGGTTGATGTGTTTATTGATGTGTTTATTGATAATGGTTCGGATTTAATTGGTTGAAATTCTTCGCGTATCCGCCAGGTGGCAGATATTCATGAATTGTAATGCGCATGCGCTTCAGTAATGTAATTGTATCGATCCGTGTTTTTTTCGTATTGATCCCGCACACGGTGTTAAAGAAGGGTATTGGTGTGTAGCACCAGATGTTTTCCATATCTTTGATCATGGAGACTTCAAAAGGCGAAAGGTCATGTTAAAACCAACTAAGAAACGTCAGTTGCAGGCAAGCAATGCGCCAGCGCCAGCACCGGCTTCCAATAACGGTCCGACCGTCAGTGAAAACCTGGTGACCGGCAACCCATGCTGTCTGTCCCTGCCCGGATACCTGCAGCCTGAGCCAGATTTCGCGTACAGATTCCAGCAAGCTTGCATGTACCAAAGCGATTTCCAGCCTCATCAGCTGACTACAGGTGTAGTAGTCCCGCTGTCACCTGTCAACTACGTGTATAATCAAGAATACGGGACTGGCAGTGGCTCGGTGCCAGCTGATTGGCAAAGTCTATGGTGAGTAATGTTGCCATATTTTATTCTGTTTTTGAAATATCAATATCAATGCACAGTCAAGCGATTCTCCTGTAAGCAATATGATTGGCTGAGCAGCTTCTACAGTAGATACTGAACAATTGGTGGAAAGCTAGGCGCATGCACATTGGAACCTTCTTGAAACGCATACAGTATGCGTGTCATCACATCGACAGTAGGCGCATGCGCATGTGAACAGGAGATGCCCCCAGAGAAAATTATTGGTGGGACTGACTGTGGGAACTTCTTTAGGGGACTGACTGACCATTACAGTAAAACTTATACTTTTGGTTTTCCTCAGAAAAGAAAACTTTGTCATCTCATGCGGAAAACGGCAAATGGAGGGATTTCGATGGATAATATCGCTTCATGTAAAAAAAAAAACATTCCGGAGTCAACAGTTTAGTGGCTGTTGTTATTGATTAGGATAGAATACTGTAACCGAGAGCTTCAAAAAAAAACCTGAAACAGTATGCTGTTGTTTTCAGACCGTATGCAATACTTTTTTATATATATACTGAATAATAACCCTGAAAAATAAAAAGTATGCATTTATTCTACACGTATTCCAGTACATATGTGTATTCTATACCCGTACAGCATTTATTGTTTTAATACTCTTGTGATGTACTGAGCGTGCCTACAGTATACAGTACTGTACTGTATGTTCTAGAAACACTGTATTTTGTCACAGTATAAAAGGAGACAATGGAACAATTTAAAACAAATCAACATTTTCTTTTATTGGTGGAGTAAGTACAAAAACATTTATGGAGTAAGCAAAACATTTATCTACAAATACAATTTAAAAACATTTAAAGTGTACAGCAATTCTAAACATTTACAGGTGTATGGTGTACTGCTAGTAAAACCATTTATGTACAGAAAGTCAAAACATTTACAGTAGGATGGTGTACAGTACAGTAAGTCAGGCCTGCACAACTCCAGTCCTCGAGGGCCGCAAACAGGCCCGGTTTTCAGAAAACCGGGCCGGTTTGCGGCCCTCGAGGACTGGAGTTGTGCAGGTCTTGTGTAAGTAAAAAAAATTATTTATTAATAAAATTTAAAACACGCAACATCTCCTTTATTAAAGTACAGAAAGTCAAAACATTTACAGCACAACAGTATGGTGTTAGTAAAAAAAAATCTTTATTAATAAAATTTAAAACACGCAACATCTCCTTTATTAAAGTACAGAAAGTCAAAACATTTACAGCCCAACAGTATGGTGTTAGTAAAAAAAATTCTTAATTAATAAAATTTAAAACACGCAACATCTCCTTTATTAAAGTACAGAAAGTCAAAACATTTACAGCACAACAGTATGGTGTTAGTAAAAAAAAATCTTTATTATTAAAATTTTAAACAAGGATGGTGTGCTGAACAGCAAGTCAGGCCTGCAGAACTCCAGTCCTCGAGGGCCGCAAACAGGCCCGGTTTTCAGGATATTCTGAAAACCGGGTCTGTTTGCGGCCCTCGAGGACTGGAGTTGTGCAGGTCTTGTGTAAGTACAGTAAAAACATTTCTTTATTAATACAAAATAAAACAAGCAACAAGTCAAAAAATAAACAACATTTGAACAGGCACGCAAATTCGATCCCCACCAGATTGTCCTTCCAGGGCCGATGCCTTGTATGATGCAAAATGCCATTAATGGCGTCTCTCACGATCTGTAATTGAAAAAAAGCGCCGCAATTCCTCCACAATAGTCCTTCTCCTCCTTTTGTCGTGATTTCCTTCGTAGTTTACATTGTTGGCCCACCCGCAGTACACCAAGTAGGACACGTGGTGCTTGAAAATTAACATGGCATACTTCTGGGGTAAACCAGCACTCATCACCCTATACTTCTCCCTGAGTGGATTGGGCAGCTCGCGCAGGATGATGTCAGGCACTGTATCGATGCAAGCGTATGTGGGTTGGATTCTGGGAGCGGGTGTTCTTCTGGGAGCGGGTGTGCTTGTGGTGGCGGGCGAGGGTAGGTTGTCTGGGAGGATGCTTTCCTCCTGTCTTGGTCGCCGTGTTGTCTCCTGGCGTGGTCTTGACGGGGTTGTCATGTCATCCTCGTCAACAGCATACATGTACACATATTCTTCTGGTGGAGGGGGTGCGCTTGGTTATGGTAGGCGGACGAAGGTCCCATTCATCCCATCCAGGCCACCCTCCTGCTCCAGCGTCGGAGATACAGGGGCATGAACTCCGAGCAAATTATGTATCCCCGCTATCTCAGTCCCTATCTTCTCCATCCGTTGATCCATCTTCTCCATCCGTTGATCCATCTTCTCCATCCGTTGATCCATCTTCTCCATCCGTTGATCCATCTTCTCCATCCGTTGTTCCATATTTAGCATGGTCTCTAAAAGAAGATCTATCATTACCAACATAGTAGAGTTCCCGGGGATATCGACACTTAACCCATTCAGCATGCGGTCTAACGAGCTGGATCTTGTGCATGGGGTGCTGTGGACATCTGGGTGGATGGGTGCTACGGAGGATGAGATGGGGGTTCACTGGAGAGAAGCGGCAGCGTCGTCGAAGAAGGATGGAGGAGGTGACCTGTGGATTTCCGGGAGACCAGCGGCAGCGTCGTCGAAGAGTAGTGGAGAAGATGGGCTGTGGGTTTCCAGGAGAGCAGCGACAGCGATGTGGACGAGTAGTGGAGAAGATGGGGTGTGGATTTCCAGGAGAGCAGCGGCAGAGTCGTCGAAGCGTAATCGAGGAAGTGGCCTGCGGTTTCGATGGGTTGGCTGCCATTTGTTTTGCTTTGAGTGTACATCACCGAATTTCTTCTTGACATAATAAGGCTTACGTGTATTAAAACCCTTAGCCTTTAGGGTCAGCAGAAGGTTTTCTTTATTAGCCTTAGCCTTTCGCTTTGGCGTTGGCTTGGAAATGGCTCCCGCCTTTCGCTTTTTCTGCATGACAGGCACGGCAGAAGCGAGTGGGTTCCTCCGTCCATAGAATCGGGGTTCATCCATGGAAGCAGATGGCACAATGCAATATCTGGACAAGGGAAAGTTCAGATACAGATCATCGAGTGGTGGGCTATGCAAAGTGTGTAACCTTTTATGCATGGCATCGAGGTACAGGTGTTAAAAGTCGGCGTACTCTAATGTGAGTCATTAACGTATAAATACACAATCCATTTTGTGGATTCACTGCACATTGAATACACATCGACTAAACATCGAATATACATTCATGTGCTTGTATTTCTTTCTACTCGCAGCAATGCCTGTTAAAAAGATTTCAAAGGTTCTCAGCATGAGAATTAAGGAGATTTACTCGAGCGGACAACGAATTGCAGCTATCCAACGCTGGTTAACTGCTTCTGGCCTCGTTGTACCAACAACCACCGCGTGCTATCATGCACACGGTCAGACCAAACAACGCACGAGGACACCAACGGTAACTAACGCGTAAGTATATTTATATAACTATATAATACAGTATATCTATTATTTTTTATACAGTATTGCTGCATATTAATATTACTATATAGTATAGATCTATCTAATATAGTTATTTCTGTATATTTATATAACTATATAATACAGTATATCTATCTATTATTGTTTATATTGCTGCATATTAATATAACTATATAGTATAGATCTATCTAATATTATAGTTATTTATGTATATTTATATAACTATATAATACAGTATATCTATCTATTATTGTTTATATTGCTGCAAATTAATATAACTATATAGTATAGATCTATCTAATATTATATAGTTATTTCTGTATATTTATATAACTATATAATACAGTATATCTATCTATTATTGTTTACTGTAAATGATGTGCTGTACTTGTGGAATACTGCACTGTAACTTACAGGATTGTGTTTTTTCTTTACGCTGTAGGGAGACAACTCTTCTGGTCGACAAAATAAGTGAAGAGAATGATGAGAAGAGTGCCTTAATGGTCAAATACACTCTGCTGCACAATCACAATCTCACTGTATCCGAGACCAGCATAAAGAAGATGAGACAAAGAATTGGATGGAAATATGGACGTGTGAGGTTAGGACTGGACAGTACAGGAGGTTAAAGTGTTGTTTAAGAAACTGTACTGTACCTATAAAATTATTCCTTGTCATTACAGAGCGTACCCTATGATAAGGGACGTTAACAAGATCAAGAGAGTGGTCCAGGCCCAGGCATGGATCGACAGTGGAGAAACTTTCCAGGATTGCATCTTCACTGACGAGTCTACTGTATCGCTGGAGAGATTTGACACCTTTGCATTCCACAAAAAAGGTCGCATATCTATGAAGCCGCGTCCAAAATACCCAGTGAAGATGCATGTGTGGAGTGCCATCTCTAGGCGTGGACCAGGATTCATTGTCATCTTTGAAGGTAAAATAAGTCACACGCTTTTGCCTTATGCACTGTACTGTACTAGTGTGCATTTTTTTGAGCACTTTTCTTTTCTTGTTATAGGAATCATGAATAAAGCTTTTTTCCAAGAGCAAATTGTGCCTGAGATTGTGGAATACATCACACGTGAGTTTGCAGATGGTCATCGTTTCTACCAGGACAACGATCCGAAGCACACCGCGTCAACAGCGCATATTCTTGGCCGCGGTATCAACTGGGTGAAGACGCCAGCGGAGTAAGTGCGGTAACCGTGTTTCATTTTTCCCCACTGTTTTTACTGTGTATCTCTTTAACTAATTGTCCTTTTTTTCCCCCTCCAATGACAGATCGCCAGACTTCAATCCAATCGAAATGGTCTGGCATCAGCTGAAGGATCATATCCGAAAAGTCGTGAAACCCTCCAAAAAGGATGAGTTGGCGCAAGGCATATTGAGTATTTGGAACGATGTACTCACCGTGGAACGATGCAATAAAGATATTGACCTTATTGCGACTGTGTTGACCATTGTGATCGAGCGTAATGGGCAAGTATCAGGAAGGTAGTATGGTATTGTACTGTACTGTAGTATGGTAAGTACAGGCACACCAAGTACAGTATGATACAGGTAAGTATGGCACAGTTTGACAGTATTATCTGCATACTGTAGTCCAATATGGAGTAGCTATACAGTACACAATGCCATAATATGCACCTAACTGCACACATTTTTTCTTTCCTGAGAGAGCAGCACTAGCCATCTGGTTACAAAGTATTTAACAGTAGTTACAGTATATAGTAGTTCCAGTATAGACTAGTTTGACAGTATTATCTGCATACTATAGTCCAATATGGAGTAGCTATACAGTACACAATTCCATAATACAGTATGCACACAACTGCACTAATTTTTTCTTTTCTTGTCTTTTCAGAGAAAAAAGGATGCACAGGGGGAGGGGGGGGGTATCATGTGTAAATTTTGTGAACTGTGTGTACAGTAAAGTGTATCTAAAGTGCAGTCATGATTTACACAAAACTTCCCCTCTCTCAATGAAATTCACAGAATGAGGAAGAAGATAAAGACGGAAAATTTGTATTACTGTTTTTATTATTATCAATGCGCATTATTCATGATTATCCACCGGCCCTCAATTTTCAACTGTGCTGTACTATTTTGTTATTTCTCTTCTGCATACTTCAATAGTGTATCTACAGTCATGATTTCCACAAAAAAAAAACCCTCTCTCAATGATTATTTGTATTTTTCTTTCCTGATAAAATAAAATACATATTTAATTACATCAAGATTTTATTTCTTTGAACTTTAAATTCACTGTGAATGTGTGTGGGGGGGATTCTTGAAGAAGACATACAGTTTTAATAATTGGTTACCTTTTTAATAATTGGTTACATAATCAGATTAACATACGGGAAAGCCAACAATAGGAAAATTAACGAATGGTCTGGGAGAGGTTGAAAAGCACAAAGACAAGCTTATGAAAATGAATGGTTTTCGAGAGGTGTCGATAAGAGGTTGAAATTCTTGGGCGAGCCTTGTGTATGAGAGGGGGGTAAAGCTGCATGAAGGATTAGCTGTACTGTAGTTCAAATACATGACATATTTTCAACAGGCACGGCATCATAATAATTTGATCCCCACACCCCCAAATACATAAAAATCACACAAATCATTCATGTGCAGTCAAACGCACAGTGTCGCAGTCAAAAGCTACAGCACAGATTGAATATCGTAATATCAAGATGGTTTAGGCAGGCACATGTTCATGTTGAGAAAATAAAAATTAAAAATGATGAGAATTTTTTTTTTTTGGGCACTCTTGAACTTTGCAAGCAAGCAGTGGTGAAGTTATAGGCGCATGCGCAGTAATCATCAGCTAGCTCCCTTCCCAAAGAGGATTACACGCAGGCAGGTCATCATAATAATTTGATCCCCACACCCCCAAATACATAAAAATCCCACAAGCTACAGCACCAATTGAATATCGGAATATCAAGATGGCTTAGGCAGGCACATGTTGAGAAAATAAAAATAAAAAATGACGAGAAAAAAAAAAATTTGGTCAGTCTTGAACTTTTTTTTCCCACAATGAGCATTAATAATCAACACAGAAGAATAAATCAAACCAGGCTCTGCACGCAGGAATGTGATGACAGGAATGTGATTAAAGACAGGAAGCCATCCATTCAAAGGAATAGTGTGGGAGAGGTGTACTGTAGATAAGATACGAAGTTGAAATACTGCAGTGCAGTAAATTAGCCTGCACGGGGGCGAGCGAGGGGAGAGCACTGTATACAGTACGCCGAAATGTGATACTGTTACAGTACATGCCTATGCGTTTCAACAATGTTCAAATGAGACATACAGCACTGTACATGCATGTATAAATATGCAAATTTACACACGCAGACTGTGTACTGACGTAGGTTGAACTGCTACAGTATTAGACTTTGAAGACAACAGCTCGCGAACGCCCACCTGAGTTTTTTAGACAGTATTGCTGTATTGCAGACAGCGCTAATAATATGCTAATATTACGAGCGCTAAAATACTGGAACATATTCCGGAAAAAAAAAATATACTGCATCTGCCCGCGGTTATCAGAGTTGCGCCCCAACGGCCGCATTAGGATAAAGGCTGCTGCAGCTGTAAGTACTACTCCAGATGATGATGAGTGGGAAGAAATCCCAGGGCCAGGGATGCGAGCAATGTGTTGCACCGCTGCCATCATCAACGACCAAGTGGCCTTCTCAGAACTACGAGTTGCAGATTCCTTAGAATGCCAGTTGCAGGCTATCCCAGCCGCCTACTGCGATCCAAAGGGGATGAATATAACTCACGACAAGGTGATATGATGGAATGACCTGGTGGACTACCAAGTGAAAGATCCGGTAATCAGCATCATTCGGCAAGCTGTTCAAAGGAAGAATCCAGCCCTACTGAAACGTGCACCCAGAGACCTGATCGCATTGCTAATGCGTGAGGTGGACAAGTTTGAAATTGACAATTGCTTACTCTATCATGTAGTACAATATCACAACCACCCTGATAGGCGACAATTGGTTCTACTGTAGAATTTAAGATATATGGTATTGAAGTCTCTACATGATGAACATGGACATCTCGGTGTAGAGAAGACCTTTGGGTTGGTCAGAGACCGCTTCTTCTGGCCCAAAATGCGAGAAGCGGTAGAACAACACTGTCGCCGTTGTTCACGGTGTATACAACGCAAGACCCTGCCTACAAGAGCAGCGCCCATGGGCCACCTAAACAGTTCTGGCCCAATGGACCTGATGTGTATGGACTTTCTGTGCATTGAGCCCGATACCCAAGGAATATGCAACGTGCTGGTCATCACGGACCATTACACCCGGAATGCTCAGGCCTTCCCCACTAAAGACCAGAAAGCCATCACAGTGGCAAAAATACTATGGGAGAAGTGCTTCGTTCACTACGGTCTTCCAAACCGGCTTTACTCAGACCAGGGTCGAGATTTTGAGAGCACTCTGATCCAGGAATTGCTCAAAATGCTGAATATTGCTAAATCGCGGAGGACGCCATACCATCCCGAAGGAGACGATTTGCCAGAACGATTTAATAGGACCTTGTTGGACATGCTCGGAACCGGGAAGGGTGCGCAGAAAACGGAATGGAATCGACACGTGGAGGCCTTGGTACACGCGTACAACTGTACCCGCCATGAGTCAACTGGATTCTCCCCATACTTCCTTATGTTTGGGCGAGGGGCGAGACTGCCAGTAGATGTACGTCTTCGAGTGTCAACGGATGGGATACACAACGCTACCCATTTCAAATATGTGCAAAGACTTAAGGACATTTTGCAACAAGCTTACCAACAGGCTGAGAAGTCTGCAGCTAAACTGAATGCCGGCAACAAAAGACGATACAACCATAAAGTCAAATATCGGGATCTACGTCCTGGGGACGCTGTGTTGCTTTGTAATCTGGGAGTCCCAGGAAAACATAAATTGGCGGACTGATGGAGAGATGGTGTATATGTGGTAGAGTCACAGATGCCTGGCCTCCCGGTCTATTGCATCAAAGACACTGAAGGCCGGGTAAAGGTTTGGCATCGTAATCATCTTCTCCCCATTCCACAAGTGGGAGACGAGGAAGCAGAAATACTGGCCACAGCGCTGAACGGTGAGTCCGATTCCTCAGAGATTGGTCAAGAGACTGTAAATAATTATACCAACTCTGAAACTCCTGAAGATCCTATGGAATGACCCTCTCAAAGGGACTATTCCACTGAAGGGGCATCTCCCGGAGGAGCTACGGTAAAGGGCCCCGTAGGCCAACACCTAATATGGTGGCTCCAACAGGCCAGCCTTTGGATCCACAGAGCCCGTGTTTTGTGCCAAACAGAGACAGTTCAGAGACATTTCTCCCCTCAAGGGAAGAGGCTGAGCCTCAGGACTGTATCTATTACTCCCCAGAGGGAGTTGTTGAAGAACAGCTCCATAGGAGCCAAAGAGTAAGGTACCCTCCAAACGGGTAACCTATGACCAAATTGGGGCACCACATTATGAGGCTCAGCAGTGGGCTCACAACAAAGTGCAGTCCGTCATTGTGATGTTCAATGAAATGTACAATCTGATATAGAGCTGACAAGTGTAAGATTGTATATGATTGATGCAATTTTTATTATATAATGATGTCGTACAATTTTTCATTATATAACTGCTGTACATAGTTGCATAAGATGTGACCCAAGCGAGGTCGTTGGGGTTTTACCAGGGGGAGGATGTAGCTCTGTGTGTGGAACCCCCTCCAGGTACTCACCGCAGCAGTCGGGAGTAGAGCGGCCGGTCACGGGATAGGAACGGGGGTCCACGCATCTTCCGGTGCGTGGGAGGGGTGTCCGGCGGGTGCCGGGAGCTGTGCGCGGGAGGGCGCATCGTTGGGGACTCTCGGCGGCTCCCGCGAGGGGCGTCGCCATCTTATTTGTGCTTGCGCATGCACAATGGGTCCCTGCAGCCGGTGGCCATTACGGAGGTTGACGCATGTGCAAGGAATGTGCGCGAGAGGCGGCCAATGGGAGAATAGCTCCCAAGAAGAATACAGCCCTCACGGTACACAGGGGTAGGGTCAGGTGACTCCAGTGAGCCTATAGGGTTGTCCAAACTCCCTGCTCAGGAAAGGATACATTTCGCGCGCTGGAGGAGCACGTCAGTCGGCGCCAGGAGAGGCTAGGGAAAGGAGTTGAGGGTGCAGAGGTCAGTGACCCACTGCACTAGGCCAGCAGCCCCCTAGTCCCCAGTTAGCCCTGAGCCCCTCAGTAAGTTTGCGGTGCTTCAGGGACAGGCCCTAGGTTAGGGACCCTGCCCTATTAGCATATACAGTGTCAGTTAGGGACACAGCGGATGCTGCACTTCCCACCAAGATGCTTGGGATCAAGCCTACTCCGCAGAGAGAGCGGACTGTACCCAGGGTGGACGGCCCTGACCGATCAACCCACTGGAGGAACCGGACGTTGCCAGGAGGTCGTCGGATCCTTTTTGAAGATCCTTTGAACGCCCAGGTGCCGTCGCACTGGGCAGGTATTGTTACGCACGTGCACCACCTACAGAGTACTCACACATAGTGGCAGCGCTGACCACGGGACAGGGGTTATTCTGTGGACATGGTGTGGGGGTACACGGTGGTGGGTAAGGGGCATACACTCCTAAGTGGGAGTGAATGACATTGGGACTTATAGAGTATAAGATATATATATATGCATGTTCAGTAAAGGTTATTATTGCTTATTCATACCAATTGTGTGTTATTGGGTTGTGTCCTGTGAGGGCCCCTTCCCGCCCTGTCGGGATCCCTCCCAGGTGGAGGCATTGCACCACGAGAAAGCAAATATATATGTACCCCAGGCTCCCCGAGCGGAGGCTTAGGCTCCTTAGGGCCACACAGGTAATATACAGCATTAGTATCGTCTGTATTCACAGGGAATACCCGTTACATAAAAAAACAATGTAGAAAAACAATTAGAAAGCATTTATGTTGATGCAGAGTAAAGACCACATATAGGAGAAAGAGAGAGAAGTTCAGTCCCTTGTTCTATTTTTTCTGAAGTTGTTTCCCAATGGAAGAGAAGAGACCAGCTCCATTTTAGTGAATGGAACCAAAATATTTTCCCCGACAATGAAGCAACTTCTCCGCATGTTGAATAGGGGGGCCAGAGAGTTTCGGAGGACACAGAAGTGAAGTCTTTAAAGAGAAAACATAATATATAATAACAATAATAATATATAAAATATAAACCTGCCTGTTATTTAAGATGTTAAGAGTAGATAATGGAAATGGGGTAGCATATTCTGATCTTTATGATCATGACATGTTTATAACTGCAGCCATTAGAATGGGTTTCAAGAAATAGAATATTTACATAAAGTATGGAAGTATGTTTATGAAACCTCTTAAACAAGATTCTTCACTGAATTAAATCAAGCCCGGTTTCATGACTATTTAAATATGCATATTTTTTCTGGAAGGTGAATGTATATAAATGTATATAAATGTGTATAAAGCAATATATACCGTATGTACAAGACATAATGAGTGACTACAATTTTAATCTCAGTCTTTGAAGAAGTTGATCTTTAGTTCCCACTGAACACTCTATTCCTCTAGGTGCATCAATCTTAATAACATGAAACTGTGGGTACTCTTCCAGGGTAGGTCCTACTTAACCTCATTGATTTACGTGAAGAGACTAAACAACTAAAACTTGTACGACTGTGAAAAACAGTGCAGATGTAATCAAAAGTATTTGACCATTGTTTCCTAGTCCTGCAAATAAAATCCAGAGCACTAGGGTAGTCATTCTTCAATATATCATACACAATACAACCATTTAACATAACACACAATTATATTTAAATAATAATCCCAGAAGAACAGGACATTACTGGCCAATAATGCCCTAGCTGGAAGAGTTGAAGGCTTTAACCCAGCCAGGGCATTATTGGCCAGTAAAGCCCGGTTCTGAGGGGATTATTACTATTATAGGCTAAATGTAGGCTTATTTTTAAAAAAAAATAATTTTTAATAAAAAAGATACATTTTTGTAGTCATTGATTTTTATCAGCATGATTGTCTACATTCTTATCCTTTTACTGCAAGTTTATTAAAAGGAAATTGTACATATACACAGCCCCCTCTATACACACACACACACACACACACACACACACACACACACACACACACACACACAAACACAAACACTCTGCAACCCCCCTCTATATACACAAACACACTCTGCAGTCCCCCCTACACACTGTGCAGCCCCCCTCCTCTACACCCACAAAATATACTGCAGACCTCCTCCACCCTCTACTCACAAAACACACACAGCAGCCCCCTCTACACACACAAACACACAAAACACAGAAACACACTGCAGACACACACACACACACACACACACACACACCAAAACACAGCCCATCTACACCCACTGACACACACACACACACACACACACACACACACACACACACACACACACACACACTGCTGCCCCCCTATACCCACAAAACACACTGCAGACGCACACACCAACAAAACAGACTGCTGCCCCCTCTACATCCTTAAAACACACACCAGCAGCCCACCTTTACACCCACCGCAGACCCCATGTAAACCCACACACTGCAGACACATACTGTACATAAAACACTCTGCACCCCTCCTCCACCCACAAAACACACACTGAAGACACACACACTGCATCCCCCCCTCTACTCCCACAAAGCACACACTACAGACACACACACAAAACACTCTGCACCCCTCCTCCACACACAAAACACACACTGTAGCCCCCCCCCATTGCACCTACAAAACAAACACTGCACAGATACACACAAATCAACAAAACAGACTTCTGCCCCTCTACATCCACAAACACACACACTAGCATCCCCCTCCCTAGACCCACTGCAGCCCCCTGTAAAACCCACACACTGCAGACACACACACCAACAAAACACTCTGCACCCCTCCCCCACCATTCAAAACACACACTGAAGACACACACACTGCAGCTCCACCTCTTCACCAGCAAAACACACACAGCAGAAACAAATCAACAAGACACCAACAGAAGACACACACACTAATAAAACACTCTGCTGGCCCCCTTTATACCCACAAAACTCACAGCAGACACACAAACCTTTCCCCTCACTCTCCTGTGCGGAGCTCTCTGCAGGCAGGGTGGGGAAGGAGTCAGTGCCTTGCTGCTGCCTTCTGTCCAATCACCTCCCCTGTCTAAGAGCAAATGTCACTCTTTGTGAATGAAACCTGAAAGCTGATTGACTGAAAAACTTGGCAAGTTGCAAAAATTCCGGGTCATTACTGATTGGATAATGCCCAGAATTTTAACCAATCAGAGAGCAGGGATTTCAATAATGCCCAGAATTTACCAGTTTTAACCTATAATTTACATTATACCAAACACATTGGGGTCTATTCTAGTAGCTTCGATAACAACTCATAAAGGATTTTGAGCAGCTATCGAAAAATGTTGCTAAGTAGCTATGCAGAAAGCCTTGATGAGTTGGATAAATCGTGCAGGGAAGGCCTTTTTTCGCAATTTCTGGCTCCTGCCAAAACACATTGCATGGGAGCTGCAAAAATCCAAATAGTGTCATTTTGATAAATTTGGCTATTCCAGTAGCTCTGATGAGATTATCGAAGCTCTGGAATTGTGAGTTTATCAAAGATTTATCTCGCCAGTAAAAGGCTGGCAAGATGAGATCTAAGAGCAAGACTTAAAAAAGAAAATGCATTTTTCCTGCATTGGATTGAAACTGGGAGTCTCCGGAGCTGATACACATTAATTTCAGCTCTGGAGACCCCTGGTTTCAATCCGATGCAAAAAAAAAAAAACCATTTACAGGCAGCTTCATTACCTTAGCGCTAAGGCAATGAAGGGGTTAACTGCCATTGCCCGGTTTATTGTGGGTAGCTGGGGTGGGTGAAGGTGGTGTTTGCCCATGGTGGGTGTTTAGGCTTTGCAGGTTGGTTGCGGGAGGAGTTAACCCCTTCATTATCTTCATTACCCAGGGTACAGGAGCCAATGGGATTGTGAGTGTACCACGTGGTATATCTCACAATCCCATTGGTTCCTATACTATATGGCTATACAGTCTTTATTTCAAAGGATGTAACATCATCCCTTAAAGTGATGTCACATCCTTTTAAAAAAATTGAACTTGTCACATGGTACATCAACCAATCGGATGGTCCCCAATCCGATTGGCGGTAGTACAATGTGTTGGCAGCCATTCCATCTCATTTTAGCTTAAGAAGCAGACGAGACAACATCTCCCTATGGATTACATGTAAAAAAGATTGAAGAAAGAACATTGAAGAAAGAACATTGAAGAAAGAAGATTTTACCTGATGCTGAGGATCGCGGAGGATGGCGTTGCGGATCGATAGTTTCCTGATACAACGGTATTTGGAGGGTGAAGACTTCTAAAGGTAAGAAAAACATTGAATGTATGTCATTTTTGTTTTTCAGGTTTTTTATTGTATTTTTTCATATTTATTTTTTTGCTTGCCCATTGACTACCAATGTATTAATATGTGCCCCTTTAGGGTATAGATAAATACAGTGACAGGCAATGCATTTTTTGGCAAATGGTTGTTTTTAATTAATTGTTATGTTATCTATTTCTGTTTATTGTTTTGAGTTAATTGTCATGTATATGTAGGGCTTGTTTTTATTTAATGTTTATATGTTTAGGCGTTTGATTTATTTTATTAATGTGTTGTTTAGGATTTTGATTTATTGTATTCTTCTGGTGTAAAGATGCGATTTCTTTTATTGTTCGGATGTTTAGGTGTCAGATTTATTTTATTCTTCTGGTGTTTGGCTTTTTGTTTCTTTTATTCTTTTGGTATTTTGGCGTTTGATTTCTTTTAATGTTGTGTTGTTTAGACGTTTGATTTCTTTTAATATTGTGTTATTTAGAGGTTTGATTTCTTTTAATGTTGTGTTGTTTAGAGGTTTGATTTCTTCTATTGTTCCGGTGTTTGGGTGCGTGGATAGTTTTTTATTGCTGTATCTTTTTGGTGCAGTTGTTTTTTTTTTTTTGGTTGCCCATTGGCTACTATAGTGGGTAATCATGACCATATTATATAGGTATGATGTACCGCTTTGACAGTCAATGGGTAGAGGGTGGGGTAGTTGCCCTGGGGTAGGTGGTTAGGCCACCCGGGTGGTCAGCGGGGGAGAAAGTTATCCCCTTAATTACTTTAGCGGTTTCTAACCGCTAAGGTGATTAAGGAGTTAGGGGCCATTAGATTGTATTTTTTATTGTTGTGCTCCTTCCAACGGAGGACATGGACGCAGAGGATTGTGATGAGGATGGCCTTCATACTGGCAGAGGTAAGTGCAAGTTGTATTTATTTTATGATGGCTGGATAATGTTTTATTTGGAATGGACAAATGAGTATTATCCATATCTGGATAATAGTTATTTTGGCCATTACTGTATTGTATGTGTTGGGGGGGGGGTTGTTAGGGTAGAGGAGGTGGGTTGTAGGGTTGTTGTGTTTTTTAATGTTTATTGGGGGGTAGAGTGATTTGGTGAAGGAAGGGGTAGTTGCCCAAAGGTGGGTGTTAGCCATACTGGCTGGGTAGCGGGAGTGGTTAATCCCTTCATTACCATGGCGGTTTCCACCGCTAAGGTAGTGAAGGGGTTAACTCCTTCCACAACCTTCTCGGCAGGCCTAACCTACCACCCTGGGGCAACTACCCCCTTCATCCACCCCCTCTGCCCCCAATAAACAGGTTATTCATGTTTAATCCCTTCATTGCCTTAGCGACTATCCGCTAAGATAATTAAGCTGTTTTTATTAAAATTGTAATACTAGTGTGCGGGAGCAGTGGGTCACCGGTTAATAAAAACACTATGATATAAGAGAAAGCAAGAGCTTTGCAGAGAGAGGCAGGTCTCCTGTGCAGCTCAGATTGCAATAAAATCGCAGGGGGGAGAACTTGGAAAAAATCTGAGATTTCTTGGCTGCTACGCTGAACGGTTTTGGCATTTTCCTACCGCACGATTTGAGAGGGTTTCAGATTATTTCTGAATAACGCGATAACTCAAATGACAAAACATTCGGCGGGAACATGCCAAACCTTGCGAGATAGCAGCAAACTCATCAAAGCTTCTAGAAAAGGCCCCATTAATTTGAACATACCTTGAAAGCTATAATTTAAGTTATGTAGTCATGTAAAATATTTTGAGTATAATGTTAGCCTTTTAGTGGATACTCGAGTTATTTCTCGTCTATGCACTAAGCGTTCATTAAAATAAATCGCTGGGCCATTTAAATCGCCGTTTTTGTGACTGTTGCTATCACGGTATTCAGAAAGCCTCGATTATCTGTGATAGCACAATTCACAAAATGGGAGAGTAGCCAGCGGCGTGAAGATCGCCTCTCTGATAAGGCGTTACCCGGCGATTCCTTTCAGCTGCAGAGAGAGCTGTTTTTATATTCTATTTTTCTGACCCTGACTCCCATGGTTGTTTTTTTGCCATTGGATTTCGTTACCTGCGGCTGTTCACGCTGAAGCAGAGACTCCATGAGTGGGTGAAGAAGACTAAGATGTAAGTATGTTTGATGTATTACTTTTTCTGGATGTCTTGCTGAAGAAGTGTATATACGTATATGGACATTTTCCAATGATGATTTAGGGGTGTGAACCGATATAATTCACTCACCTTTACCTTCAGGGAATAATTATCCATTTATTAAGATGAGTTCAAGACATTCTCGCAAGACACTTTGAATATTCTTATTTATCACCCACTCAAAATGGAGGTCTCCATATTTATATACTCTGATGTTTTTTTTAAAGATTCTTGTGCTAAAGATCTTTTTTTGGAATTACTTGAACACACACACAACTTTCACTATATTTATCAAAGTCTACCCGGCTGCAAAACTAGGGCAAGGAAACTGCAGCAGAGTTGTTAAGGAAAACGTTCCCATTCAAACCAATGGGATTTTCATGATTGATAAATCTGGTGCAGTTTGTTTGCACCAGTTTGGCCCTGGTTGTGTAACTGGAAGGCTTTGATAAATGCCCACCCATAAAATGAATGTAAACTATTTTTATATGAGTCTGTGATGATTTAGATGCTATTTTGATGTGTTTTAAGTTTAAATTAATAGGATAATAAAAAATATATTATTTTGTATTTGTATTGTATTGGGCTGTGCAATGTTTTGCAGGCCCCTCTAGCAGTAAAGGTCTACAATACATATATTTAAATTGGGGTGTATTAATTCTTCAAGAAGAATCCAAATAGAAGTTGGATATGGAATGTACCCAATGGAATGAAGAATTAAATTGACGACAGTACAATGGCTCCTGGCTACTGTCAGTCGGCAGAATTATTTGTGCGGTTATTTGCTGTATGTAATTGCAATTCAGTATGTGCCGACAGATAAAAAAAAAAAAAAAAAAGGAAATTCGGCGCCTAATATTACTAAGAGACCATAGAAAAACTATGTGAACTAAGTGTCCAAAAAATAAATAAAAGGAACTCCAACCATAAATAGTCCAATGGCAAGATGTAACAAACCTCTAATGAGTCTCTTGAAAGTGGTCTCACAGCACATGGAAATTAAAAATAAAGAATATAATAGTGCAACACCATACAACAAGAAAAACACATAAATACGCCAATAATAACCAAAATAATAGAAAATAGATATAAAATAAATACGAATGATTATTAATACAAAAAAAATAACCAATGAATAATAAACCACAATTAATACCAATATATAAACAAAGACACGTCACTAGTGAATAGCTAGAAAAACTAATACATTTAATATAAATTAAACAGACAAATGCCTTCACAAAGGGAAATACTGACACAGTGATTCACTTCAAGAGGGTTAAAATTAGAATCCTACTCACGACAGGGAAAAGTTGTATAAGCGTCCTGAACACGTGGAGGATCCAATCGCACCAACTCTGGATCAATACTGACAAGCAGCCGCCTTTGCCTCGTGGACACACACCTCAGGAACCGAAAACCAGTCCAGCTGTTCCGGCGCCTCCTGGTGATGTCACAGGACTGCGACTGGAGACTGAAAGTGTCCTTATCGTTGAGTGAAACAACTAATGAAAAGTATGACTCCATGCGTATTCACCCACTCAGTCTCTTCAACGGAGCAACTAATAAAATCAGCTTGGGCAAAATATCAACATGCAGTGTACAAAACACTACCACCCAACATGTTTCGTGAGACTGCGCTCACTTCATCATTCATCCTTCCCCTGATGAAGTGAGCGCAGTCTCACAAAACATGTTGGGTCCGAATTGCCTCTTTTTTTTATACATGTCATTGGTTAGATTTGTATCAATCTTTTTTTCAGGCTGCCTATCTTTCACAATTGAAAGTATTCCTTTTGTAAGCACTTAATAATATTTTAAGCATTAGCGCTGTTAAGCACATTTTTCTTTTTTGCATGTGCCGGCAGATGGCGCACTAAATATCTTTGCCTATGCCCGTGCATGCGCTGTCTACTTTTTATGTTTTGGAAAACAATGAATGAAAGTGTGTAATGGTTCCTTGGTTGCGAGACCTGTATGATTTATGTATTTCATACACCAGACGGTGCACTGAATTCAGTATCTTTACTCATGCCATGTTGGATCTGAAAATATTTTTGCACATGTTTCTAAACAAGAAACAATGTTACAATTTCACTAGGAATGTCTCATTTGAAACATAGCATGGCAATGTGCGGTGTGAAAAATGTGATTGAAGACCGCGCCATCCTTAACCATTTTGACACGGGAAATTAAACTAATATATATATATATATATATATATATATATATATATATATATATATATATATATATATATATATATATATATATATATATATTGTGACATAGTCCAAAGATGTTAGGCAGCTTTCTGCCCCATTTTAGGTCAGACAGTGCAGGAATAGTTCAAAATGATCCGTTCCACAGCTTCCCATTAACTCAGACCACAGATTACACAGATTACAGAAAATCCAGACCACAGATTACAATGGCTCTAGTTCTCCCTCACCTGCTCTTCTAATCACATGCACAGGTATTTAGAGCAGAGAGGTTTTGCATTTCACTCTCTCTCCTTAGAGCCTGGAGGCTGGGGGTATCGCTGCTCCCCGGAATCCAGTTCGTTGTGGACGGCCCCTCCAAGTATCACAGTACCAGAGGATTTGCCTGGACACTTGGGACCGTGTTCCCACCACGAACAGATAAGACAAAACAAATGGTTATTGCTGTTGCTAAAAGACTGTGCTGTATCTAGTGACCCTAAATGAGAGAGCATGGTTTTAAGCTGGGGAACCAGGTTAATTGGCTAGCAGCTGTTAGAGAGACTGATTCTGATGTGTAGTTAGATCCCTGAAAGGGATAGGATTTTGTTTATATAATTTGGTTTCTTGCTATTTGAAATAACAGTGTGGGAAATACTGTAACACTGAAAGGAGTGAACTGCTGAATGAAAGTATCTGAGTACCTCTAATCTACACTTGTTAAAGCTGCAGTACCTTACTTGGATGAAAATAAAGCAGGCAGAAGCCTGAGTTAAGCAGCATAATACTTTGCATGATCCTGTTTTTGTATAAATAACCCTAGAAGACTGTGTTGGGAAGAACCCAGACAGATGTCAGCCCTACAAAAGAGGGGCGTTTGTCACAATATATATATATATATATATATATATATATATATATATATATATATATATATATATATATATATATATACAATAAAAACATACAATGTACAATCACTTATTTCATATTTATTCATCAGACACTGATAAAGAAAGTTTGAGCCATTCATTGCTTGTCTTCCAGAGTATGTACTTCAAGCGGGCAGTTCAGAAGATTCATTATGATTATTGACATAGGAGCACATGCATCAAACTGCACACGCCTGACTTAGAAAATGTCTCCTTGTCAGAACATTAGCTCATTTTTTATAATAATCTACACTGTGTCTGCTGAACTGCATATTCTGGAACCACACTGTTTTGATTTACAACCTCAAAAGCCACTCAGTAGACATGGAGGTAATTGGAAGGTGTCATGATGGTCCAGACTGCACTAACACTTAGTAGTTGTCCCACCTAATGGTTTCTTTCAAAGGGTTAAATTGGATATCTTTTTTTTTCCTTTATTATTTTGTTGAATGGAGAGGCTTACACATTACTAGTTTGTACAATTTATTTATCTCTTTGCTCCAAAAGGGGCCAGTAACACATTCCAAGCAGGCTACTCTGGCACTAGCAGTAAACACATTCTGATACTTTGCGACACAGATAAATGATGCCTTTATTTGTTGTCCAGAACTTTTATATTCCATGACGTGCCTTTCCATGTGTTTCTACCCTTTGGAGGATGTTACACATGCAGTGTGAGTCAAATTAATGTTTTTTCCATTCACAAATTGCACATAAGAATCTAGAATCTATTTGTTCAGCTTTTATGCCAATATAGTTAGTTATTGTTTGGCAGGAAACTTTCCTATTTCCATTACGTAACACCCACCTCCCCTCGTACCCCCACCCTAATGCTAGATTTTGTAGTTTGGTATTAGTTAGGCTGAACAAATACAGTCATTGAAGAGCTTGGTGTTTTATTTAAACCCTTTAGTAGATTTCTGTTAGGTATCTTCAAAAGTTGACTTCTTAAAATGCCAAAAATATTGCAAATATTTTTCTTTCTGTGTACAGTGTTTCTAATGTTATTCATCTCCTGTATCTGTTTGCAGTGTTTTGTCCCTTGCATTATTTGGAAGCCTGTCTTTCAAAAGATAAATGTATGGCAGATATGGTGCAATTCATCACTGTTGCTAATCTGTCAATAGAGAGAAATTTAATAATACATTATTTGACAAATTGCTGGAAAATGACACAAAATTTGACAAGTCGTGTCATTTTTTTTAATGATTTTGAAGGGTTACTTCCCACTGATAAATATTTCATATGCACTCATCTTGTTATCCACAAAGAAATGTGCATATCTATAATGGAAGCTTCCATTTGTTTAAAAAAGAAAGGTTATTCTGAAATATCTATAGGTTAGACAATGTATTGAATAAAAATAGCAACATTGAAATACTCTATTTTTTTGAGATTTGCAGAAAACTTACATTTCCTTTTTTCTTTATTTTTTCCAACACATATTTATGTTTTTGAATTTCACCAATGATTTTGTGGAAGTTTCAATATATTACAAAACTCACTTAAAAAAAAAAAATCATGAATGTTGCCAATATAGTGGTGACTTGAGGCTGTGTTGGTTAACCCAGGTTAATTTCCTGGTCAACATATCTCCTTTTGTGTAGAGGGTGTAAGACAAATGGAAAATGTGAGGCAGTGCTTCTTCGTGGAAAGGGCGGTGATTCGGGAAAAGCCTCCTAACTGTAGCCCTCTTTCCCCCCCTTAAGTGAGATTGGGGTGTGTAGGTGTATCTGACTACTTCTCAGTGTGGTGCTATACCTGTTGGCTCACAGGAGGGCTGAGCTTCCGCCACGGGGAACCTGGGGCATTTATACTAGGGGTACTTACTTCCAACAATGCAGCGCCTCCACCTGCGATGGCTCCCACCAGAGGGGGAGTGGTTCCTCGCAGGACAATCACAATAATCGATACTCACACAGATATATATATATTAACTAGGGACTTTACTGAACATGCAAGAAAACAGATCACAGCAATATCATCATAACCTGTGTCCCTCTCTAGAGGAGACACTTACTGCGTCGCGCAGGACGCTTCCCCAACACTAGGTGATCCCACCCAGTGTCCCGAGAATCCCCACCCAATGTCCCGCACTCTAGTAGAGAACGTGGGTGACTGCGCAGTCACTAAGAACTACTAGGCCTGTTGGTGCACATGTGATTCAGAGTTACCTGCCGAGCACTCCGGTGCTCGGGCCTGCAACAATCTTCTCAAAGGGTCAGACGTGCGATGCATCCGTCTGATCCTATCCAGGTGATATTCTCCAGGACCCCAACGTGGGTCCCACCGCTTCACGGGAACAGCAACCGAATCACGGGAACAGCAACCGCCGCTATATCCCTATCTGGCTAACGGGCAGTAGTGTGGCAGGAACCCTAGCCTAGGGCCTGTCCCTGATGTACCGCAACCTGAGGTGACTTGGGGGAAACTCCTAGGGCCTGCGGGGTAATAACCTGCCCCACTCCCCTAACTCGTCCCAGTCCTGACTCTCACTGAACACTAACACTAACACTAACACTAGCAGCTACGCACTGCAAACTTCGGAACGCGTACAGCAACTTGCTGCACACTAGCACTATGCCTTCTTGTCAAGCCTCACAGCACTGCCAGCCTTGACAAGACAGCACTCACACACGCACTAAGGGCAGCGTCCCTATCTTGGGCCGTCCCTCAGCACTTACCCACTACCCTGGTGGGGAGTTGGGGCCTTACTTGGGATGTGGGGACCTTACTCGATGCAGGAGCTGCACATGCTCTCTGCACCCTTCCTTCCCTCACAGCTCCCCAGCTCCAACTGCCGTTCTCAGCGCGCGAAAAGTATCTTATTGCTCCCTCTGGAAATCCTTGGCCCTTATTGGCCACACGGAGGCAGCTGATGTGCTTGCCCCTAAGCCTCATGGGAGTTGTAGTCCCGTGGAGGCTGCAAATACATTGGGGCCGCGTGTGCGCCTTTCCTGCGCCTGCGCTAACCCCTAATGGCCACCGCAACCTCTCTAGGCTCTGTCCTGCGCATGCGCGACCTCTCTGGAGCTCTCCTGCCGCCTGGCTATCCCTGCGCATGCGCGAGCTGTTGCGCAATGGCGGCGCCCTGTACCCTGAGCCGCCGGGGCCTCGGCAACGCGATCGCGGCCCTAACAACGGGCCGCTCGCGTCCCCGGCAACCGGCCGCATCAGGGAACAATGCGCGACTCCCCGCTCCGGCCGCCACCCTTGGAAGTAGCCGACGGGCCCGGCGCTGGCTCCGACGGCACCCGTGACCGCACTGCTCCAAGGGAGGGGGGGTCTCAAGGAGCTGCGGGAGCTCCAGGCTACACTCTCCCCCTGGTGGAAAATCCAACGTCCCCGCTTGATGAACGACATCACAAGGCATAAAAGTTATATAACCAAAATGCATTGCACAGAAAATACAACTTATCATTTCGACTATAAACATCTGATTACAATGCACTTCACACCATACTATACCCGAGACTAGCTGAGACCATTTGTGGGGTGCCCCTAACTGATCAAGTGGGGGTACCTCACTTTTGCGTCCGTGAGCCTCCGCTAGAAAAATCTCCTGTAGAGCACGCTCTGGGGTGACAGTCACCGGTTCTGTACTACTTCCTCCCCCTGGTGGAAGGAATAGAACAGTGTCTCTGGGCCAGGCCTTTACCCGGCCATCCACGGCAGGGATGCGGTAGACCCGGAGGCCAGGACCTTTCCCGCGGTCCACTACATGGTGAATGGAGCGCTCCTTTTTGGGCTTAAAGGAGGCACCTTTCCCTGAATCCTTCTCCACACAGTCTTTGTCCGCTCCAGCAATCCCTTTAACGGTGACATCTTCTGCGGACAGCACAACCTCTTCGTGCCGGCCCGTGTCTTGAAAAGGCCAAGCTTGGAGATTCCTCACGCAGGAGTAAGTGTCGCTCCGGTCCATTGTACCGGATTCCTTGATGAGGTCGGATTCGTTCCCTGGTCTGCAGAGATCTTCTGGGGGAGACACCTCCACCAGGACGCGATGACGGGGTGAGCCCATCGCCCGGGTGACCCTACCTTTGGAGTCACCAGGCTCCACGATCACCAGGGAGCTCACACCCGACACCCCTGGGGCAGTCAACTTACTCCTGTCGTTGTTGGCAGGTACTGATCCCAAGCCTAGAACCGCTGGTAACTCGGTGGTAGGCCGGACTGGCCGTTGCAGGGCACACGGGCCCATATCACGGTCTGCATCAGCTGAGGTGGTTGGCTCGGTGACCTCACTGGAGTGGTCCGCCGGCAGGCGCATCACCACGAGCGGTTGGCCGCTGGAGTCACCAGACAAAGATGGGGGTATAAACATCTTACCCTGGGCTTCCGGAATCTGTGGTTCTGGTCTCGGTGGTTCCTGCTCGGGAACCGGGTCTGGAACCGACATCTGGGGTTCCGACATCTGGAGATCCGCCTTCAGCGGCTCCGGCTCAGCGTCTGAAAAGTCCATTTGGGCACACGGCCCCTCCACTACCTCCATCGCTGAAGTGAAAGAATTAGTAGCGGCTTCACTGTATGCTTGAAGATAACAAGGCTTGCTCCCCCTGGTGGAATCTGAAGGAGGTGCACTTTCTACAAGGGAGTGGTTCTGGCTCTGTGCTGAGTCACTCACAGTGCAGGGGCGGGGTTCAGGTTTTCGCGCCCAACCCGGACAATATTCTGCAACAATTTCTTGCACAGTCCTGGTGCTCTCCCGACTTGGCGGGAGCCGCCATCTTAGGTGTGACTCACTGCTAGAGAGAGACTCCATTTTAATCACAGTCTCTGCAATTACACTAGGGCTCTCTGTATAGATAGGGGGGTAGCCTTCTGGTTTTCCCGCCAATCCTGGACAGTTTTCTTCCACACAATTTAGTGCAGGCTTGCAGCCAGCAGCACGTGCGCTCCCCTGCTCTGGCGGGAGACGCCATTTGGCTGGGTCGGCGTAAACCAGGGGGTACCCCTCAGACGGGCCCCCGGGCATACACAGGGCGGACGGTGCCTCTGCCAGGCATATATCCGCAGTGGGGATTGCCACAAAAAGTAGAGTTTTCCATGGGGACGTGGTATCCTGTTCTTCATCTAAGACACATGCACACGGCCACCCAGGAATTCTACGCATATAGTACTGAACCTCAACCGCGGGTGTATGTGCGGGAAGGCCTCCTACCGCCACCACCCGGCCAGGTTCCATATATTGCCTCAAACCCCAGGCAAGGACCTCGTGTCCGGACTTTACAAACATGGTGGACAAATTTGAAAAAAAATGGACAGGGCACCCCAGGTCTGGATCTCAGCAGCGCCTCCAAATGTAGCCCTCTTTCCCCCCCCTTAAGTGAGATTGGGGTGTGTAGGTGTATCTGACTACTTCTCAGTGTGGTGCTATACCTGTTGGCTCACAGGAGGGCTGAGCTTCCGCCACGGGGAACCTGGGGCATTTATACTAGGGGTACTTACTTCCAACGATGCAGCGCCTCCACCTGCGATGGCTCCCACCAGAGGGGGAGTGGTTCCTCGCAGGACAATCACAATAATCGATACTCACACAGATATATATATTAACTAGGGACTTTACTGAACATGCAAGAAAACAGATCACAGCAATATCATCATAACCTGTGTCCCTCTCTAGAGGAGACACTTACTGCGTCGCGCAGGATGCTTCCCCAACACTAGGTGATCCCACCCAGTGTCCCGAGAATCCCCACCCAATGTCTCGCACTCTAGTAGAGAACGTGGGTGACTGCGCAGTCACTAAGAACTACTAGGCCTGTTGGTGCACATGTGATTCAGAGTTACCTGCCGAGCACTCCGGTTCTCGGGCCTGCAACAATCTTCTCAAAGGGTCAGACGTGCGATGCATCCGTCTGATCCTATCCAGGTGATATTCTCCAGGACCCCAACGTGGGTCCCACCGCTTCACGGGAACAGCAACCGAATCACGGGAACAGCAACCGCCGCTATATCCCTATCTCGCTAACGGGCAGTAGCGTGGCAGGAACCCTAGCCTAGGGCCTGTCCCTGATGTACCGCAACCTGAGGTGACTTGGGGGAAACTCCTAGGGCCTGCGGGGTAATAACCTGCCCCACTCCCCTAACTCGTCCCAGTCCTGACTCTGGACACTGACTGAACACTAACACTAACACTAGCAGCTACGCACTGCAAACTTCGGAACGCGTACAGCAACTTGCTGCACACTAGCACTATGCCTTCTTGTCAAGCCTCACAGCACTGCCAGCCGTGACCCTGATAAGACAGCACTCACACACGCACTAAGGGCAGCGTCCCTATCTTGGGCCGTCCCTCAGCACTTACCCACTACCCTGGTGGGGAGTTGGGGCCTTACTTGGGATGTGGGGACCTTACTCGATGCAGGAGCTGCACATGCTCTCTGCACCCTTCCTTCTCTCACAGCTCCCCAGCTCCAACTGCCGTTCTCAGCGCGCGAAAAGTATCTTATTGCTCCCTCTGGAAATCCTTGGCCCTTATTGGCCACACGGAGGCAGCTGATGTGCTTGCCCCTAAGCCTCATGGGAGTTGTAGTCCCGTGGAGGCTGCAAATAAATTGGGGCCGCGTGCGCGCCTTTCCTGCGCCTGCGCTAACCCCTAATGGCCGCCGCAACCTCTCTAGGCTCTGTCCTGCACATGCGCGACCTCTCTGGAGCTCTCCTGCTGCCTGGCTATCCCTGCACATGCGCGAGCTGTTGCGCAATGGCGGCGCCCTGTACCCTGAGCCGCCGGGGCCTCGGCAACGCGATCGCGGCCCTAACAACGGGCCACTCGCGTCCCCGGCAACCGGCCGCATCAGGGAACAGCGCGCGACTCCCCGCTCCGGCCCCCACCCTTGGAAGTAGCCGACGGGCCCGGCGCTGGCTCCGACGGCACCCGCGACTGCACTGCTCCAAGGGAGGGGGGTCTCAAGGAGCTGCAGGAGCTCCGGGCTACATAACAAAGGTGGTAGGGGCTTGGACAGTAAGGCGATTGGTCCTTTCTACTTCTCTTTTAAAAGGTTCTTTCTTCTAAGATTACCAGCGGGTCATACCACAATCACCATTGCCACTGATTTTGGATATGCTTGTGATTGTGGGGAACATGTGAGTATATTCACATTATAGTCGTGATAATTTAAAAATTATTATCAGACATATTATCAGACATATTGCGCTATACTGTGTCATTTACTTTTTTTTGGTTACAACATCTGCGCTCCCCAAGTCCTGGACATCTACACTGAGGGATTGAGAAAGCAATTCACACTAAGGGTTTGAGCTGCAATCAATGGTTGTTTTATAGATTATAGCAATTTATTCACATTTTTATTTATTTCTTCACTTTATGATGTACAGTATGTGGATTATTTACTCTATGCATGTGTAAAGGTGTTATTTTTATTTACTTTATTTGAATTAAGGTGAAAAAGGTGGGGGTTGGGGCACAGAAAGAAAAGAGGGTATCGTGTTACTTTTTGTTTACATACATTTGTATACATACATATGTAACACATTTAATGGGGAGATATTACTCACATAGGTCGTTTAGACCTACTTGAGGTTCTTTTACTAAGATTACACACTATTTGAATCTTTGTAATTACTGATTGGGTGTAGAGCGCTACAGGTAACAATCATTCTTTCTAAGGATCAAATAACGTCTGAGGATTTACAGCCGATTAGGAAAGTTTGCATTTTTTTTTTTGCAATGATGCCAATATTAGTAAGTGTTCAGTAATTATGTACATCTGTGCTATTACATAACTATTCACCGTGATGGTATGACATTCTTTACTATATAAGGATATTTAATGCAAAAAATACAACAAGGATTCCGTGCTCATGCTGTCAGTAGAATATCCGTTTAACACCAAATGCCCTTGCAGCTGTGTGTGTGTAGCACCTCCCCAAACGCTCCTAAAGAAGAGACTTCCCAAAAAGGGAGTCTCAAACAGACAAATGAGGAAAGTATACACAAAGCACACCAGGTATTCGTGTATTAGCTCAAATAGAATATTATAATCAAATCTAATGGGTGAAAATTAGAGAATAAAAATCAATTTAATAATAGGTAAAATTACCACACATAATTTAAAATACAACACTTAGGAGGCGCCAGCCTCTCTTCAAGATAGAGAAAAAAATCCCTGCTTGTAATACATATAAGATGAACACAAATGCACAAATGCACAGATGCAATGGTCACAAGTACAGTCAGTCTGACAGATAAACACCTAGATATAGTGAAATGTAGTGACTGAACATAAAACTGCACTGAGGGGAATAGGTACTAGCCAGGAGTGAAAGGTAGGTTACCATTTGCTGGTGCTGATGGTCAGTCCGGACTACACCAGCATATGGCGATGACTCTTCCACCCGAACTCCCCAGATTCCCTGCTCCAACCAGTGAGTGATTGTGTTTAGTGACCTCTCGTGACCTCAAGCATTTTGCAACTGCGTGCTTTGTCAGGAGGTCACGTTAAAGGTCACTCACGTGCATAATAAAGCTCCAACAGCCAATGAAATCACTGTTACCAGCCCCGATGTCTTAATGACTTAAACAAAATACAAAAATGCCTCCAATATCATAATACATGGGGAAATGTATTACCATTCATATATAATCAATAAACAACACTCTACCCATGATAAGGCAAAACAGACATAAACATAATGTTAGAAATACCTAAAATGTATAAAAATATACAATAAAATACATATTCTATCAACGGACAAGCAGATAACACATTCTATCTAAGAAAAGGTGTTAATTCTATTAATTGAAAACTTTAGGATACTTTGAATCAAAGGTATACAGCTGAACCCTGTTATAACGTAGTGCTTGGGGTCCACATAATGTGACCGTGTTATATCGAGGATCGTGATCTGGGGTTCCGCGTCCGCCAAAGGGGGAGAGCTTGGATAACTCTCCCAGCTGTCCCAGACCCGGAGCAGCTTCGCAGGATGCTGGGAATCTGACACCACTGGTCAGCCATTGCAGGGGGGGGTCTCTGTGTGCATCTATCTCTGTGTGTGTCCATTAGCAATAAAGCATTGAATAGATATGTAAAAAAAAAAACCTTGGAGATTTTCTACTGTAAATCGGGAACCACGCTCAGACCGCATTATAAGCGGATCCACGTTGTAGCGAACCACACTATAATGGGGTTGATCTGTAGATCCAATATTGCTCTCGTTTTAATTTAAAAAAAGTCTCTATTACCTTGTCTCAAAGTGCGTGGAACACATTCAATCCCCATAAAGCTGATAGAACTGGGATCACAATTATGTACTTCCTTGAAGTGTTTTAATAATGGTGTTAATGGTTGACCCTTTTCTAATAGCTTAGGTATGTTTTTAATATTCCTTGTGTTCCAACATTCTTAGTTTCAATGCCCTTTTTGTTTTGCCAATGTACTGTAAATTACATTGGCACTGTAGTACATACACTACATGTGTAGTTAGACAATGAATAACATTTGTAACTTTATATGTTTTGTTTGTTACTGAAAAAACTGCCTGCTTATCAGTTTTAACATGATTACAAACCTTGCATTTTCCGCACTTGTACTTTCCAACAATACCCAATTGGGTCCTAATATTACTGGGCACTTTATTTAATGTTTAATGCAAGCATTGCAATTAAACTATATGTTATTTTTTGTTGTTGAAGTTATACATCTAGAACAGTGTTTTTTAACAGGGGTTCGTAGGGTTATCCTTAAAGGGCTCCCTGCAATGTTCAGGTCAATTGACAATTGTACCAAATATAGAAGAATTTACAATGCATTGGATCTTAGATGCACTATTAGAGCGGGTTAGAGGTTAATTTCAATGCACCTGATCTCAGACATGCTATTAGAGAGGGTTGGGGTTCATTACAATGCACCTGATCTCAGATGTGCTTTTAGAGAGGGTTGGGGTTCCTTACAATGCATCTGATCTCAGATGTGCTATTAGAGAGGGTTAGTGGTTCATTACAATGCACCTGATCTCAGATGTGCTATTAGAGGGGATTGGATTTATGAAGAATTTCACAATATTGTTATAGGGTTCCTTAACCAAATGTTTTTTGAAAACCACTGAGCTAGAAACCCATTTTAGGTTCCTAGCTTCAGTTATATCTGTTTATGCTGGGTTATTTTCTCTGTACAGTATGTCATTATGTATAGTGCTACTGTATAATGTATCTCACTTATTATATTGATCAATGGAATATAAATACGTTTTCCTTTTCTCACTGATTTCTTATATCCGAAAACTTGTTACCCAACTCTGTCTTGCTGTCTCATTACAGTGTTTAGCTACTTAGAAAACGGCACAGCAAACTTCACGGAAGACCAAGAACAGAAGAGCATTAACTCCACGGTACAAAACTGCTTTTATCTTTACTCCAAATCCCACAGTATTGTGTAATTATTTTACTGATATTTTTATATTTCCAGAAACAGGGGTTTTAACATAGAGAGTAAATATAACGGCCTATTCAGAAATGTTTTTTTTATGCCAAGTCTGTAAGTAAGTACACAAATGAAGTATTATTACATATGCCTAGCAGAGTCTTTATTACTGAATACACTATGAAAAAAGCTGTAAGCATAGGGATTCAACATTTGTTTATGGCCTTGAAAACAACTGTACATACATCAATTAAAAAAAAAAAACATTATTACAGATTCCAAAATTCACCTGTATTAGTTAAATTAATGGAGGAAATAATGCAGGACATACAGTATCTATATAAAACTTTATGATAAATGTAGACATAAAAGGTCATATGTCTGAAACCATAATACAAGGAGAAGGGCAATATAGGGCACAATGGATTTGAAATGAATCTAATTTATTATTTAGCCAAAAAAAACACAACATTTCGACCTTAAAGGTCTTTGTCAAGTGAGGCACCAATAATTGTATCATACTTGAAATACCTGTTGGTGTGCAGCTTTCACCTTATTCCATAATGAAACCATAATACACCATATAGTGCCATCAAAAAAATTTGCTTAAAGGTCTATAAGGCTGAGTCCCCGCTGGCGCTGAGCGCATTCATGCTTAGAGCATGAGCGCCAGATGTTCTGCAACTTGCGGGCGCGCGCGCAGTGGGGAGGAGCGGGGGGGCGCAATTGCGGGCTATCGGTGCAAACGGGAAAGTTTAAAAATTTTATTTACAAAAGCGCCGAGCATGTGTGCCCGCTCATGCGCACACGCGGGAACGTGCATATATAGATGTAGCCAGGTCCCCCCTGTCATGGCTGACCCCCTCCTCCCTTTCGGCAGACGCTGTGTGCGAGGGAGTGAGGGGGGGCCGGCGCGCGAAGGAGAGATCCCTGGTAGCTAGGGACGCGAGCGGCAAGCAGGCCGGTTGCCGGGGACGCGATCGGGCCATCGCTAAGGCTGCGATCGCGTTGCTACCGGCCCGGCGGCTCGGGAAGCAGGGCGCCGCCATGTTAGGGCTGTTGCGCATGCGCAGTGCCCTTGAAACCAGCGCGGGAGGACCAGATAGCTCGCGCATGCGCGAGATGAGCATGCCAGCCCCCAGGGTGCATAGGGGTAGAGACACCTGACGCAAGGGAGCCAATAGGGCTGAGGGATTTGCCTGGGAAGAGATTGCTACATTTCGCGGGGTTTTGCAGCCACGCAGGCAGTCAGGATCCGGACTAGATAGGGGTAAGAGGTGGATGCAGGGGTCAGTGACCCTCTGCATTAGGCCAGCAGCCCCCAAGGTCCCAGTTAGGTCCTGAGCTATCTAGTAGCTTGTGGAGCTTAGGGACAGGCCCCAGATAGGGACACTGCCCCATTATTGGTTGAATAGACAGGGACACAGTGTTGAAGCCGTGTGGCCCTGTGAGGTGGGTTCTGGGCTCAGGACCCCACCAAAGACCCTGCGACAAGGAGTGACATTGTTCGCGCTGGACTTTCAACCCACGCGGTGTGGAGGACCACGTCGGATCGTGCGGATTTATATCGCGGTACCCGTGGCTGGAGCCCGGGCAGGTAACCTGCAACTCACGTGCACCAACCAGGCCTATCACCAAACATAGTGGCTGCGCAGTCACACATACACATGTACAGTGGTATTTGACTTCGGGAGCACGAGACATTTGGGTGGGGGTTACTGGACACAGGGTGGGGTCACATTGTGGGTGGTTAGCGTCCGCCGTGACGCCTAGAGGTGTTAGCGTCCGCCGTGACGCCTAGAGGTGATAGCGTCCGCCGTGACGCCCAGAGGTGATAGCGTCCGCCGTGACGCCTAGTGTGGTTAGTGTCCGCCGTGACACCCAGTGTGGTTAGCGCCCGCCGTGGCGCATGATGAGGTTATGCTGTTATGATGTTATGATGTTATTACGTGATATGTGTGTTTCCATGCAGTAAAGCCAGTCCTGTTTTATATTCAGTAGCGTTGTGTGGTTGTTTCCTGTGAGGGCCTCCTCCCACTCCATTGGGATCCCTCCCAGGTGGAGGCGTTGCACCTAGAGATGTATGATATGTATGTACCCCAGGTTCCCCAAGCGGAGGCTTAGGCTCCTGAGAGCCACACAGGTTGCACAGCAACCTGTAGCGGCGGTATTCATAGGGAACACCCGTTACATTTGGAGGCGCTGCTGAGAGTCAGACCTGGGGTGCCCGAACTCAGTAAAAATGTCGTTAGGTTACACGTTACCTTCCCGCCAAGAGGTGTACACGTGGGCGGTAAAAAGGCAAGTCCCGCCCTCACAAACCCTTGCTGTAGGACAAGTTCCCGCCAATGCCTCATCCTATGAACTATGTTTAATCCTAATGCAGTACCCAGGCTTAGAAGATGCCAGAATCTTGGGTCGCCGCTCCGACCCAGATGGGTCATGGTGCACCGTATTAATCACTGGGGGATGTGAATTGTCGCCACAGCAAGGCCCATCCAACTTGCGTTTCCACGGGGCCCTCCGGCATATATCCTGAAATGCCGATAAAACCCGAACCCTGTAGCCCCAGTACAGACCTGCTAGAGACTAGTATGCGCATGTCCCTGTCCCCACCAGAAAGTATATGCGGGGATGAGGCCAGTGTATTATCCTGTGCTAATTGTCGCTCAAGCAGACGGAGCTCCAGCCCCAGTAGAATGGGAGAAATCCAATTACTAGCCCAGGCCATCCAACAACTGGGTGGGCCCAAGCACGAATCCCCTTCCCCTCAGCCATACCGCAAGTTAAAGCTCTTTTCAGGGGTAAACCCTACTCCCACTGGTGAAGAGGCTTTTGATGTTTGGAAGGAATATGCTTCACAGGTACTGGAAGAGTGGACCTGTCCTGATGAGGTGAAAAGACAACGAATCATGGAGTGCCTGCGCCCGCCTGCGTCCACTACCATCAAGATGTATAAAGATCAGCATACTGAGGTTACCGCACATCAGATGATGGAGTCGCTTACCCGGGCATATGGTAAGGAAGATGATGTGAGTGAGTTATGGACTAAGTATTACAATCTCCGCCAGAAAGAGGGGGAAGACCTATCCGAGTTCATACAACGGATCCAATTGCTCTTGTGGGAGCTACGTTCCCGCCAAGTCATCAAGGCCTCAGAAGTAAATGAGTATAGGCGCACTCAATTCCTGCAGGGAGCCATACCCACGCACCATATCGTGGTAATGATCAGATGCACGCTACAGAAGGGGGACCCCCCTACTCTGGAAGACCTACTGGATGAGGTGAAGGGTCATGAGGCCTATACTAGGTTGCATACGCCCAAGAAGGCCAAAGACCCTCGCAAGGATGAGACCAAGGAAGCAACAGTGCCCAAAGCAAAGGGAAGCAAGAGCGGTAAGGATACGGCCACCCCGGAGGTGCCTAGGTCCGCTCCCAGGTCACTTGACGGTCCGGGTCCCCGCCCAGACTTCCGTTGCTTCAACTGTGGCGAGCAGGGCCATGTTGCAAGGAGCTGTTCGCACCCCACTAAGGCCCAGACCTACACCGTGACCGTGCGGAAGGCAATCTCGTCCCTATCAACCGTACCTGAGGATGTTGCTGAGGAGTCGGGGAGGCCTTCCACGGAGGAGACGCCCCCGGCCGATGCTTACTGCCGAGTAGGGCCCACCATTGTAATAAGAGTCGTCGTGGAGGGGATATACTCTTCAGCACTTCTGGACACTGGATCACAAGTGACCATCATCTACCGTCCATTCTACGACCAGCACCTCAGTCATCTTCCCTTGCAGTCAGCCGAAAAGATGAAGTTATGGGGACTGAGTAAAGATGATTATCCCATAGACGGAATAGTGGCGGTCAAGCTGGATATCTTGCAGTTGAACACTAACAAGTCGCATCCCATGCTGGTGGAAGCTTTGGTCTGTCCGGAGGCTCGAGAACATCCCAGTGCCCCCATCATACTAGGCACGAATGCAGATATTGTGAGGTCGGTGATTCACTCATTCCTACAAGAAGCCGGCGAGCTACCGTTGTCATCCCTGAATATAGCCCCTGGCCTGCGGGAAGAATGCTATAGGGTGGCGTATGAAGAAGAGTATGGTGAAATCTTTAATCAAGAGCGAGGGTTATTGCAGATTCCACCAGGGGGAGTGAGGCAAGTGACAGCGCTGATCGAGTACCCCAGTCGGCACGAACACGACCGATACTTCTCGCTGGAGACCCTCCCCGAGTCTGAGAGTCAGTGGGGATACCGAATGATACCTGAAGTACGGGATTGGCCATCTACTGTCCCCAGGAAGATTACCGTGTCTATCCAGAACATGTCTCTCCATACCGTGCCGCTGGAAGTAGGACAAAGGTTGGGTAGAATTTATCCTGTGGATCCTGTAGACGACCCAGTGACCGTTCACACTGCCCGTGTGGGAGAAGAGGCCGAGGCACTACAATTCGACTTCGGAGAGTCTCCCCTGGAGGAAGCATGGAAAGAGAAGCTACGTGCTCAGTTGAGAGAGAGACGAGATGTGTTCTCTACTAGTGAGATGGACGTGGGATGCAGCAGAAGCGCTCAGCACACGATTCGTCTGAATGATGACACGCCATTTAGGGAAAGGTCGCGCCGCTTAGCTCCCAGAGATGTGGAGGATGTGCGTGGTGTCCTGAATGAGATGGAAACGGCCGGTATAGTGACCGGATCTCGGAGTCCCTATGCCTCACCGATTGTGGTGGTACGAAAGAAGAATGGGTCTGTTCGATTGTGCGTGGACTACAGAACATTGAACAGACGTACTGTGCCTGACCAATACACGCTACCCCGAATAGAGGAGATTCTCAGCGCACTGTCCGGAAGCCAGTGGTTTAGCGTGTTGGACCTTCGATCTGGGTATTACCAGGTTCCGATGAGCCCCACTGATCAAGAGAAGACGGCGTTCGTCTGTCCTCTGGGATTTTATCAGTTCACTCGGATGCCCCAAGGTATCTGTGGCGCTCCAGCCACTTTCCAACGGCTTATGGAAAAGACGATTGGAGATATGTGTCCGCGTGAGTGTCTGGTCTACCTAGACGACATAATTGTGTTCGGAACCACACTTGAAGAACACGAGACTAGGCTGATGAAAGTGTTGGATCGCTTAGGGAAAGAAGGCCTGAAGCTCTCCTTGGATAAGTGCCGCTTCTGTCGAACATCGGTCACTTATGTGGGTCATATCGTGTCCGCAGACGGAGTGGCCACCGACCCGGCCAAGGTGGAGGCGGTGGTGAATTGGCCAAGACCAGAGAATGTGATGGAGCTGAGGTCATTTCTCTGGTTCTGTGGATACTATAGACGATTCGTGGACGGATACTCCAAGAAGGCAGCTGTGCTGAACGATCTGCTGAAGGTCTATCCAGAGGAACCCAAGCAGAAGAGGACCACCCCAAGGACC
Source organism: Ascaphus truei (assembly GCF_040206685.1). NCBI lineage: Eukaryota > Metazoa > Chordata > Amphibia > Anura > Ascaphidae > Ascaphus > Ascaphus truei. The sequence goes on from NC_134484.1 coordinate 317,180,974, forward strand.
CCCTTCGGGGATCGGTGGACGCCCGCTTGTGAAGAAGCATTTAAGAGGCTGAAGAATAGTTTAACAGAGGCTCCCGTCCTAGCCTATGCTGATCCGGAGAAGCCTTACATTCTGCACGTGGATGCCAGCCTCAACGGATTGGGAGCTGTGCTACACCAGAAGTACCCCACTGGGCTTCGTCCTGTGGCATATGCAAGTAGAAGTTTGACTCCCAGTGAAAATAATTATCCAGTTCACAAGTTGGAGTTCCTCGCCCTCAAATGGGCCATATCTGACAAACTACATGATTACCTATATGGGGTCACCTTCGAGGTCCGAACAGACAACAATCCGCTGACCTATGTACAAACCACGGCCAAGTTAGATGCGACCGGTCACAGATGGTTGGCCACCCTTGCCAATTACCAGTTTTCTATGAAATATAAGCCTGGACCTCTCAATATAGGAGCCGATGCTCTATCTAGGAGATCGGGACTGGGCGAGACCGCCGACGATGGCCCTTGGGAAGAAATTCCAGGACCAGGAATGAGAGCTATGTGTTCCACTGCGGCTATTGTAAACGACCGAGTGGCATTCTCCGAGCTACGAGTAGTGGATTCTTTAGGGTGTCGACCTCAAGCCCTTCCAGAAGCTTACTGCCACCCCGATGGCATGGGTCTAACACAAGACGTTATCTTCACGGTGAAGGAACTGGTACTAGCACAGACACATGATCCTGCGGCTAAGGCTGTCCGAGAGGCCCTACACAAAAATGACTCTTCACTGGTGAAACGGGCTCCTCGCGAGGATGTGCGTCTTCTCATGAGAGAATGGGATAAGTTTGAGATGAATAACGGCCTACTCTATAGGGTTGTTCAATTCCACAATCATCCTGACCGTCGACAACTATTTCTACCTCGGAGTATGCAAGGCCTCGTTTTAAGATCACTACATGATGATCATGGACATTTGGGGGTGGATAAGACCTTGGGTTTAGTGCGAGACCGGTTCTTCTGGCCTAGAATGCGGGAGTCATTGAACAACACTGCAGAAAATGTCTACGGTGCATTCATAGGAAGACCCTTCCCACCCGTGCTGCTCCAATGGGCCATCTCAAAAGTGCTGGGCCTATGGATTTAGTTTGTATGGACTTTTTGTGCATAGTGCCAGATTCAAAGGGTATAGGAAATGTGCTAGTAGTGACAGATCACTACACTCAATACGCTCAAGCCTTCCCCACGAAGGACCAGAAGGCTACCACAGTGGCTAAAGTACTGTGGGAGAAGTATTTTGTGCATTATGGTCTGCCCAGCAGGATGCACTCTGACCAGGGACGGGATTTTGAGAGCAAGCTGATCAAAGAGTTGTTAACACTGTTGAACATTCAAAAGTCCAGGACTACTCCCTACCACCCAGAGGGAGATGCGCTCCCTGAAAGATTTAATCGGACATTGCTGGACATGCTAGGCACTCTGAAAAATTCCCAAAAAGGAGAATGGAGTAAACATGTTGAGGCCTTGGTGCATGCCTACAATTGCACTAGGCACGAGTCCACCGGGTACACCCCATACTTCATGATGTTCGGGAGAGAAGCCAGACTGCCAATCGACATCCGCCTACGAGTATACCCAACATGGCTCATTATCGATATGTGCAGAGACTCCAGGACAGTCTGAACCGTGCCTATCAGTTAGCCGAAAGAGCCACCGCTCGACTGAATGCCAATAATAAAAGACGGTACGACCACAAAGTACGCTATAGAGCGCTCCAACCGGGAGACGCAGTTCTCCTACGCAACTTAGGGATTCCAGGCAAGCACAAGTTAGCTGATCGCTGGAGAGAGGGGCCTTTTCAAGTAGAGTCCCAAATGCCGGGCCTCCCTGTTTATCGCATACGTGACGTGAATGGCAGGGTAAAAGTCTGGCACCGAAACCACTTGTTACCTATCTCCCAACTGGGAGAAAGTGAACCCGAAACAGAAACAGTAACAAACGACAGTGAGCCTGAAGAGTCTATTGAGAATCCAGGGCCCACAGATGAGACAATTCAAGATCCTTTGGAGGGAACATCCAACAGAGACTGGTGGGCACCTCCCGAAGGAGCAACAAGTAAGGGGCCGGCTGACAAAGTACCTTCATCAGAATTATCACCAAGTAACCAATCATTAGATCCTACCACTCCGAGTTTTGTGCCTCAAAGAGACAATGTTCAGTTACAAAGAGACTTTCCCCAAACTGGTTCACCCTCTGCCAGAGAGTCTAGGCCTCAAGCCTACGATGGTCTGTCTCAAGAGGAAGAAATGGAGACTGAGACTCGCAGGAGTCAGCGAGTGAGACGCCCTCCCACTAGAGTGGCTTATGATTCATTAGGGGCACCTCACTATGAGTCTCAGCAGCAAGCTAAAGCCAAGCTAGCCTCAGTTATAAATATGTTTGTTGAACTGTACAATCTCGTTTAGAGTAATCGTTAAGTTGTATTTTTACACTGCATTTTTATTATATAATTTTGGTACACTGTTGGAAGGTTATGTGGTTCAAGCGAGGACGTTGAAGTTCTCACTAGGGGGAGGATGTAGCCATGTCCCCCCTGTCATGGCTGACCCCCTCCTCCCTTTCGGCAGACGCTGTGTGCGAGGGAGTGAGGGGGGGCCGGCGCACGAAGGAGAGATCCCTGGTAGCTAGGGACGCGAGCGGCAAGCAGGCCGGTTGCCGGGGACGCGATCGGGCCGTCGCTAAGGCTGCGATCGCGTTGCTACCGGCCCGGCGGCTCGGGAAGCAGGGCGCCGCCATGTTAGGGCTGTTGCGCATGCGCAGTGCCCGAACCCAGCGCGGGAGGACCAGATAGCTCGCGCATGCGCGAGATGAGCATGCCAGTCCCCAGGGTGCATAGGGGTAGAGACACCTGTAGGGCTGAGGGATTTGCCTGGGAAGAGATTGCTACATTTCGCGGGGTTTTGCAGCCACGCAGGCAGTCAGGATCCGGACTAGATAGGGGTAAGAGGTGGATGCAGGGGTCAGTGACCCTCTGCATTAGGCCAGCAGCCCCCAAGGTCCCAGTTAGGTCCTGAGCTATCTAGTAGCTTGTGGAGCTTAGGGACAGGCCCTAGATAGGGACACTGCCCCATTATTGGTTGAATAGACAGGGACACAGTGTTGAAGCCGTGCGGCCCTGTGAGGTGGGTTCTGGGCTCAGGACACCACCAAAGACCCTGCGACAAGGAGTGACATTGTTCGCGCTGGACTTTCAACCCACACGGTTTGGAGGACCACGTCGGATCGTGCGGATTTATATCGCGGTACCCGTGGCTGGAGCCCGGGCAGGTAACCTGCAACTCACGTGCACCAACCAGGCCTATCACCAAACATAGTGGCTGCGCAGTCACACATACACATGTACAGTGGTATTTGACTTCGGGAGCACGAGACATTTGGGTGGGGGTTACTGGACACAGGGTGGGGTCACATTGTGGGTGGTTAGCGTCCGCCGTGACGCCTAGAGGTGTTAGCGTCCGCCGTGACGCCTAGAGGTGATAGCGTCCGCCGTGACGCCCAGAGGTGGTAGCGTCCGCCGTGACGCCTAGTGTGGTTAGTGTCCGCCGTGACACCCAGTGTGGTTAGCGCCCGCCGTGGCGCATGATGAGGTTATGCTGTTATGATGTTATGATGTTATTACGTGATATGTGTGTTTCCATGCAGTAAAGCCAGTCCTGTTTTATATTCGGTAGCGTTGTGTGGTTGTTTCCTGTGAGGGCCTCCTCCCACTCCATTGGGATCCCTCCCAGGTGGAGGCGTTGCACCTAGAGATGTATGATATATATGTACCCCAGGTTCCCCAAGCGGAGGCTTAGGCTCCTGAGAGCCACACAGGTTGCACAGCAAGTAGCAGCGGCGGTATTCATAGGGAACACCCGTTACATATATATATATGCAAGTGACCGCGCCAAGCGCCGCCTGCTCAGCGAGCTCAGAGCTGGTGGGGACTCAGCCTAGGGTGTCTTATTGCGCTTTAAGGTGTCTTATGGCTCGGCACTGCTTTGTAAATATTGCCCATATTCCCACAACAACAGTATGCCTAACTGGCTAATATTGTTCACTACATTTAAGTAATATTCCTACAGGCTTCATTACTTAACTCAAGAACCAGTTTGGCATTGAGTTGTGGTATTACTTGACCATTGTTGGCATGGCTGGAGGAGTTGAAGGCCCCAAAATAGGTTATGTTGGGATTGTTAATATTATAGGGTACATTTGTTTTAATTACATTTTATTTTAATGCTAGCCGTTATTTCATTTGAAATGTCTGGGCATTCCTACGCCATTCGTGCTTAGAATTGAACCCTTTGACCATGGTTTCTGAATGTTCTAAAGTAGTTTTAGCCTTTTTGGTTTAATATGCAGTGAAATACATATGTCATTAACGTTACCATTCCTGTCACAAGGTCAAATCCATGTCATGTGCCTGTGTAGGAATCCATAATTATATATTGCTTCAAATTTATCTTGCAAATAACACCTTGTAGTTAGATTTTTCCTTCTTTCTCAACATTCATAGTATGATAAATATGTGGGGTATAATTAGGAAGGAAGATGCTGATTGGGCAGAGGTAGCCCTTTCAAGTAGTCAAGAACAGGAAACCTAAAGCTGATATTTAAGTTGACATAAATGTCACATCACAGTATTGTCAACCCTCTCCAAATAAGAAATCAGAAAAATTATTAACTCAGACAGGATATAAAACCTTCAGACAGCAGACATGGAGAAAAGTCCATCTTAGTTAAAGCATGTAAATGTATTATTAATTTGGACACAACATTTTCCCTGATGGTTTGAGAAAAATAATTCAGTCGTTTTTATGTAACATCAAATGGACATTGGAGCCATGATACCAAATCTTAATTAACCTTTTCATAAACTGTGCAGTGCTTGTTATTTAATGTAATCATTATGTTAAAAGTGATGGAGAATTTCTTAAAGAAACATGTTATTTCCATAACATTTTCTATGATGCAATAGATGTTTTTGCAGGATATATACACTAGATATCTATTATTCCTTGGTTTATAATTGGTACAATTGGAAGAAAATGTAACCTACAGTACTTATATAAAATTAGTTTTTCTTATACAGGCATACCCCGGTTTATACATATCGCTCAATAGGCAAACGGCAGCTCACGCATGTGCCTGTCAGCACGTCCTTAACAGCAATACCGGCTCCCTACCTTTACCGAAGCTGTGCGCAAGCGGGGAGACTATAGAGCCTGTTACAAATGCGTTATTTACATCAGTTATGCACATATATGACGATTGCAGTACAGTACATGCATCGATAAGTGGAAAAAAGGTAGTGCTTCATTTTAAGTACATTTTCACTTTACATACATGCTCCGGTCCCATTGCGTACGTTAATGCGGGTTATGCCTGTATACAGTTTTGCCTTGATACATTGAGGGTTACTTACAAATGTCTACCGAATGCAAAACTTGAGCAAGACCAATTTAAAAGAAATGCACCAGATGAATCAGAGAAACTCAAATGCATTCCATTGGAATTTATTTTCTTTGATAAATATGGTGCTATTTTGTTTTCCGTGTTTTTACACTGTTTTCAAGCTGTTAGATGTTAGTAAATAGATTGTGGACTTTAAGTTTATTCAAAGTTCTATTAGTCATATAGGTCATGGAGAAAAGTACAGTAATATATCTAATACTGTAGCTCTGCTGTTGGTCATTTGAAATGTATCATAACCTACCACAACTTCTAATGTTAAGATTTAAGGTGAAAAATATCTGGTGACAATAGAAATTCACCATTTTAAACCTAAAATCGCACCCTACACAAATGATAATTTGCAGCCAGGAGACTAAGTAAACCCTATGTATTGTATGTACAGTAATGAAGCACTGCAGAATGAAAAAAAATATGTGCTACAGTTTTGCAAAATTGTACCCTGTATCCTAACTCTGAATAACACATTGACAAATTTTGCACAGTCTATACAACACACAATGATTTTAATAAGAGCTGGTTATGAGCCTAAGTGCTTGGTCCCGCTGCGTCCGGTGGCGCGTGCGGCCACCAGCCCCTTACCTGCAATCCGTTGGTCCCCGCTGCCTCCTCCCTCCGTGGCTCACTACGTGCTGTGACGCGTCAGCCGGCCAGCGCTACCAGAAGAAGGTGTTCTGAAGCGTTGACGCATCACGTGGTGCGTGTGTGAGCTAATGAGGTAAGCAGGGGAGCAGGGAAGGAGCTCGTAGGGAGGCGGCCTGTTGAGCTGTGTCATGGCTTGTTTTTTTTTTGTTTGTGCTAGAGCGTGATCGTATCTCCGGGCTCCTGCACACCGGAGGAGGGGAGGGGGGTACGAACGGACGGACCCTCCGTTCAAACCATGCCCCCCCCCCGCTCAAACCACACACCCCCAGCTCCGGCTCCTGCTCCCTACAGACCGCAGATAGCGGTCTGTGCCTCTCAGCGCGCTGCCTGCATGCAGTGCGGACACGTTGACTGAGGGAGCGGGGCCTTAGCCTTACTGATGGAAGAGACCATTTTTTTTAAATTCATAAACAGCTTTTCTACAGTAAGTATATATAATATTTTGGTTGAATATGTGAATTGACCGCCATTGCAGCATCCCCAATTTGACTCTCACTCATTGGAAGATAGCCTCACTCATTCCCAGCATCAGTGGCCTTCAATGGGCTGATACTCCCAGATACCAGGAAAAAACTGTTAAAATGTAATATTTTGGTCCAGCACCCTTTAAATTTAAATATAACAAATATTTTTTTCAGAGTAAAATAAACAGTTTTTGGGCTCTATGACAAGTTTCATTTATTTGTATTGGGCAGTAAATAATCTTTAGAATTCACTTCTCATTATAACTCATTAGCAAGTTTTGCAGGTTCTGATACAGAAAAACAGACATTGCTATGGATATAACTTCAGGTTACAGTATCATACATTTTTTTTTCTTCCACTTCTCCTAATACTGCTGCTCACGTAGTGGTCTGACTTGTAGCGCTGGTCTCACTTAGAGACTGTACTTGACCTGGTGGATCATAGCTTCCATTTATGCTCTATCTTAAAGCGGGGAGCAGGGGAGCCACTGCTAGGCTCCACCTACTAAATGGCATTCTCCCCTGACTCTTCCTCCACTCTTTCCCTCCATAATAAATTAAAAATATATAGGGAGAAGGTAACAGACCTTTATAAATGTATTTCAAGATTAGCTTGTTGATATTCTGAAGCTGAAGGACTCCTAAAATTTCCCAGAATATCCTTGACTTCCTTTGGGGACAGAGCTTTTAGCCACGCTGTTCCCACTCTGGGGCAATCTGCCTCATACAGTTCTAGAAGCCACCTTTGTGGAAATCTATCAAAACAGGCTCAAGACCTAACTGCTTACCCAGGTATTTAATATAATGAACCACATTATATATTTTTAATATAATGAACCACACCTGGCATTTAATAGCTACAGTACCATCCACTCCTGTATTGCATATTTGCTTCTGTTTGGTCTCTTCTATTACGTTAATGTGTTTTTTCTTTTCCCCCTTCTGTAACTGTGAAGTGTTGTGTGTCCCATTGGGAGAAAAGCACTATATAAAGTTATCATCATCATCATCATCATCATCATCATCATCATCATCATCGTCATCATCGTCATCATCGTCATCATCGTCATCATCGTCATCATCGTCATCATCGTCATCATCGTCATCATCGTCATCATCTTCATCATCGCCATCATCATCATCATCGTCATCATCGTCATCATCGTCATCATCGTCATCATCGTCATCATCGTCATCATCTTCATCATCGTCATCATCATCATCATCACATCATCATCATCGTTATTTAGAGAGGCACCAACTTCTCCCCCGGCAATCAGTTTAATAGTTTAATTAACAATTTAATTGTTACAGAGGGCCTCTGTAATAGCTGCACCGGACCCCCCACAGCACTGGCCCACCGGTGCAAGATTGAACAACCAATAGGGCAATCCACCCCTGACATTAATAATAAAAATATAAACTATACAACTACTGTATGAAACAAAATTATAAACCATAAAACAATTTAAAACTTAATAAACTTCATAAACTAACTATAACTTTCTAACTATTTAACTGTAACACACAAACTATAACTATAGAACTATAACTATAAAACTGTAACTCTAACAAACTACAACTATAATATAATGATATAACTATAACTAACTGATTAATAACTCTCAAACTATAACAAACAATAACTAACTGGAGATGGGCTAACTTGTCGCAAACTTTGAGTTGTCCTCAAAATTGGCATATCTTCAAAAGTGCAAATCTTCAATGACGAGTGCGAGTTTGGAAAAACCTGCCACTCTTTTATTTTATTATTATTTCATTGTGCAAAATGTATGCACCAAAATAAAAACAAAAGAGTTTGCAAAAACAGATTTCCATTATTTCACTCTGATTTAGACGCACAAACTGCGCAGAAGAACTCTTGCGGGTTTACCAGGATTGACAAAAGTTTGCGCAAATGTTCATGGACCGAAATTCACTACGTTTCCCCATCTCTATAAATATTCCCAACAATAACACTATATATAACTAACCATGAACTGTATTTCTTTTATTTTGATTCTGCTCTCACACCACACACTGTGTGTGTGTGTGTGTGTGTGTGTGTGTGTGTGTGTGTGTGTGTGTGTGTGTGTGTGTGTGTGTGTGTGTGTGTGTGTGTGTGTGTGTGTGTGTGTGTATATGTGGGTTCTCAAATATTAAATGCTTTTAAATGAATTATCCTTATCTCCAAACCTCAGTATTATAAGATATCTTTCTTAGGTCAATCTATCTGCATCTCTCAAAACGTAATTAATGTATGCTTACCTAACACATGTCCACCATTAAGACTGAGTGGCTTATTTCAATGAGCTCTGAAGGACTGAAAACTCCTATTGATTTGAATAGTCCCCCTAACTCAATGAATGGAATGACTCAATGAGGAGAAGTCGGTGTCACCAGTAGGATCACCAGATCGCAATCATTTTTGTCAGTAGATACCATACCAGCATTGATCACTCATGCTGTAATCTTGAGGTCCAAACACTAATACAGATATCTCACCCCTTGGATAAAAACAGAGGCTTGTTGTTAGAGAGGTGCAAATGTGTCTGAGTTCACTTTAATACCTTTTAAGCTTTTCACATATTGGCCAGTGGATATAATTCTGTTTATTTCACATATTCAAACGTTTCACAATTCATTTTAATTAACATTTTCTCATTTTCACCTACAAGTTTATTTCTTTGGCGGAGGAAAGAGAGAGCACGAGATTGTCCATTCTGCCTATATAACACAGAAACTAAGTGACCTACTCAACTTGAAATAACCATTATATCTAAAGAAATTATTATTTTTACAATATTAATAAAATGTAAATTAGAATTGCCTGCATCTTTTTTATTGTAAAACCTCAGACCTTAGTTAATCCTTGGCTTTCTCTCATATTTGGAAGAGCCTAATATCTATTTAACCCTGTTTCCCCCACCCAATCTCATATAGGGTCTATCAAGGGGAAAGCTGCTCTGGTTACTTATGGTAGTTTGGTGCATACCTGCTGGTAACAGGGGGCCCTGAGTCTCCCGCCTGGTGTTATGGGGGAGGTCAGGACAGGCTTCTGGGGTCTTGCCTGAATCGTACTCACGGTGACAGCGCCCCCATCTCTTGCAGCCCCCGGAGGTGTGGGGAGAAATCTCTGCAGGAGAACAACCTCTTCTTCTTTCTGATAGATTTCAGTCTCAGGCCAGAAGAACGTGGAAAAAGATGATCTTTATTCTGGTTGCTCTTTCTCACACAATCAACGGCAGTGTACAGTTTGCACCAAATCAATTCTTTAACAATCAGGTCTTTAGGATGTCTCTGGACCTACACTCCCGACCACTGGCCACCAGGAGCAGTCATTGCTCTTCCCATACCCCCTGGTATGGTAAGGGGAATAGTCTTCCACCTTTCCCCTCAGGGAAGGCACCCAGTAAGCAGAGCCCTGCTCACTAGTTTGGATAGACTACACCTCTATCACGGTAGAGGCACACTGCTAAATAGAGGAAGTGCAACTCCTTGAGTCAGTTCCAGTAAGAACAATCCCCTATCCCTGATGGACAACAGGCCTGATGGCACTACCTTCTCTGACTCACTGAGCTGCAAGGTGTGGGGAAAACCCATGATTACTCCTGGCAACCTACCGTTATTAGGGATTACTGCCAGGAGAAGGGCAGACTTATAGCCCAAAACCAGCCAGGGCTACATCTATCTCAAACCTTTTTCAATTCCCTTACTGTAGTAGCCTCTTTCATCTCTGTTGGGAGGCTATTTCATGAATCTACCACCCTTAGCTTAGAGCATCACCTCTTGCTCTATCACCCCTCTTTCTCTGAAATATGCTTCCCTACTGAACTTTGTGTAAACATGTTATATATTTGATGTCACGGGAGACCACGGTTATTAACAACTTTTCCTACCGGATCATCTGATTGAACAAGACACAGCAGTAAAATAAATTGTAATTTATTCCAGAATTTGACATACACACACAGTAACACAATTTACACGGTTAACACACTTACTGGGAACGGGGCTAACAAAATAACCTTTCCTTAAAACATAATTGTCACACACAAACAACCACTGTAGGAGCTCTTTCCAATGACCGGGAGGTACTCATGAAAGTCCTGGAACGCAATTTAGTATGCAATTCCAGCCGCGAATGCTACGTCCTCAAAAAGCGGGACTTAGAAAATTTCTTTAGTCAAAATCTTTGAAGCCGGCTCGCGTCTATTCCTTACAGATCATCTTTAAATTTGCCGCTGATGGTTTGACGCTTGGAATCTGAGGTCCTGATTGGCTGCAAGGTTTCTTATAGGTTTTAGAGTCCCATTCAGAAACCACTACAACAAATCAGCACGTGGGAATTCTCCTGACAGCCCTTTCTTAGCCCAGGGCGGAGGTACTCATGTATAACTACAGTACTCCTCCTATTCTAACACCATGGCGTCCCTGAGGCTTTCAACTCCGGGTCTGGAGTAGACTCAGTGGTGCCAAGGTTGGAAGCCATCTGGTCTCTCAGAACCATGGACTTGGAATCCCACAGCACATATACAATGTTTCAAGCCTTCACACCCCCTGTCCTGATTCTAGTCACCACCAGGAGGGTTCATTTGATGTATCCATTATTGGATTGTTTACTCCATTTCCTTCTGGTGTCACCCAATACCTTGTGTTTTAATTGTTTTTATGATATTTGAATACGCGTCGTTGTCTTGTGTAATTAATAAAACTTTATTGTTTTTCCTACATCAGGCTTTTATTGGTAACCGTCCGCCCACAGTGTTGGGAGCGGTTACTTTCTGTACCCCATACAGCTCATTTGATCATACATCAGGGAGCACTATACCCCTAATACAATTAACAGCCTTGTTGTGCAGTGTTAAAAGGGATCTGTGGGAGACCTCTTGTGTCTTCTTGTTTGCTTGTTCTACACATGATACATAAACCTTGACCCCTTGCAGACGCAATTACCAGAATGCCCTCCTACTATCTGTATGTTCTTCCTACCTATCAATTAGATTGTAAGAGCAGGGACTCCTCTTCCTAAATGTTACTTTTATGTCTGAAGCACTTATTCCCATGATCTGTTATTTTTATTATTTGTTACTTATATGATTGTCACGTGTATTACTACTGTGAAGCGATATGTACATTAATGGTGATATATAAAGACATACATACAGTACATACATATCCATCCTTTCATTCCTCATACAAGCTGTGCATACTGTATTAGTTCTGTTTTATGAGGTAGACCATGCACCATTTTATAGTCCTTCTTGGCACCATCTCTAAATTATTTATGTCTCTCTGGAGATAAGGTCTCTGGAACTGAACACAGTACTCTAGGTGAGGTTTAACAATGTTATAAAGCATAAGGCTTTCCCTATCGGTTTGTTACATTGCTTGCCTACTTTTACATCACCAGAAATTGGGACTCCCAGGTCCCTTTCCTTTATACTTAAGTAATAATCCCAGAAGAACAGGGCATTACTCGCCAATAATGCCCTGGATGAAAGAGTTGAAGGCCCGAGGCGAAGTCGAGGGACTTTAACCCAGCCAGGGCATTATTGGCCAGTAATGCCCTGTTCTGAGGGGATTATTACTATTATAGATTAATGGAAACTTTTTTCATAAATAATAGACACTTTTGTATAGTTATATAGATGTTTTTATTAAAATAAAATGATAAATACATGAATCCACCTCTATATACTCTTACACTGCAGATATCTATATCCACACACTGCCGCCCCCTCTGTGTAAACACACACACACACACAACACAGCAGCTCAACACAACACACCAGATCTACACACCTACAAACTGCTGCTACACACACACACATACAGTAACACACAACACACACAAAACAGCACCTCTACACACACAGTAACTCTACACACACAAGCACACCACACACACACACACACACACACACACACACACACACACACACACACACACACTCACATACACACACTGGAGCTCTACACACACAACACAGCACCTCTACACACACAACACAGCACCTCTACACTCACAACACAGCACCTCTACACACACAACACAGCACCTCTACACACAACACAGCACCTCTACACACAACACACACCTCTACACACACAAACTGCTGCTACACACACACATACAACACAACAGCACAGCACACACACACACACAGCTGCTGCTACACTCATAAACACTGCTGCTGCTGACACACACACAAACACACACACAAAAACTACAGCCAGAAACAAACTGCAGACAGACACTAACTTGCTTTGCAGACTCCCCCCACCCACCCTACATATTCAACTGAATCTGCTCAGTTCACAGAGCAAGAGAGGAGTCAACCCATGGCTGATACTTCTTAACCAATCCCCTGCCCTGTCTCAGAGCTTTTCCTACTTTTAGACCAATCCCCTGCCCTGTCTCAGCTGTTCTGAAAGCTGATTGGCTGGAAATAATCACATTGAAATCAACACTTTGCAAGCAGCTTAAATTCAGGGCATTACTGATTGGATAATGCCCGGAATTTTAATCAGAGGGCAGGAATTTCAATAATGCCCAGAATTTGACTGCTTTAGCCTATAATTGTTGATATTATAATGCCAATAATACAGTAACATTGAGGCTTCTTCTATCCATCTTTTTTCACAAAAATACTTAACTGATTCAACTAAGGTGTTTTCAAAGAGCAATTGCATATGTAAAAATATTCATTATACATGCAAAAAAGGCAACAATTTAATCTATTTTGACTATTAAATATGTTTATTTCTCTATCTCCTGCATTTTTATCCAAAATGGAAAAAAAACTTTTGTAAGTATTGAAAGTCCAATATTCACCTGTTTTGGACAAAAGATTTGCACATCTCAACTTGTTATTTGTACCATTACAGCAGTCCATACACTGGACATTTAACCAACCAATGTTATCTTTCTTTTGCTGCAGGTACCTTTATATAAAGATGCAGTGGATACTTTTGTTGCTTTGTACAAATTTGCACCACAAGAAAATGAAGACTTGACAATGAGGTAATTGAGGATGGATCATGTTGTAAATGACTGTAAATGTAGAATCACATCCAATTTGTGATATCAGAAAATGATCTTGAATTATACCAAGGAAGCATTAATAACAGGTGGATTGCCCTTTTGGTGTTCACTCTGAGGGCCCTTATAATGATCAGTGAATGTAATGCCCTTTTTTTCTAATTTTTCTTGGGGAAATCGGTTCACTGTGAAACATGATCTGAACGGAAGAGGTGGACCCTTCTGTTTAGTTCACATCAGCATGGGTACGTTGTGACCATGTGATTGTTGAGGAGCGATCACATGGTCATGACTTGATGTAGGGGCCTCCGACACTGAAGGGGGTACAAAGGTTTTAATACATATGGTGTCTGTTTTTTTTTACCTCAGATTTGCATGATATTTGCCATGATATTTGGGGGTTATGTATAAAAGGCTGTTGGCTGCAAAATGTGGGGGGAAAAACAATAGCAAAAAAACTGCATCAGATTTATCAAATTAAAAATCCCTTAGGATACAATGGCTTTTTGGTGCTTAGATAAATATGGTGCAGTGTATTGCTCTAGTTGGAGACTTTGAGACATAACACCCAGAGCTGACTATTTTTTAAAGTCTCCTGGCTGTATAAGTAGGGCAAACCGAGTGCATAAAATAGAGCTATATTTAACAATGGGGGAACTTTGTTACTGGCTTTGGCCAGCTTTTAACTGCACTAAATCACAAATAAGCATATGCTTAATTTATTTAACCCCTTCAGGGCACTTTCACATACTTCACAAAGTTTAGTTCATAAGACAATAAGAAATTGCATATATTCAGTGTAAGTACCTGCTAAATGGAATCTACCTTAATGAGGTTGTCAGGCTGAATCATGTCTTGATCCAAAGATGCAACCAAATAACTCCTTTGTTACACAGACTTAGGTTGTAAATGTCAAAATTTCAAAATGTCACTAGTATATTTTAGTCCAATTGGTTGGAGCGCAGGAATTGTTGTTTGGTTTCCATATTTATCAAAGCAAAGGAATTGCATGAAAGTAATGAGAGTTTGCCCCTTGAGAAATCTGGTGCAATTCCTTTTGCACAGACTTTGCCCCAATCTTTCATCCTACTTTAATAAATAACCCCCAGAGGCTCCTAAATGCCCAGTTAAATGCATTTCTTGCACAAAAAACTGCACCAAATGTATCAATTTAATTTTGTAATTTTTTTATTTTATTAGATTTCTTTGTTCGCCCACGGTGTCTTACTGGCGTATATAACTGAGCCACTTTCATAGCCATTGTGCAAAAATAAGTGAGAACTTTTAATAGTAGGCAATAACTCTTGTATTTGGACTAGCAGAATATATTTTCACATAGGGGTATATAGCCTCATATAAAACAGCTAAAACAGCTAAAAATCCCATTTGAAATCTATAGGATTTTTTTCTTGGATACATACTATATAGTGCCATTGTTTTCCCAGAATTGCTCTTTTTTTGCCTTAATACATTTGCCCGTATTTGGGGCAGGGACTTTCATTCCCTGCTTAAAGATATGTTATCCTTTTTGTATTATAATTCCCTGTATGTTATTTCTATTTTGTTAAGCACTTCGTACATTCTTTGTGCTATTTAAATAAGCATATACATACAAACATTGTAAAGCTATTTTATAATACTTGACCTTAGGAAAAATGCATTGCTCTTGAAAGCTTGTCTTGAAAATATATTTTTGGGTTAGTCCAAAAAATGTAAAAAAATATATAATTTATAAATTATTATAAATGCATTCTTTTTAAAAGTTATATTTAGTAGCATTGGTTGCCTCAGAACTACTTTAGTGCCCATTTGGGTCTTATTACAGTATATGGACACTGCTATTGACTTGAACAGGAGTTTCTGTTTGATAGTATCCTGATTATCACTATTAGTGTAATGAATAACCCACTAATGCCCAAATCCACAGAGATCCATAATTAACTTAATGTGGCGCTAATTTAAATTAACGCCTCATTCAGCATTAACGGGTATCTTCACAGCTTTATAACGCAGTGTTAGGTGCTGTTTGCAGCCTGAAAGGACATTGTGTTAACTATAATGGACATTAGTGCTAATGCTATGTTAAGGAGTTGTTTCCCCTTAACAACACATACTGTACTGTATCCACAAAGGACCATTAAAGTTAATGCAGGAATTTAACTTGATGTTAAGTTATAGCTAAACTTGGTGTTACTCACAGGTAGACTCTGAAATAGGGCTTTCACATGGTTTAGATGAGTGTAACACCACAGTAAGTTATTATTTAACATAGCATTAGTTACGTTGCTATATCCCTCTCCTTTCCTCTATTTTTTTTATATGTGTATGTATATATTTATTTATATAGCGCCAAAAGTGTACTCAGCGCTTCTCAAAGAATACAGTACAGGGAATTATTATAATATAATTAGCGCAGCAAAATCAGACAATAGGAAAGGAAATCCCTGCCCCAAAGAGCTTACAATCTAAGTGGTGTGATGGGAGACTCACAGAGACAGCAGGTCAGGGAATAAGTGCAGTAGATGGCAGTGCTTGGCCACAATGTTTGGTAGGAGTGACTGTGGGTGTGGGACAATAGCCATGAGTGCAGGATATTGTGATACTTGATTTGTGGGTGAATTTTAAAGTTAGTTAGTATTAAATCAGATAGGTTAACACCATTAGTAGGGGAAGAGCTGTCAGGGAGGTGCGGGTGGCAGCAGGTGTGTATATATCTGGGTCCAGGATTAGGAGAGATATCCCCAGTAGCAGGAAGGAGTAGATAGAGGGTGTGAATAGAGGATTTGTGTGGGTGCTTTTTATTGAGGGGTAAACAAATTGTTGAGAGAGAGGTGTATAAATAATGGTGCAGTGTATGGGCACAGGCATAGGTCGAGGTGAGGATAGATGAAGAAATGTGGATAGGAGGGGAGTGGGGAAGTGTGAGAGAACAGAAACGTTTACAAAGGAGTGAGGAAACAATAAACAAAAAAGCAATAGGGAGAGCATAGTGAGATGCAGGAGGAGAGACTTCTCAGGTTTTGGATGATAGGAAAAGTACAAATTATAAGAGCATTTAGAAAGTCACGTTCTCACAGTTACAGTGTTGTTGTAGTGCAGAGTCCAGATCTTCATTCTTCACCTCTAATTCCAACTCCAGTGTAGCCCTGGTACCCTCCGGCTCCCAGAGACCCCCCTCACGAAGTGCCGAGTGGTCGCGGGTGCCGCCGGAGGCAGTGACGGACCCGCCGGCACAACACGAAGGTGGGGGCCAGTACAGGGAGCGCTCCGAGCGCTCAGAGTCCCGGCGGCGCACTTGGCTAGCGGGGGCCGCCATGACAGGTTGCGCGAGCGTGTGAGTGATCGCGCATGCGCAGGGACAGTCAGGGAGTTGCGGCGGCCATTGGAGACTCGCACATGCATAGGGAGGCAGGCACCAGGTGCCTCATGGTGGCCAATGAGGGCCCAGGATTCCCAGACAGGGAGATAGATACATTTTGCGGGCCTTGGAGCACGGAAGTTGGAGCTGGGAGCAGGAAGGGCAAGGAAGGGTGTAGGGAGAAAGTGGCTCCTACACCAGGTAAGGTTCCCCAGATCCCAGGCAGGCCCCAACTCCCCACTAGGTTAGTGGGTAATTACTGAGGGACGGCCCCTAGGTTAGGGACCCTGCCCTTAGGTGCGTGTGGTGTGCAGTCTTGTCAGTGTCACGGCTGTCAGTGCTGTGAGGGCTGACAAGAAGGCATCGTGTGTGTGTGCAGCATGTTTGCTGCAGGTACCAAGCAGGTTGCAGTGTGTTGCTACAGGTGCTGGGAGTATTAGGTAGAAGTTAGTCAGAGGGGACCCGGGTGGTGAAGGGAGAGGTGGTGTGGGTGCAGGGGGTCAGTGACCCACCTGCATAGGACAGGCTACCCCGTAGGCCCCTAGGAGTGTTCCCTGAAGTCACTTAAGGTTGCTGTGCTGTAGGGATGGCCTATAGTAGCAACGAGCATCACCCTTACTGAGTACCAGCTAGGGACAAAAGGACAAGAGTGTGGAGCAGGTTTGCTGGCGAGTCGTCTGGGACCAGACGGCTGGACATTGAGACCCAGAAGGCAGACCGCGATCCGCCTGACCATTTTCAAAGAGGTACCGGTCACCGCCGTGACCGGGAGGTATTATAACAACAAGTGCACCAACACCGGTCACCAGGTGCTGATCCCGCCTTAGGCTCAACTATTTAAGGACACTAGCGAGTGGCTAGAGGACCGAGCCTATACCAACATATTGCTATACATGGACATGGTGTGTGGGGCACTGCGGTGAGGGGACGTAGATGTACTCCTGATGAGTGAGGGAGCCGCTAAGGTTATACTGTTAGAGTATACGTGTACATGTTACACTGGCGACACACTTTATTCGAGCTCGGCTAGTCCCACGAATTCGGGTATACCCGGGTGTATTGAGGTTTGTGACTGTTTTCTGCCCGAGTGCATTGAGTTATTTTCCGGCAGGGATTGAAGCATTTTATTCCCGCTGGCTGCAATACTGCACAGTACATATATATATACTGCATTACAATTCATGAATTTATGCCATCTGGTAGACACGCGAAGCATTGCAGCCTATTAAATCCTAATCATTATCATTTAACAGATCAGCCGCCCGTCAGCCAGGCATGAACCCAGGCTGGGAAGGCAAATGCAACGGGGCTTGTCAGAGGTGAGGAGCGGCGCATTCCAGGTATCTGCCAGGTACATACTGGGTATTTGCTCGAATAAAGTGTGTCGGTGCAGTATGTGTTATTGCCACCCTTCGTTATCATAGTAAAGGCATTGATTGTTATACATGCTGAGTGTGTGTGTATTAATATATATTGTCCTGCGAGGAACCACTCCCTCTCTGGTGGGAGCCATCGCAGGTGGAGGCGCTGCACCAAGTACGAGGTTACTTGCCCCAGGTTCCCCGTGGCGGAAGCTCAGCCCTCCTGTGAGCCTAACAGGTAATGCACCACACCTGGTAACATTAAGTTCCCCTTACATACACCATATATGCGATTGGGGGGGGGATACCCGTTACATTTGGAGGTGCTGCTGAGATAGACCTGGGGTGCCCTATTAAGTACTCTAAATTGGTTACTGTCCCAATCATCATGTCTGCGCTCACGCCGCAACAAGTGAGCGAATGGGCCTTAGAGCTCCACGAGGAGCCCAGCCACATGGTAGCAGTAGGGAATGTTTCCACACGTGTGCCGATGAGTGGAATCTGGAAAGCCCTAAAGAAACTCCTGGGTCTAGACCAATTGTGGGTGATAGACCATAAGAATGGCGTCCCTCGTTACTGGGCTGCCGTACTAATGAGGGTGGAGAAGGAGATATGCTGGGAAAATGCCCCTCTGACTTTATCAGCCCTAGGTGCCCCACAGGAGGCTACCCTCTTATCTATGCAAAAAGCTGCGGTGTAGTTAACAGAACTGTGATCAAAATGGAGGCTCCCTCATCCAGTGAGTCACCTCTAAAATGGCGTCTCCCGCCAAGTCAGGAGAGCGCATGTGTCGCTGACTGCGAGCCTTCACAGAAAAATGTTGCAGAAAACTGTCCGTGATTGGCGGGAAAACCTAAGCCCCGCCCCCGCTAACTGAGTGGCGCAGTGCAGAGCCAGAAACACTCCTTGAAAGAGTGTGCCGTCCCTCCTTTAATTCCACCAGGGGGAGCACACCCAGTGAGCCTCAACCTGTAACAACTGTTCACCCTAAGGGAGGTACAGGATGCAGTAAAACCCACCCGCACCTGTATGTGAGCCGGCAATTACCAGGAATAGACGAACTCGTGCTACTGTGCCCCTGCTTACGGGAAACCTGGAAGAAGGGAGTTGACCTACTCCAGCTTCCACTAGACTACAGGAGGACAGAGGTTGATTGGGAAAAGTGCCTACAATGCTTTATTGCCACCTGTGATTGTTCTAGGGACGACCTGATGTGGGGGCCCGACTGTGCCTGCTGCGGGGAACGGTTCCTGAAGCCCGTGGATAATGGAACCTGCCCCGACGGAAGTGATTGGCTTCAGTACCGGGCCGGTCACTGCAGCTAACCAATCTACCCAGCCACGAAGGTTTCGGAGGGCCTGTGCACTCTAACCCCGGTTCTAGACTTGGTTGCTCACTCAGAACCGCAAATTCCAGAATCACAGGGTAAGGTGTCTCTACCCCCATCTGCGCTTAGTGATTCCAGCAACCAACAACCAACTGTGGCGATGCGCCCGCCGGCAGACCACACAAGTTAAGCTGGAGATAAACAGACATTTATCCCATCTGCTGCGGATCCTGAGATGGGCCCGTGTGCCCTACAATGGCCAGTCTGGCCTACTACGATGGTACCATCGGGTCTAGGCTGGGGATCAGTACCTAACGACGACAAGTGTGAGTTGACTACCCCAGGGGTGTCGGGTGTGAGCTTCCAGGTGATCGCGGAGCACGGTAGCTCCTTACCTCTGGCAACCAGGGCGATTAGCTCCACTTGGCATCGCGTCCTGGCGGAGGTGTCCCCCTTAGAAGATCGCTGTCCAGTGGTGCGAGTGGACCAGTACCTACCACCTATCATCCAGGTGAAGAGAAAAGGCAGCCCCATCGTGATGTCCAGTGAAGCACAAATGGCTCCAATGGAGGTGGCCGTGGAAAAGGCCTCAACTAATGCTCCTGCTGAGCAGCAGAACATCGCTGGACATCCGTGTGCCCGAGGTGAGACTGCTCATGACCTGACGGTGGGCCCGTGTGCTGCCATAACCGCTACCACAATTGAGCTGAGTGTGAGCCCGTGCGCTCCAACCCAATTGGTCCCATGACTGGGACCCCACGCTCCCGAGTGTCCAGAAAGTGAGTGGACTTCCCCGGAAGTGTCGGGGACAGGTCCCAAGACAGCCGAGGTGGGAACTGACTGGTCCCCGAGGACCTGTTGGCCACCGTGAATCACCACAGCGGTAAGGTATCAACCCTTTATCCCCTGCAGGATGAAACAGAGACTTTGAGGACAGAGACATTGCCAATTGCTCACTTCCCAGTGGAAGCCTCTCAAGTACTTAGGGACAAGGACTGTGTTGTGAGTGATCCAGTGAAATTGGCATCTCTTACGCGCAAAAAGGAGCACTCCATTCACCATGTGGTGGACCGCGGAAAAGGTCACGATATCCTGGCCTACCACATCCATGCCGCAGATGGCCGGGTAAAGGTCTGGCTAAGAGACATTGTACTATTCCTTCCACCACGGGGAGGAAGTAGTAAGGACCCTGTGAATGTTACCCCAGAACATGCTCTCCAAGAGTTTATCCCGGGGGAGGCTCACAGACGTCAAAGTGAGGTACCCCCACATGATCAGTTAGGGGCACCCAACAAATGGTCTCAGCAAACATGCAGCTGGCCTGGGTTATCTTATGTGCACTGGACTGTACCCTATTGTTTAGAGTCAAGTGTGATAAGTTGTACATATCACGCCCTGCATTTTTATTGTATAAACGTATGCTGAGTGACGTCGTTCCCCAAGCGGGGACGTTGGATTTTTCACCAGGGGGAGAGTGTACCCCAGGTACCCTCCGGCTCCCAGAGACCCCCCTCACGAAGTGCCGAGCGGTCGCGGGTGCCGCTGGAGGCAGCGACGGACCCGCCGGCACAACACGAAGGTGGGGGCCAGTGCAGGGAGCGCTGAGAGTGCTCAGAGTCCCGTGGTGCACCCGGCTAGCGGGGGCCACCATGACAGGTTGCGCGAGCGTGTGAGTGATCGCGCATACGCGGGGACAGTCAGGGAGTTGCGGCAGCCATTGGAGACTCGCGCATGCGCAGGAGGATCGCGCACGCGGCCCCAATGGATTAGCAGCCTCCACGGGACTACATGTCCCATGATGCATAGGGAGGCAGGCACCAGGTGCCTCATGGTGGCCAATGAAGGCCCAGGATTCCAAGGCAGGGAGATAGATACATTTCACGTGCTTTGGAGCACGGCAGTTGGAGCTGGGAGCAGGAAGGGGAAGGAAGGGTGTAGGGAGCAAGTGGCTCCTACACCAGGTAAGGTTCCCCAGATCCCAGGCAGGCCCCAACTCCCCACTAGGTTAGTGGGTAATTACTGAGGGACGGCCCCTAGGTTAGGGACCCTGCCCTTAGGTGCGTGTGGTGTGCAGTCTTGTCAGTGTCACGGCTGTCAGTGCTGTGAGGGCTGACAAGAAGGCATCGTGTGTGTGTGCAGCACGTTTGCTGCAGGTACCAAGCAGGTTGCAGTGCATTGCTACAGGTGCTGGGAGTATTAGGTAGAAGTTAGTCAGAGGGGACCCGGGTGGTGAAGGGAGAGGTAGTGTAGGTGCAGGGGGTCAGTGACCCACCTGCATAGGACAGGCTACCCCGTACGGCCTATAGTAGCAACGAGCATCACCCTTACTGAGTACCAGCTAGGGACAAAGGGACAAGAGTGCGGAGCAGGTTTGCTGGCGAGTCGTCTGGGACCAGACGGCTGGACATTGAGACCCAGAAGGCAGACCGCGATCCGCCTGACCATTTTCAAAGAGGTACCGGTCACCGCCGTGACCGGGAGGTATTATAACAACAAGTGCACCAACACCGGTCACCAGGTGCTGATCCCGCCTTAGGCTCAACTATTTAAGGACACTAGCGAGTGGCTAGAGGACCGAGCCTATACCAACATATTGCTATACATGGACACGGTGTGTGGGGCACTGCGGTGAGGGGACTTAGATGTACTCCTGATGAGTGAGGGAGCCGTTAAGGTTATACTGTTAGAGTATACGTGTACATGTTATGTATTATTGCCACCCTTCGTTATCATAGTAAAGGCATTGATTGTTATACATGCTGAGTGTGTGTGTATTAATATATATTGTCCTGCGAGGAACCACTCCCTCTCTGGTGGGAGCCATCGCAGGTGGAGGCGCTGCACCAAGTACGAGGTTACTCTTATTATACTTGCCCCAGGTTCCCCGTGGCGGAAGCTCAGCCCTCCTGTGAGCCTAACAGGTAATGCACAACACCTGGTAACATTAAGTTCCCCTTACATACGCCATATATGCGATTGGGGGGGGGGGGGATACCCGTTACACCAGTATTAACTCCAGACACTTTATATGTGACACTTAAGAAGTTACACAGCCATATGGCACAAACAAGAAACTTTACCTTTAGTTAAACACCCATGCAGGGTATGTATGAAAGTAGTGTCACCTTTAGGTAAGACATGCTTAACTCCATGTTATTTTCAGTTAACACAGGGCATTAAGTGTATGCTATGAATTAAACAATGCCCCATGTGCATATAATTATACATCTGATTATAATATGAATGTCGTGTAACTCATCCATAGCTCCTCCTTTTAATACTCTTCCAATAGGAAACTGGAGCTAATGGGCCAAAAATCAGAGCGCATAACTTTATCCATTTATGACATTAAATGAAAGCATGCTTTTTGCATAAATATTGCTCTAAAATTGCTTTATACATTGATCTTACAGTGTTTTGCCCACTTCATACATAGTTTATAGCAAACGATAAAATTATATAGTTTTCAATATATGTATAATCATATATCAATACATATAATGGCATAAGTAGGGGGGGAAGCATATGTATTTCTTTAGTTGCATCTCTTGACAAAATATAGGAAGCCTGTCTGCCTCCACACCAAGATAAAATATTAAAACATATACACTTTAAGATTTATCAACATTTCCCTGCTACAAAGAAAATTCAAAACAGCATCAAGTGCAGTATTCAATGCTAATGTTTTGTGTCTAATAAATAGGAACATCTGGATGGACTTTTAAGAAGCCGCCCTCAGATTTCAATATGTATCCAAAGCCAGAGTAAGGGGCATTTCCATACCAACCATATAGAGTAGATAAGCCCAAGGCAGCAAGAAAGAAAAGAACCACCCACAGCCAAAAAGTTCAGGATATTTAGGGGTGCATAAGGGTTAGGATAGGCAATGGACAGAAAGAATTGGGGGTGGCTGCGGAAGACCCGGCACACACCATAGAACCCTTTGCCGTGCACTCTCCTATATACAGCTGAAGCCACCAGTATCCGATGACTTGCCTTGGAAAATGTGCGGCAATCTCCCAGTAAACTGCAACATTTCTGTGAGATTTCTGCAGCCAGACTAATGGCCCATCGGATTAACACCATGGGGGTCCCTGAAGGTCCCATTCAAACTGAATGGGACTGCAGGGACCCCCGCTGTGTTAATCCGATGGGCCATTAGTCTGGCTCCAGAATCTCACAGAAATGTTCCACCATTTGCTGTGAAATCGCCATGGTATTTTCCCAGGCAAGTCATCGGATACTGGTGGCTGCATCTGTAGGTGATAATTGATCTGACACCATACAAAACGACTAATTCATTTAATTAATTGGTTCTGAGCTAGTAAACTCTGGACACACCTCTAGTAAACAGTGGTGAAAAAATAATTAATTTAAAATACTTTATTCTATTTAATCAACAAAAGAAGTGGGGTATATCAGCACATAGATGACAAAGACACTGTATATACATTAAACACAAAATCTAGAGTAAATGTTCCCAGAATGTATATGTGAGAGTTTCCTAATAAAATACGTTTTAAATAAGGCACCAACCTAATGACTGGAATGATGGTATCCAAATCTACAATACATATTTGCCAATCTCTCTTAAAAAATTCTGGGTTGAATAGATTTTAGATTTTTTTTTTAGTTGTTGTGTTGGCAAGATGCAAACAAATATTGAGTAAAATAAAAAAGTTCAAGTTTTGTAAGAAATAGCATTGAGTTTCATGTATGCATGCAATCAGAGAATGTGGGGAGCTGTTAAGAGGGTTATTTCTTTAACATTGGAACATGTTTTGTCATAGAAAACAGACTCTTCAGTACCCAGCATCCTCACAGTTTTGACCATAATACTCGCTAATGAAAAAAGCTGTGCCCTGTGTTACATTAACCAAACTTACTTAATAAAGAAATAATGAAAACAACTCTCTAAAGGGAGTAATTACCATGGTCAAGTGAATAGCTAATTACTATCCATAGATATCTTAGTAAAAAGATACCTGTATAACATCGTGGCTACAAAACACTCTATTTAATTCTAAAGAAAACAGAGCAGCATACAAACACACCCTTTAATAGTAAATTATAAAATACAAACATAGGTCACTCACACCTTTAGAGTTCTACTACTGGTAACAAAGAGTCTGGGAATCAACCTGGAAGAAGGAGCACCTACCTCCCATGTATTTATTTGAATTGAAGATATTTTTATGGACTTGATTAACTTAATGCAGCCCTTTCCCCATAACTAAAGGAACCACTGGTACTGTCATTACCTGTTTGGCTACCAGAGGGCCTGAGCCTCTGCCACTGGTGCCTGTGGTGTCGCTTGGTCGCCTCAGTGCAGCACCTCCACCTGCGAGGGATCCTAGCATAGCGGGATAAGTCCCTCACAGGGACCAAATAGTAAATACACACAGGTATATAATAACAGGTTTTATTGAACAAAAATGTGCAATCTGCACCCCACAGTACTGTATTTAACCCACACATAACCCCAATACACCAATTGAGTGTACCCAAAGTACATAGGGTGCTTGGCACCAATATACCTGATGTCCTTCTCCCCCAATGTCAGGGCCCACCCAAAAGTGTATGGAATAGCGCTATCCCATGAACCGTTGGTGTACATGGTCTGGTACCTGCCCAGGCGCTCCAGCACTTGGGTACTGCCGAATAACAAACAGGGATCTGCTGATCCAGCGATGTCATCGTCCGTGAAAAATCCGCTTCTGCGTGGGGTGAACTCTCATTGGAGGGTCTCACCTTAAGTGTCTATATGCGCAGTGTCTTGACACAATACCCTAAGTCTGCTATAACTATGGGGAAATGCCCCTATATGGGGGAGTTTTCCTGTAGCAGCCACAACCTCAACGTGTGGGGTCTATCTGGGACCTAAGGGGCAATCTGGGTCTAGTCCCGGAACCACTGGCACTCGAACACTACCTTACCCTTCTGAGTCCTGGCTCCAACTGAAGCGTGGTGCCAAGTGCCAAATGTATCTCTTGCAGCTTGCCGTGGATACTGCAGCCCTATTGGCTGTGCTCCGCCACCTGACCAGTCACCCTGGTGAATGCTGGCACTTGTAGTCCCTCTGGCTGCTATGCAGAGCTTGGCTAATGGCCGCTGCACTATTGGGAACACTGCGCCTGGGCAAAGCTCACCCTGCGCATGCGCACGCAATCAACATGGTGGCCCCTGCTTGCTTGGTGTGCCGCAGAGCTCCGGCGACTCGGTCACCAGCCTGCCTGGTTCCCTACTCCTCCTCGGGTTCACCCGCAATACTGGCGGCACCCGCAGCTCCCGGCGGTAGCCTGTGCATCCTCCCCGCTCCTGCAATGGAGGTAAGGGGGCAAGAGGGACCTGGCTACATCTATATTAAAAGTGTATTTGTTTGGTAGAGAGCAGTGGCTATTTCAGTTTATACCATATTTCCACTTCTTTTC
Organism: Ascaphus truei; assembly: GCF_040206685.1. Lineage (NCBI taxonomy): Eukaryota > Metazoa > Chordata > Amphibia > Anura > Ascaphidae > Ascaphus > Ascaphus truei. Next base: position 317,207,091 of record NC_134484.1, read on the forward strand.
ATGTCTATGAACTAAACACTTCATTATTGACATTCCGGCATACTGCTGAGGCAGAGTTTATTCGAGCATTTGCCCGTTCTCGGCCGCAGCAGTAACCTGGCGCGCGCATTAACCTGGACGGGCGTGCAGGGGGCGCAGGCACCCGATGACGCGTGACCGCGCATCGGTGTTGCGCGGCACGCTGAGGGAGTGCGGCTAGCACACCGGGGCATCCCCCGGCTTGCGGTGCTAGCCGTGCTGCAATAAAGTGTGTCGGTAGTGTATGGCAATCACATAACCTCTCCTCAGAGCGATCGTGTGTTCGCGGTGTCACTTAATCTGAAAACAGAAGAGGGGGAGTTCTCTTCCATTTGCCTGCGTGTCAGATCACCATAGTCCATAGGAGCGCAGCATGCAATATCCCCTGGAAAACAAGCACAAAAAGGCCACGACATAGCCACTACGTCTGGGGGCACGCAAAGGGTTAAACTGCTTATGTCACATGTACGCACTGTAGTAGGTTGGTGAGTGGTGCATTAGAAGAAAAATTACTAAATAAATATGCTTTTCATATGTTTTTTTTTTTCTCAATTTTGTTCAAACACTTACTGTGCATTGAGTGTGACTTGCTCTTTTCTCTCTTTTTTATTAACCTTTATGGCTATCTCAGATCAAAGGACTAATCACTAATTACTATTATGCTTGATAGTGTTCAAAAGCCATATTAGTGAATATTTAACACTCTTTAACCTCTTTACAGAGAAGACCCAGTGTCAGCTTAGCCATTGTCACCTTTCTATTATTGACTCTAGATGCATAGCGTCTGAAATATTGCTACGGTTCCATGACTTAAATATCCTGGCTTCAGTAGACTTCACAGGTGCGGATGAGTGATCTATTGCAGAGCATCGAATGAAATCTGCCACCTGAGATATATCTCTGCAGTTTATTCATGGTCCCAGCATTACAGCCATAACATCTAAGCAGACTTACAAAGAGCCAGTGTTGAAAGCTCATTTACCATTTGCCAGCTGAGTCATTTTGTCGCTTTGCACCAGTTCTTGAGAAAGGAAACCATACTGACTCCTTTCCCTGACACTTATTGTGTTATGAAACCCCTTTCTTTGTTACAGTCGTTAAAGCTAACAAAAGATCCACTTTAATGATTAATCCTGTGGTTTGAGAAACCTGCAGAGCATTGCAAAACAGCATGGAAGTTAATATGAATGTATACAATTGACAAAAGAGATAGAGACTGTCGAGCTGACCCATTTCTTAAAATGACATACTGTATATCATATGTATATGACATATCTCTGGCCGAACTCTGAAACAGCTACTATATAAAAACAATCATGACCTAAACTTCTTTTTTTTTTTAAAGCAACCTGCCTGCAGACATTTTGCAGAAACAAACGTGCTTTTCTTCTGCTTACAACTTATTTCTGAGACAAACTTGTCAAAACTGCATTTTATTGCTTTTCTTTTCATTTACAAACGTGTAAAAACTGGAAATAAAATACGAGTGTGAGCAACACATTATTTGTGTTGCGACTAGTTTCAGTGAAAACTCCTTAATGTGATTATATAATCACTCCATTGTTTATAAACAGATAGATAGATAGATAGATAGATAGATAGATAGATAGATAGATAGATAGATAGATAGATAGATAGATAGATAGATAGATAGATAGATAGATAGATAGATAGATAGATAGATAGATAGATAGGAGTAGACAGACAGTTTATGTAAATAAGTCAAGGGATACATTGGTATATATTTGAAAATGCTGTTGTCATAGGTTTTTTAATGTGTACAGTATAGTATGTCTTTATTGCAGGCCAGGTGATAGAATAACTATCCTGGATGATTCAAATGAGGACTGGTGGAAGGTACATTTTATATCTTCTTATGTGTAACCTACAGTTTTAAATAGCCAACACTTTTATAATAATGGTTATATACTGTACCACAACATACAGTATCATCAATTTCCCAGAGAATTGCAAGATATTGCGTAAAACAAAAATCCCATTTATTTATTTTTAGATATGATTCGAATCGGGGGTTAGATCTAATTTTAGATACTGGGATCCCCCGGGCCCCCTAAATACTCACATATGAAGTTAGCAGTGTTTGTGCTTAGGAAGCCACTAGCTATGACATCGCGGCTTCCTTTAGGCTGGAAATTTGGAGACAATTTCCCATGGAGGGAGAAGAAGTACCGGTAACCTCACCAGTGAGTATCACACGGTTTAGGTCCGGGAAACTCCTGGGTTCAAATAAAAATAATAATTATTATTATTATTATTATAATAAAATAAAAAAATAGGTTAAAAAAAAATGAGCAGCTGGGATTGGTGCTTTAAATATTATATTTTCAGTGTACTTTGCTGACATAGTTATGTGTCTCTCCCTTTCTTCTTTTAAAAACCCCTAATGTCCTATTGATCAGGATAAAATAATGCTTTTTCATAGAGATGAACAAACTGTTCATGAATGCGCAAAAAAATGTGCTAGGTTTGTTTGTCGAAAAAAATTGCGACAAACAGTTTATAAATACAAATTTGCTGGATCATATGACCTTAAAGTGCAAGGTCACATGTCCAATGTGCAGGTTACATGTCTATGTTACCTAGTATTTTTTTTTTAAAATAAATAACATTTTGTTATGCTGAATTTGTTTGTAAAATGTGAAACATAGGGTGACTTTAAAATGGTGTTCCCTCTAAAGTGTTTCTGTAAAAAAACAGTAAGAATAATTGGACTAGGTTGGAAGTGGGGGGGGGGGAGGAAGGGAGGGGTCTCCTGAGCTCAACTGTGTTTATTTCAGTTCTGGGAACACCCTACTTCTCGAGATACTTACCTGTGATGGGGCTGCCAGTAGCATCACTTGCAGTTTTCTGTAGGCCACAAGGGGTGAATAATAACACATTTGAAATACTGGCAGCCCCTTTAGAGATAAGTATCTCAGGGAGCAGGGGGTCGCCAAAACTGAAATGAACACAGTTCTGGCCCGGAAAACCTCTGATTCCCACTGAGGAGGGGAATACTTTTGTATTTTTTAAAGGTAGAGTTTCTTTAACGTCCCCCATGAAAATGTTGTGAAATGATTGCAATATTCTCCCCTCAAACAAATTACAAAATTAAAACTGGAACAGTGTGCGTATCTGTAATATTTCTGATGATGTTGGTGATCTAATCTCTTCTCCCCAGCAGGGTATTTTAGATCTATTTTAGAATACTCTCAAGTGCTAAATACGTCCCCTGAAAACTCCTTTCAAACACCATGTGGCTAGATACCTGTGCTCAAACGAGTGCACACCTAGATACCTGGGAAATATGTTAATAGGAGTCATTACAACATACTTTGCATATCCTAATATGGACATGCACTGTTAACATGTCGTTTGCATACTTAAGGTGGTGTTACTTCCACCCAGACTCTAAAATAGAGAGAGAGAGAGAGAGAGAGAGAGAGAGAGAGAGAGAGAGAGAGATGCAAAGTATATTCAAATTATTTAAGTTAAGCATATGACCCAAGTATCTCAGCTGTGCTCCTTTTTGTGCACAGGTTTCTTCCGTCCCTATATGTTCTCTAAAGATGTGTTGGGGGGGGGGGTAATATGCATTCTTATCTATCTTAGGAAAAGGTGTATATAAAAATAATTAGGGCCTCATTCAGAAAGCCTCGATAAGGCCCTTATCGAGCACTTATCGACCAAAATGGCTACTCCTATTCAGTAAGCCTTGATAAGTGCTCGATAACGGCCTGTATCAACGCAAAATTTTATCACCAACACAAATTCGATCAGCCGCTTATCGACCATTTTCTGAAGGATCATAAACTCACGCGATTCAGATACCCGCGAGTCAGCTGTCGCGGCCTATCGCAGCCCATCGCAGCCCTAAAAGGCGTTCTTCTCCCCAAATCCAATTCACCTCAAACTTTAGGTAAATTGGTGGGGAGATGGCCTCGATGAGCTGCGATGTGTCGGGACTTAGAAAAAATCAGGCCCCTTTCCTGCCTCGGATTGATGCCGGGGGTCTCCGGAGCTGGTAGCCATTAATAGCAGCTCCGGACCCCCCCCGGCATGCATCTGATGCAGGAAACATGCATGTACAGCAACTTCATTACTTTAGCGGCTAACCGCTAAGGCAATGAAGGGGTTAAACACCCGTGGCAGGCTTACTGTAAAGACATACAATACAATACACTACTGTGGCTAGCGAGGGTGGGTGAAGGGGGAATTTGGCCCTTAGTGGCTGTTTAGGCCTTGCGGGGGGACTTAACCCCTTCATTACCTTAGCGGTTAATACCGCTAAGGTAATAAAGGGGTTAACCCAACCACTACCCCCTCGCAAGGTCTAAACACCCATCCTTAGGGCTCATACCCCCTTCACCCATCCATGAGGCCTAAGCACCCACCCCGGACTGACTATACCCACCCTGTACCCATTGAGTAGTATAGTGGCACATCATACCCATATAATAATAATATGGGCATGATAAGCCTCTATAGCACTCAATGGGCACCCTAATGACAATACATTAATACACAAGACACACAATAATAAAACCTAACTAAACTCCAAAAAAACACACTTCACTAAATAAAAACAGTAGCCAGCTAATCCAATCAATACAAGCAATAACAACATCAACAATTAATTAATTAAACCATTAACCAATCAAACCAATTCATTCCTAAATCAACTCAAAATGAATAGTAACACTAACCAATCCAAACAATTAATTACTCCAACATTAATGAATTTAAACAGTAAAATAGAAAGAAAGAAATTCTAACAATATCTGAACTAACCATAAAACGCATTAGCTAACATAATATAACATTAAGTACAAACGAACACCAATCGCAAACCTTTTATTACATTAAGCATGAACAAACAAACAATGACATCCACATAATAAATTAAATGAAAAAATGCAACAGCAATACCAAGCGAGAAATGCCCCCCAAATATTGGCATAATAATGTATTAATCTGTACCCTAAAGAGGTACAGATTAATATATTATCAATGTGCCTCCAGCCAAAAAATCAAAAAACACATCCAAAGAATAAACCTGTAAAAAGAGACATTTACAAACATTGAATATATTACTTACCATTAGAAGCTGTGGCCCTCCGACTCCCGGGGTAACAGGAAGCTCACGTATCTTGAAGCCCTCCAACAGCATCCGGTGCCACCCGCCATGAAGATCCGGATCAGGTACCCCAATCTTCTTTTTTCTTTCTTTAATCACCACCTTCTATCTTCATCTGTAACCATTTCTTGATCTTCTTTATCTTCTTTCTTCATCTGTCAATCCAAAATACCCTATGTTAAATCCCAACCGATGTTGTCTCGTCGGCTTCTTGGGCTCAAATGAGGCGTCACGGCCTTAAATAGTGCTTGTGATGTCACATTTAGCCTCAAAATGGATAACAGCCATCTGATTGGCTGTTAAAACCATGTTCCGACTTTAATTTTTATTTTTTGACATGACGTCACTTAAAGGGAATGATGCCAGCCAATCAGAAGGGATGTGCTTCATTTGCCTTTAAGATGACGTCACGAAGCCAGCGTCACATGGTATTTCAGCCAATCAGATCGTGGGAACCAATGCCACACTCTGATTGGCTGAAATACCTTGTCACACCGGCCATCTTGGATTTAGTGACGTCATCTTAAAGGCAAATTAAGCACAGCCATTCTGATTGGCTGGCATGATTCCCTTTAACATGACGTCACTAAATCCAAGATGGCCGCTGTGTCACGTATTTCAGCCAATCAGAGTGTGGAATTGGTTCCCACGATCTGATTGGCTGAAATACTATGTGACGCCGACTTCGTGACGTCATCTTAAAGCAAATGAAGCACAGCCATTCTGATTGGCTGGCATCATTCCCTTTAAGTGACGTCATGTCAAAAAAAATTAAAGTCGGAACATGGTTTTAAAAGCCAATCAGGTGGCTGTTAACCCTTTTGAGGCTAAATGTGACGTCACAAGCCCTACTTAAGGCTGTGACGCCTCATTTGAGCCCAAGAAGCCGACGAGACAACATCGGTTGGGATTTAACATGGGGTATTTTGGATTGACAGATGAAGAAAGAAGATAAAGAAGATCAAGAAATGGTTACAGATGAAGATAGAAGAAGATGATTAAAGAAAGAAAAAAGAAGATTTGGGTAACTTATCCGGATCTTCATGGCGGATGGCATCGGATGCTGTTGGAGGCCTTCAAGGTACGTGAGCTTCCTGTTACCCCGGGAGTCGGAGGGCCACCGCTTCTAATGGTAAGTAATATATTCAATGTTTGTAAATGTCTCTTTTTACAGGTTTATTCTTTGGATTTGTTTTTTGATTTTTTTGGGGAGGCACATTGACGGATAATATATTAATCTGTACCTCTTTAGGGTACAGATGAATACATTATTATGCCAATATTTGGGGGGCATTTCTCGCTTGGTATTGCTGTTGCTTTTTTTCATTTAATTTATTATGTGGATGTCATTGTTTGTTTGTTCATGCTTAATGTAATAAAAGGTTTGCGATTGGTGTTCGTTTGTATTTAATGTTATATTATGTTAGCTAATGTGTTTTATGGTTAGTTCAGATATTGTTAGAATTTCTTTCTTTCTATTTTACTGTTTAAATTCATTAATGTTGGAGTAATTCATTGTTTGGATTGGTTAGTGTTACTATTCATTTTGAGTTGGTTTAGGAATTAATTGGTTTGATTGGTTAATGTTTTAATTAATTCATTGTTGATGTTGTTATTGCTTGTATTAATTGGATTAGCTGGCTACTGTTTTTATTTAGTGAAGTGTGTTTTTTTGGAGTTTAGCTAGGTTTTATTATTGTGTGTCTTGTGTATTAATGTATTGTAATTAGGTTGGCCATTGAGTGCTATAGAGGCTTATCATGCCCATATTATTATTATATGGGTATGATGTACCACTATACTACTCAATGGGTATAGGGTGGGTAGTCAGTCAGGGGTGGGTGCTTAGGCCTCCTGGGTTTGTATCGAGTCAGGGTGGGTTAACCCCTTAATGACTATAGCGGTTAGTAACCGCTAAGGTGATTACGGGGTTAGGGGCCATTAGAATGTCTTTATTATGTATATATGCTTTCTTGCTACGGAGGACAGAGGAACCTGCTGTTGTGGTAAGTATAACTGTATTTATTTACTTTATTTTTGTATGCTAATGCAGTGTTTATTAATGGGCAAATAATCTATTATCCATATCTGTATAATAGTAATTTGCCCCATTACTGTACCATATGGGTTTGGGCGGAGGGGGGGGGGGCGTGTATTAATGTTTATTAAAATATTTATTAATATACATTTCTTTCATAGTGTAGATGTGCAGAGGTTCTCCGGAGCTGAACCACGTTGGCTTTATGTCCAGGGACCCCCTGCTTCCCGGGATACAGGCACCTTTATGGGGTCATGTGATCCCGCGTCACGTGACCGGGACATTTCCTTGCAGCACCCTATAAAAGTGCCTGTATCTCGGGAAGCAGGGGGTCCCTGGACCTGAAACCAACGTGGTTCAGCTCCGGAGACCCCCTGCAAATATACACTATGAAAGAAATGTATATTTAAATAAATAATTTTCGGGTGACATTTCAGCTGGGAGAGGCGGCTCTCTCAGAGCCGCTCTCTCTGCAGCAGAAATGAATTGCCGGTTCAGGCCTTTTCAGAGGCTCGAGGCTCTCGCTGGCAGCAACTCGCCCGTTTTGGGAATTTTGCTATCACTGGTAATCGAGCCTTTCTGAATACCATGATAGCAACACCCCAAAAAGCGTCATTTTAAAAGCCCTGGCGATAATTTTTATCAACCCTCTCTGAATGAGGTCCTTAGCATCATTAAGCAGTGAAACATGCTTGTCGACTAACCAACCCGAATTAGGGCGATTTGGTCAAGTTTTTAAGCAGCATTCCTTATTTATAGGCCCTGTGCTTCATATTTATTGAAACAGCCCTACAAACTCCATAATATTGGCTATGACTGGACCAAATTTTCCTGGAAAAACTTGCAAATTGGCATTGATTTAGAAAGGGGGTTAGTGAAAAGTTTGCTGGAAAATAGAGGCGCACCGTGCCAAGTAAGAACTTGCTAGCAATTTGAAGGACCGCTGATTTCTCCAACATCCATAACACCCCCTTTTGCTTGCAGGGTAAAATAGAAGACCGAGTGGGGTTTTTCCCCGCAAATTTTGTTCAGAAGGTGCAACAAAATGAAAGACTTTTCCGGTGCAGCAGGACATTTATCGGATGCAAGGAGCAAGGACAGATAACGCTCAAAGAAAATCAGGTATGCGCTAGAAATTGTGTGCCACAAGAAAGTTAAGATGCCTTACAGTATGTCACTGTAGCTATGCAGTCATGTGATTTCACCTGCTTATGTAATTCATAGTTCATGTGAAGCGGAATGGTCTTTGGAGCGTGTTTCTACTTTGAATCACAGTGTCTGCTCCCTGTGACTGTAGATAAGACACACTGTGGCCGTTCACAGTTCTGCGAGATGAATGGCAATTTCCAACCACATCAGCATTAGGTAACAAAAATTAGATTCTACAGTATGCTCTCCACTTTAAAATTTTAATGCCAAGGACACAGTATGTAATCATAGGAAGACAAAGGGCATCAAAAATCCATGGGTATAAGTCAATTCAGGTTTAATGGTATTGGAAAAGAATACCTAATTTTCTTATTTTTAAACAGATCATTTACTTCCTAGGGAATACATCTTTTGAAAAATGGTTGCATGAATATCCCTCTACATTTTTCATGATTATACGTTACATTTATGCTTTGTCACTTCTTTTAATAATTCCCTTTCACCAATACATTTGTCATTCTTTTGAGCAACCTTGATTAAAAGTTTGTTACATTTAAAAATTATTGGTAGCTTAGGTAAGTAGAAAATAGTAATGAAATCAATAAACGTGTCAGCAAGAACAACTACAATCATTCCCCAGTACTTACCCTTTGGCATTTTGAATACAGTAGGGCCCCAGACATACGGCGGGTTCTGTTCTAAGGGCCCGTCATATAGTGAAAATCGCCAGAAAGCGGAAAAGCGGAACCGGCGATTTTCAGCTGTGCGCATGCGTAACCTGGCAATTTCCCCCTTGTGTGCATGCGCAACCCGGCAATTTCCCCCTTGTGCGCATGCGCAACCTGGCAATTTCCCCCTTGTGCGTGCGTGACCTAAGTTCTACGCGCGCAAGCTACGTTCTGTGCATGCGCGCCAGCGGCAACAGCCTCTGAAGAGGCATGGAGGCCCCCTTCTCGGTGCCGCTGTATCAGCGGATCTCCGAAAAGTGGTGCGCTGAGAAGCGGGGCCTTGCTGTACAATAAAACCCACCAACTATTGAAATGTAACTGGGTGTGATATAGAGGGATTGGTACAAAGATCCTGCCAACCTTAAATAAAATGGCTATTTATCCCAGAGTCTGTCATGAATACAGCAAGATGAGTGAGTATTCAAGTACAAAAAATAATATATTTATCAGAAGTTTCTGAGTAAAAAAATGATTTTGCAACCCTTATGACAGAGCCTGTCTTTCATGTCTCATCACATATTTATACCCTTTCCGAAAACGGGAACCAGAAGTTCGGGTGGCGCACTTCCTTTACAGTGCATTCCACCATGTATTTCACCAGAGTAATGCCTTCCAGCGGTCGTGACGTAATAACGGAATTATGTAGTTGGACTGCTATAGAGAACCAGGCATGGAAAAAGGGAAACAAGAAGACAAAAGTTTGTCACAATTGCATAACCAAAAACCAATGATATAATCAACACCAAATAGTATCCCAATATGGAGTGTGAAAATAAACCGTGTAAAATATTTGAAACATTAAATGAACCACAGGACACTCGATTACTTAAGTAAATAAAAACCCCAATGAAAGTTAGTAAACCTATACATACAGTTTGTATATTTCCAGACATACTGTACAAACATTTGTGCATGTGTACACATATAAACACATACAGTATGTAAACATATTTCTCTCTGTACATAAAATTAAGTGTCAATCATGGATGGATGATAGATGGATGGATGAAAGAAAGATGGATAATGGATGGATGGATGTGAACTCCAATATATGCATATTTAATTACTCTTGAATTATAGTACCAAGAACTGTGATGAATGTGGTGCACATATTTATATGGTGCATTCTATAGCTTTATTTTTGCAGGTGTTTAATAATTTTGATTTACATTTTAACGGTATGTAATTAATGAATACAACTGAAATATTACTTATTGAAAAGCTTACTTTTGGAATATACTATGCAAATGTATGTGGCTTTTGATTTTCAGGGGAAAGGTTCAGTGTTCGGTTTTCTTATCCCTAGATTCTTGTTCTTTGGATGGTTGCCAGTAATAGTAATTCAAAATTGAATTTATTTGTATTGATGTTTTTATTATAAAAACCACCAAGATTTATTTGGAGTTCAGTGACAGTGAATAAAAGCAGCCGCCCAGTTGCAAATACACAGAGCTAATTAAAGCTTAAATAGCGATAAGCACCTTGACTGAGAACTATAAAAGATCACAAATGGTACTAAATTACAGACCTTATCAACTCAATAGCATTTTACCTCATGTGAACTCTCTATAAGGTGTGTTTTTTCCTGTTGTATAGTGTTGACAGCGTACCCAGCCAAATAAAACACATTAAAGACCACAATAAGAAATCACAGGAACACGAAAGGGCATCAAAATGAAATGTGGATTCATGGATATACAGTATGTAAATGCTGCTATCTTTTTGCCAATATTATTTAAGTGATTTCTAGTTCCTTAAATCTCATGGCGAAGGAAATAAAAATAACTTGCTCTAAACACAATATTTAGAGGAGCATATTATTTCAGTCTAGCGCACACCAGATACATAGATAAAGCATGTTGTACATCTTTATACTGTACTAAAGATATATCATTGCTCTCAAGAAATCATAAGAATGTTTGACTGGTGGACTCCTTAATTGCCACTTCACCTTTGTGGCATCCCACTTATCTTTTACTCCTGCATACAAATTGACACAATTGTGAGATAGCCACCATTTATAATTTTATACATAAATTAAGAGTACATTGCCAGCAAAACATATTTTAAGAGTTCCAGATGAAGTTGTATACTTACCATAGTTACCATACTTGCTTTGTGGGCAATCCAAATTACCACAATTTTCCTGATTTATCCCTGTGTTCTGCACTTCACCAGTCACTAGTGATATTTGTATTCCCTTAATTAAAATAAATGTCAAAATAATAATGAACGCCTTTTTGACGTGCTTAAATTTTTTTGAGGGAGGACCCTCAGTCATGCTGCCCTTGTGCAAATGGCTTCAGAGCTACCTATTACTCCTTATGGCTTTGAGCTTATGTATCATGTGTCTGAAAGAATCATCTTACTAAAAGAGAATTCCAGATATGTTGATAATATCCAATTTGAGGCATCTCTATTGTTATGAATGCTTTAGCGTTCTCTTTTTTGCTATACAATACAAACAAAGCAATCATCCTCTCTTGATAACTGTATCTACTGCTCTGGTCTACTGCCTCCACCAACAGGTCCAATGTACATACAGTACATACAAATTTTAGATCAGACCAGCATGGCTATTCTTAGTTAAGCCTGAGGAGAGGACAAGGAAGCCCTGAAACGCTAGTGTTGCTTTGAAATCCGTCTATTGAATATGTACATCCTATATATTTTTTACTTTCTATTATACTCTTTGTGATTATTTACTTCATTATTCATGAAGTATGATTAAATAGATTTTTTGTAAACGTACCCTTTTTGTAATTTCTTATTAAATAATTTGGAGGGAATTACCCATTGAGTTAGCAAATTGTTGTTTTTGAGTGCTGGTCTGATCAAAATTTGTCTACAACTTTTTTGCTATTACAGGAGGTCCTCGGTTATCCAACGGAATCCGTTCTGCAAGCCACCATCAGATAGGAAAACGCCGGATTGCAAATGCCATGTTAATCCAAGGCAGTGTGCGGCGGATAATCTGTTCCGATGACGGATAATGCGTTCTGCTGAATGCATTATGACGCATCAGTTTATCGTGTTAGATGGATAACGGAACAACGGATAGCGAGACCCAACTGTGCTGATGTACAACTTTCATGTGCTAAGTTATCTCATTTGTTTTATTGGAGCTAAGAAAAGAGAAACTATTAACTATACATCACAGAGGCATCTGATCATTCTAAAATAGGATGAGAAATTATACTGTATAAAACACCATTCCCAAAACACAGTACTATAGCCAAGCATCAGTGTCAATTCCTGGTGGCAGTTCAGCTGAGACTTGGTTCACAGCTGTCTGATTACCTGCTCAATTTGACATCTTCCAAAAATGTTCCCACCAGTCTGGACACTCTGTCCTTTGTTTCTTAGTGGTTCCAATTTGATACAAAGCAGAGGTGTCAGGTTTCATCTATCCAAAGCTGCACACTTTATTATTTTTCAGGGCCAGATTATTACCTGCCAACAAATGTATTAGTGTTGTATAAATTGCCAGGCAGCTGGGGTACTGCCATGGCAGAGCATTGAGTCCCACTGCTTACGTTCTTTATTCAATGTGACAGCTATTCGAAGGTTGGGTTGGAGACTAGGTTTGGAAGTAGAGCAGTGGAGCATTACCAGATTTTTAAATACAATCAGTAGGGGACACTGGATCAGCATAGCTCCATGCATCACTGCTCTTACTGTCTGGCAACATAAAATAAAACAGGCATTGTTCTTCTCATGTTTTAACATTATACCTTTAACAGCACAAAAATATTACTAGGTTTTGCTTTTCTTTACTTCTTAATATTAGAAATCATTTAAAAAATACTAATCCTAATTATGAACTGGCACCACTAGAGCAAATAATACCTTTGTATTAGAGTCAGTGGCAGATTTCCCATTAGGCCCGGGTCTAGGGCAGAAAAATTTGGGGGTGGCAAAAATGTCCGCCCCATATACATTTGCCGCACTCTCAGGCCTATCGGGCCTGATGGGAAGTCACTTACATATGCCGGGCGCCCCCTTGCTGTCTCCTTTCTGCCGCCCTCGTCCTCCTTCCAATTCGCAGCGTCAAATGACGCCGCGGACATCACCAATGTGGCATCACACTGCAACTCGTTGCCATGGCAATGTGACATTGTGGCATCAAATTAAGTCATTAAGTTGTCATAACATTTAACATTTGACTCTGCGAATCGTAAGGATGAGGAGGGCGGCATAAAGGAGGCTGCCGGCATATATAAGTGACTAGGGATGGCGTATTTCGAAATCCGCCACTGATTAGAGTTGTAAAGAAGTGAGATTCAACCATATATTGTAACAACTCTGGGGATAATTCAATAGGATTTTAAACCCAACAGCACCCAATTCACTTTAATGAGGGTTTCCGGCCAATCACGTTCAGAATTGTTTGCTTCAGGTTTGTATGTTGAATTAGCCTCCTTGAAGTTTGTTTTCTTATGTTAACATACTTTGAAAGGTATTCAGATTAGGCCTAACTCTAAACGGTACAGCAAAAAAATATGAAAGAAAATAGAATACATTTTGTTGGTATTACTATTTAAAACATCCAGATCCTGTTTCCTGTGCCAGATCAATGTACCTAGTGTCTTTGAACCCAGCATTCCTGAATGATCCACCCGTGGATCCATGCGGCATCTACGGATTAATCTTGTGTGAAGGCTGTCAATCACACACCTGTTTACCGTTGTTGATTTCCGTGATTACTGTGATTGTGTTTTGGTTGGGTGAAGTTCTGCGTGTTTCTGCCAGATGGCAAAAACGAATCCTTTTGCACAGGGCAACCAGTGAATTGTGGGTAGTCAATTTGCAGGTGTTTAAAAACTAGATAAAAAGTGTGGCCACTACAGTCATCCATTGTAAATTTACCTTGGTCGCTGAAGGCGTTATCAAATTTAGGAGTTTCATAATTAAAATCTCCACAGTATACACAATGCTTGTCTCATTATTCTACATTGCTATCCCTGCACTTGTTGAATAGACATCATGTCAAGTCAAGTCATGTCAAGTCCTTTTACCAAACCACAATGTAGTTACGCATTTCTCATATTTTCTGCAATTAATGCTGGAACAGATAAGAAGACGACTTTAGCAGAGATATATGACTATATAATGAAAAAACAGGAATTCTTCAAATTTTCACCGAACCAATGTGGCTGGAGCATTCGATAAGGTAAACTTTGACTAATGAGGATTACTTTTTTCGCACAGCCCCTCCTCCGGGAGATACCTGTACAAGAGGATATTGATCTGTGCTACCAGCTTTTGCCGGTATGTTTGATCATGGAAGAAGAAAGGTCGGGTTTCATCCATTTAAGATACTTACAGTAGCTGTATGTACTTCCCGACCCTGCAGTGTACAGGTACCAACACCGGCTTCCCTTCTGCAATAACGGGCCTACTGTGACTGAAAAACCTGATGAATCGCAATCCTTGCTACCTGGCTCCGCCTGATACCAGCTTCAGCAGGCACCTGTCAACTATAATGCTGATTACATGAGTGACCCCAGCTTGTACGCACAATACACCTCTGACATTGGCTCATCGCCACCCGTTTGGCACAAAGTTTATAATGAAGATAAATATAATGTACTATACAGTATTAACTTTAATTCCCCTGGGGGGTCACTAGATTTTCTGGGGGGGGGCGAGTTAGTTATAGAGGTCCCACGCTCTCCCACCAGGCATTTAAATTAAATGTCGGGAGATCGTGCAAAGCCTTCAAAATACACTTACAGTACTTTCCCTTCCAGCAACATGTCATCATGGTAACCCGGCATCAAATTACCATGGCAACGTGATGTCACATGACCCTATAATAAAATTTCATACAGATATGTTGATTGATTTTATTCTACTTCATGGTTAATGGATAACATTAAGTGATGCATTTTTTTCATAGTTAATCAATTTTCAGATTTAGACAATAACTACATTTGCAAACAGTTGAAACAGTTGTTTTCGAATCCTTCACGATCAGACGTGCAGTACTGTAAGACAGACCAATTGAGTTGCAATTGAGTTGCATCTCACCTGCCACCCACCCCCACAAAGCAAAGGCATGGGACTAGCTATCAACACCTACAGAAATTACCTGTAATAGAGAAAGTCTAAGACGGTTTCATGATTTGTCTGCTGGTATAGAAATTTACATTTCCTGGTTCCCCACGCATGAGCATTGTGAACTAGTGTACAATAGAAAGCTCTCACTGCCAATCGGACTAACTGTAGAATCCAATGGGAAACAAAAAAATTAAAGTAATTTTTTTTTGAGAAGTAGAGAATAATTGTGAGCTGTAAACAAAACCTTATGCGATTAATTTATTTTAATATTTAATCAATTATTACATTTATAAAATCACTACCTTTTTATTTCTCTATGAGGTGGCATACAGTACTGTCATTGTTTTTTTTTGGGGGGGGGGAATTCTATTCAATACCTTCAACTTTTGGTAGGGTTGGTCATCTTTCACCAAGACTTTAGTTGCACCTCCCCCCCTCAACAAAGCCAAGCAAAAGGCATTTGACCTCCCCCCGGCTGATCAAGGACATTCACACAAAAAGACACATTACATATGCTTCGGGTCTTGGCTGAGCAATTACTTTTCCCACTTTCAAACGCATGTACATGGCTGATAAGAAGGCCTGCACTTTAATTTGGCTAGAATGACTTCACTGCCAATGTGAATTTCTAGTCGTCAAAAAAAAAGCCTTTTCCTTTTTTTCCTTTTTTTCCTCGAGAAGGGATTAATAAATGAGTGATTTGAAGAAACACTTTATATAATGCTTTTATTTAATGTTTCATCAATGTCAACATTGTTCCAATCAAATTTCAAGTCCAAAAAAAATTAAATTAAGGCATTTTTTTTTAATTTTCTCTAGCAGGGCTTAATAAATGATTGATTTTAAGGAAAACTTTATATTATGCATTTTTTTTATCATATTTTAGCAATTTTTACATTAAAAAAATCCCTACATTTTTATTTCTCTATGATGTTGCTTTTTGCATTATAAATACACCTTGCATGTGTAATTAAGTTGGGGAAGAAACTCCCCCAATAATATTAATACATTTGGGGGGGGGGTTCTATTCAATACCTTCAACTTTGGGTCATATCTTTTCAAATGACTTCTTTCAAGTGTAATCCTGCACGGGTATCCCCTAGTTACTCAAAGATTAAACAATTTGCATAGTTGCACATTCCCCCACCCCACCCTCACTAAGCCAAGGCCTTCAACTGGTTATCAACACCTCTGCCAGGGATAGGACATTCACACAATCTTTCAGGATTTGGTTTTGGGCTGAAAAATTACTAACTGCCAATGTGAATTTCAAGTGCAAAAAATAAATAAAGGCATATTTTTTTTTTAAAAAATTCTATCGAGCAGGGCTTAATAAATGAGTGATTTTAAGGAAAACTTTGTTATGCATTTTTTTTATCATATTTGATCAATTTTTACATTTAAAAAATCACTAAATTTTTATTTCTCTATGATGTTGCTTTTTGCATTATAAATAGACTTTGCACGTGTAATTAAGTCGGGGAAGAAACCCCCCCAAAAAATATTATTACTTTTTGGGGAGCATGGAAATCTATTCAATACCTACATTTTTATTTCTCTTGGAGGTGGCATACTGTGATACAAATTTTTTTGGGGGGGTGGGAATTCTATTCAATACCTGCAACTTTGGGTAGGCTTGGTCTGCTTACAGTATCTTACTGTTTATGGAAATATAACACACACACACATGGTATAAAGGGAGTCATAACTTTTATTGGATTTTATAACAGTTGAAATGATTTCTTTCAACTTTTTCCTGCAGGCTCATCACAGCATTAGACCAAGACGGACTAAATTAGTTATTAATTCCATGGGGTTTAACTGAATCAACTCACAAGGTGTAGACGACTGTGGAGTTCTTTTGTCATTGAGAGAGGGGGGGGGATTAGGACAAACTATTCACTGTTATTATGCACACAGTACAATACGCTTGGACATCCCCCTCCCCTTCCAGCAGTGCTGCATCTGTGAAAGAAAAAAAAGGCTGCAGGATTAGTAAATAGAATGCCTTGACTGGTTACACTACTGAAAGCCACACACAACTATTCAGTAACTTGCCATACATGTAAACTATAATGAATTGTTAAATATAATGGATATTACACGTATTTCTAATACAAATTGTATACATACAGTTCTGTATATAATTAAGTATATATAAAGTGAAGAATAAGTGCAGAGATAAAATGGAAAATGTTCAATTACCTTTAATAGAAAGCTAACATTAAATCAGGTTATTGTCTGTACCATACATGGCTGCAGGATTAGTGAATTGAAGGCCTTGACTGGTTAACACTACTGAAAGTCACACAAAACGAATAAACTATACAGTAACATCCCATACATGTAAACTATAATGAATTTAAAAAAAAAATATGTATTACATGTTTTTCTAATACAAATACTATACTGTACATACATTTCTGTATATAATTTAGTATATATAAAGTAGAGAGTAAGCACAGAGATAAAATGGTTAACATTCAATTACCTTTAATAGAAGGCTAACATTTAATCAGGTTATTGTCAGTACCATACTTACCTGTACTATACTTACTGTACCTGTACTTACCTTAGTACAGTACAGCACAGTAATGTACCTTACTACATGCCATGGAACTCCCATTATGCTCTAAAAGAACGGTCAAAACGCTGCTAATATGGCTTTGTAGTTGTTGCATCTTTGTACAGTCAGTATGTTATTCCAGAAACTCATTATTCCTTGTATTAATTCCTCCTTTTTGTACGGATTAACAACCTTTCCGATATGATCCTTCAGCGTATGCCACACCAATTCTATAGGGTTCAAATCTGGTGATCTGGAATGGGAGGGGGAAAAAAGTGAACTACTGCACCGACACACTTTATTCGAGCAAATACCCGGTATGTACCTGGCAGATACCTGGAATGCGCCGCTCCTAACCTCTGACAAGCCCCGTTGCATTTGCCTTCCCAGCCTGGGTTCATGCCTGGCTGATGGGCGGCTGATCTGTTAAATGATAATGATTAGGATTTAATAGGCTGCAATGCTTCGCGTGTCTACCATATGGCATAAATTCATGAATTGTAATGCAGTTTATATATATATACTGTGCAGTATTGCAGCCAGCTAGAATAAAATGCTTCAATCCCTGCTTGGAAAATAACTCAATGCACTCGGGCAGAAAACAGTCACAAACCTCAATACACCCGGGTATACCCGAATTCGTGGGACTAGCCAAGCTCGAATAAAGTGTGTCGCCAGTGTAGTTGAACAGATAAAAACTGTTTAAAACAATGAGAAGTGCTTCAGGTACTGCTGCGGCACAGTTTATTCGAGCATTTGCCCGTTCTGTGCCGCAGCAGTAGCCTGGCGCGCGCCCGAGTGTGACGGGCGCACGCCGAAGCAGCGGAAGAGCGCCCTCCGATCGGGGCGCTCTCCCTACCGCTGCCGGGTCCGCCGGGTCCCCCGGAACCCCCTGCAGGGGGCGCACGCTCCCGATGACGCGTGACCGCGCGTCTATGACGCGCGGCACGCCGAGGGGCGGCCACTAGCAAGCCGGGAGATTTCCCGGCTTGCGGTACCGACCACACTTCAATAAAGTGTGTCGGTAGTTTACACTGGAGCACTTACACCAGTGGCATCTTAACCCAGTTGATACCGCTTGCAGGAATATGGGTAGGGAGGCAGTATGTTTAGGGTCATTGTCCTGGAAGAACCGGTGACCACCAGATGGAAAATCATGCCTAATGTATTCAACAATACGGGGGACTATTTGCTCTTAGAAAAATACTTTGTCCGTGATTCCTGGAACAAGAGAAAAACAAATTATGTTTAAACTGAACATTAGGGTACAGAATACACTACAGTGTGTGACTTTGTGCATTATTTTACCCTCAAATATTATTATGCATCCTGGTCAACGTCTAGAGATCACACCCCACACATGCATCTTCATTGGGTCCTTGGGACGCAGATTCAGAGATAGGTTTCCTTTTTTGTGGAATGCAAAAGTGGCAAATCTCACAAGAGCTACAGTTGTCTCGTCAGAAAAGATGACATCCTGAAAAGTCTTGCCACTTTCGATCCATGCCCGTACTTGTTCCACTCTTTTACCTTGTTGACATCCCTTATCATTGGATACACTCTGTAAAGACAAGGAAGAATTTTACAGGTACAGTAAAACCACACTTTGATCTACACTACAGTAGTGTACAAAAAAACACTTTGCCTGCACTGTCCTAACTACTGCACAGTAATTACATTATCAACCCTGTTCTGTCACTCTGTTCTGTCACTTTGCATACTACAGTAATGCATTATGCTATACAGTACTTTATTACAATAAGACACTTACTTGATACGTTCATATTTCCATCCCAATTTGCATCTCATCACCCTGATGCTGGTCTCAGATGCAGTGATATTGTGACTGTTCTTTAGAACAGATCTTGACTATTGCTGCACAGCGCTCATCATTAGCCTAGCTGATTTCCTCCACCAGACGCTTTGCCTACAGTTAAAAGGAAAAGAGAAGAATTTGAGTAATAAACGCAGAAAAAGAAAAAAAACATTTTGTATTTTCTTCTCAAAGTACAGTAGTACAGTAATTGCTTGGGCCTAAAAGAATACAACAGAAAACAAGTAAACAAAAACATGCTTTTTGATATGTAAGAAGTTTTTTGAGTAATACAATAATTGTAGAAAGAAACCAAAAATACTTACTCTGTTGTTACTGAGGGACTCCACTTTACACTTTTTGCTTGACTATGGGCATGATAGCTGACAGTGCTTTGTGTTAAATTGAGGCCCGAATTCAGTAACCAGCTTTCGATCTGTAAAATTCTGTGTCCTCTCTTGTACATGTCCTGTATTCTCATGCTGAGATCCTTTGAAATAACTTTCTTCGGCATCGCTGCTTTAGAAAATAAATCAAGCACAGAGGAATGTATATCTGATGTATATTCAATGTGCATTGAATCAACATAAGTGAGGGAGTATTTATAATGTAATGGAGCTCACTCGACAGGTTAAGTAATGTATACAGTACGCCCACTTTTAACACCTGCAACTCGTGTCCTTGCCCGCCAAAAAATTCAAAGAGGGACACAGTGCATAAAAGGTAACACAAAATTGGCAGCCTTCCACACACTGATCTTTATCTCAACGAGCTCTTGAACAGGTACTGTATTGTGCATTCTTCCATCTGCTTCCATGGATCAACCCCGATTCTATGGACGCAGGATCCTGGTTTCTTCTGCTGTGCCGACCTCGAGAAAGTGAAACTCGGAAGCTGTTTTCAAGCACAAGCCAAAGGTGCCTAGAGAAAAGGTTCTGAAGGTTCTGAGGGTTCCCAAGGCAATGAACCCTGGCCTTTATTATGTGATGAAGATAATAGCAAAAATCAACAAGGATCAAGTTTTTTGGACGGGTCCCAGAAGTGCCCCTGCACCCACCGAAGTCAAATTCGATGTCCCGGACTTTTCACTGCCATCGCCCACCGCCACCGATTCCAAAACATCCGCCTGCTCAGACCCTTTGTCCACTGATGCTCATCCGGAAACCACAAGCTAACCTGCTCCCGCACCCATCCACGCTGATGCTCATCTGGAAACCAACAGCTCACCTTCTCCAGGACCCATCCACACCGATGCTCGTCCGGAAACCCCCAGCTCACCTGCTCCTGCATCCAGCAAGGCTGATGTTCATCCCGAAGCCTCCAGCTCACCTCCTCCTTCATCTGGGTGACACCAGCTTGCACCAGATCCAGCTCGCATGCTGGATGTTTTCAGTGGTATCGAAATCGCTGACAACTCAACAGAGCAATACAAGGATCGAATGGAGGCCAAGATGGATCCCTTATCATTGGATACGCTCTGTAAAGACAAGGAAGAATTTTACAGGTACAGTAAAACCACACTTTTACCTACAGTACAGTAGTGTACAAAAATACACTTTGCCTGCACTGTCCTAACTACTGCACAGTAATTACATTATCAACCCTCTTCTGTCACTCTGTTCTGTCACTTTGCATACTACAGTATTGCATTATGCTATACAGTACTTTATTACAATAAGACACTTACTTGATACGTTCATATTTCCATCCCAATTAGCATCTCATCACCCTGATGCTGGTCTCAGATGCAGTGATATTGTGACTGTTCTTTAGAACAGATCTTGACTATTGCTGTACAGCGCTCATCATTAGCCTAGCTGATTTCCTCCGCCAGATGCTTTGCCTACAGTTAAAAGGAAAAGAGAAGAATTGGAGTAATAAACGCAGAAAAAGAAAAAAAACATTTTGTATTTTCTTCTCAAAGTACAGTAGTACAGTAATTGCTTGGGCCTAAAAGAATACAACAGAAAACAAGTAAACAAAAACATGCTTTTTGATATGTAAGAAGTTTTTTGAGTAATACAGTAATTGTAGAAGAAACCAAAAATACTTACTCTGTTGTTACTGAGGGACTCCACTTTACACTTTTTGCTTGACCATGGGCATGATAGCTGACAGTGCTTTGTGCTAAATTGAGGCCCGAATTCAGTAACCAGCTTTTGATCTGTAAAATTCTGTGTCCTCTCTTGTTCATGTCCTGTATTCTCATGCTGAGATCCTTTGAAATAACTTTCTTCGGCATCGCTGCTTTAGAAAATAAATCAAGCACAGAGGAATGTATATCTGATGTATATTCAATGTGCATTGAATCAACATAAGTGAGGGAGTATTTATAATGTAATGGAGCTCACTCAACAGGTTAAGTAATGTATACAGTACGCCCACTTTTAACACCTGCAACTCGTGTCCTTGCCCGCAAAAAATTCAAAGAGGGACACAGTGCATAAAAGGTGACACAAAATTGGCAGCCTTCCACACACTGATCTTTATCTCAACGAGCTCTTGAACAGGTACTGTATTGTGCATTCTTCCATCTGCTTCCATGGATCAACCCCGATTCTATGGACGCAGGATCCTGGTTTCTTCTGCTGTGCCGACCTCGAGAAAGTGAAACTCGGAAGCTGTTTTCAAGCACAAGCCAAAGGTGCCTAGAGAAAAGGTTCTGAAGGTTCTGAGGGTTCCCAAGGCAATGAACCCTGGCCTTTATTATGTGATGAAGATAATAGCAAAAATCAACAAGGATCAAGTTTTTTGGACGGGTCCCAGAAGTGCCCCTGCACCCACCGAAGTCAAATTCGATGTCCCGGACTTTTCACTGCCATCGCCCACCGCCACCGATTCCAAAACATCCGCCTGCTCAGGCCCTTTGTCCACTGATGCTCGTCCGGAAACCACAAGCTCACCTGCTCCCGCACCCATCCACGCTGATGCTCATCTGGAAACCAACAGCTCACCTTCTCCAGGACCCATCCACATCGATGCTCGTCCGGAAACCCCCAGCTCACCTGCTCCTGCATCCAGCAAGGCTGATGTTCATCCCGAAGCCTCCAGCTCACCTCCTCCTTCATCTGGGTGACACCAGCTTGCACCAGATCCAGCTCGCATGCTGGATGTTTTCAGTGGTATCGAAATCGCTGACAACTCAACAGAGCAATACAAGGATCGAATGGAGGCCAAGATGGATCCCTTATCATTGGATACGCTCTGTAAAGAAAAGGAAGAATTTTACAGGTACAGTAAAACCACACTTTTATCTACAGTACAGTAGTGTACAAAAAAACACTTTGCCTGCACTGTCCTAACTACTGCACAGTAATTACATTATCAACCCTCTTCTGTCACTCTGTTCTGTCACTTTGCATACTACAGTATTGCATTATGCTATACAGGACTTTATTACAATAAGACACTTACTTGATGCGTTCATATTTCCATCCCAATTAGCCTCTCAACACCCTTATGCTGGTCTCAGATGCTGTGATATAGTGACTGTTCTTTAGAACAGATCTTGACTAATGCTGCACAGCGCTCATCATTAGCCTAGCTGATTTCGTCCACTAGATGCTTTGCCTACAGTTAAAAGGAAAAGTGAAGAATTTGAGTAATCAAAGCTGAAAGAGAAAAAAAACATTTTCTATTTTCTTCTCAAAGCACAGTAGTACAGTAATTGCTTGGGCCTAAAAGAATACAACAGAAAACAAGTAAACAGAAACATGCTTTTTGATATGTAAGAAGTTTTTTGAGTAATACAATAATTGTAGAAAGAAACCAAAAATACTTACTCTGTTGTTACTGAGGGACTCCGCTTTACACTTTTTGCTTGACCATGGGCATGATAGCTGACAGTGCTTTGTGCTAAATTGAGGCCCGAATTCAGTAACCAACTTTTGATCTGTAAAATTCTGTGTCCTCTCTTGTACATGTCCTGTATTCTCATGCTGAGATCCTTTGAAATAACTTTCTTCGGCATCGCTGCTTTAGAAAATAAATCAAGTACAGAGGAATGTATATCTGATGTATATTCAATGTGCATTGAATCAACATAAGTGAGGGAGTATTTATAATGTAATGGAGCTCACTCGACAGGTTAAGTAATGTATACAGTATGCCCACTTTTAACACCTGCAACTCGTGTCCTTGCCCGCCAAAAAATTCAAAGAGGAACACAGTGCATAAAAGGTGACACAAAATGGACAGCCTTCCACACACTGATCTTTATCTCAACGAGCTCTTGAACAGGTACTGTATTGTGCATTCTTCCATCTGCTTCCATGGATCAACACCGATTCTATGGACGCAGGATCCTGGTTTCTTCTGCTGTGCCGACCTCGAGAAAGTGAAACTCGGAAGCTGTTTTCAAGCACAAGCCAAAGGTGCCTAGAGAAAAGGTTCTGAAGGTTCTGAGGGTTCCCAAGGCAATGAACCCTGGCCTTTATTATGTGATGAAGATAATAGCAAAAATCAACAAGGATCAAGTTTTTTGGACGGGTCCCAGAAGTGTCCCTTCACCCACCGAAGTCAAAATCGATGTCCCGGACTTTTCACTGCCATCGCCCACCGCCACCGATTCCAAAACATCCGCCTGCTCAGGCCCTTTGTCCACCGATGCTCGTCCGGAAACCACAAGCTCACCTTCTCCCGCACCCATCCACACTAATGCTCATCTGGAAACCAACAGCTCACCTGCTCCAGGACCCATCCACACAATGCTCATCCAGAAACCTCCAGCTCACCTGCTCCTGCATCCAGCAAGGCTGATGTTCGTCCCGAAGCCCCCAGCTCACCTCCTCCTTCATCTGGGTTACACCAGCTTGCACCAGATCCAGCTCGCATGCTGGATGTTGTCAGTGGTATTGAAATCGCTGACAACTCAACAGAGCAATACAGGGATCAAATGGAGGCCAAGATGGATCGTCTTTTAGAGACCATGGTGAATATGGATAGGTGCATGGTTGTTCGTCTGGATAAGATTGAGAGGCACATCGCGGGGCTCTATTCTTTGCTTGAATCCCTGCCCCTGTATGTCCAATGCAGGAGCAGGAGGGTGGCCTGGAGGTGCCTTTTTCTCCCATGAAGGAACTGCAAAACCCCTCCCCCCCCCCACCCCCGTGCACAATCTCAATCCCTGGATTTGACCATGGTGCCAACACAAAGCACACCATGGGACCTGCCAGGCGTACCCCCTCTTACTCCAGGATACACATTTACCCTTCTGTTGGAGGAAATGACAACCCCGGTAAGAGCTACAGATGCAGCAACGAGAATCCGAACACTTGCCTTTGAAAATCTGGGGCAATACCCCAGTAATGCTGCAACATTTCTGAAACATTTCTGAAAACAGACTAGTGGCCCATCGGTATTAACACAGTGAGGGTCCCTGGCAGTCTCAATCAGTTTGAATGGGACTGCCAGGGACCCCCGCTGTGTTAATCCGATGGGCCATTAGTCTGCCTGCAGAAATATCACAGAAATGTGGCAGCATTACTGGGGTATTGCCCCAGATTTTCCCAGGCAAATGTTCGGATACTCGTGGCTGCATCAGTAGGCCACGCCAGGAGGAAAGCATCCGACCATCTACCCCCGCCTTCTGCCAGAAGCACACCCGCTTCAGCACCCAGGATTGTACAGCTCCAGACATCATGAGGAGAGACCTGCCCCAGAGCATCAGGGAGAAATACAAGATCAGGTGTGGTGGTCTACCTCAGAAATATGCCCAGTTCATCTTTAAACACCACGTCAGTTTTGAGCTGTACAGCGAGTGGACCCAAAATGTAAATTATGAAGGCAATAAATACAACAAGGCTCTTGCAGCAAATTTAAGGAGAACAATTATGGAGGATGTGAAGTTCTATTTTAAAGCTACCAGTCTTCTTCTGAAAACCATGAGAGACAGCATCAATAGCCTTTTGAGGCATACTATGGCTCTTCCCTGGAGGTACATCGACTTGTTTGATGACTATTGGTCTTAAATTTATTTACAAATAATGATGCGCCACCAATGTATTTAATCTTAAATCATTTAAAAAAATCAACAGTTTTTTTTTTAATTGTTTAATGCTTATTTTCTATTTTGCATGTCTGGAGCTGGGCAAAAACAACATGCAGGGGAAAAAAACCTTGGTGCAGGAACTCTCTCAGCAATACTGCCAGGTAAGACACAGTGCTCAAATCCATGCATGCCATGTCCCTTCCTCCAAAAACCCCAAAACCTAATGTACTGTAAACCTCTATTCCTATTGTACAGTGCCGTAGCCAATGTCATGCATGCTTTGCCTCCTCCAACCCCCTCTCACCCAAAAGCAGAAGATACAAGGCACTGTAGTCATAATGTACTGTTCCCCATGTCATGCCCTTTCTCCCTTAACACCCCAAAAATCTGTATTGAATAATGTACGGTGCGATTGTAAATATATAATATTGTCTCTTTCATTACAGACCAAGATGTCCAAGAAGCACCATCCATTGCGAAGAAGAAAAAGACCAGATTGTAAATTTGAAAGAAGCGACATTGTATTTTTGTATTATGCATTTTTCCTTTGTTATCCTGAAAAATTAACATTTTTCATTCTTTACTCATAATTTTTTGGTGTGTTCATGTTTTACTGTTTACACACTTACAGTAGTACATGTACAGTACTTCACTGTACATAAAGTTGTAAAGGCATTTAATATATATATATGATATACAGTACAGTACCATATACAGCATATCAATCTTGAAATTAAGTTGCTTTTAGTGCTTAAAAAGTACTATAAAAAAAATTAAGTACTGATGTAGTTTAAGTATAGTATATATAAATACTGTTAATCTTTGACATACAGTACACTATAAAAATCTTTAAAATCCAGTACATACTGTAATGTAAAGTTCTAAATGCATTTAAATATATAAAAATGTCTAATTGAGATACTGTACAGTATACTACAGTATATAAGTATGGTATAGTACATAAATTGTATTTTTACTATGTACAGTACAGTACTGTAGATACACAAAAAGCAGTACTACCGTAAAACAGATATCTAGCGACTCCATGAGGAAATGCACTGTACTATATCTTACTGTACAGTAATGAAATTAATTTGCTTTTAGTGCTTAAATAAACATACAGTACAGTATGTACACTATACTATATAAATCTAGAAAATAAAAGTTGTTTTTACTAGTTATATACAGTACACTACCAGCAGAACTGTACTACTGCATAGCAGATATTTAGCGACTCCGTGAGGAAATGCACTGTATCTTACTGTACAGTAACACGCATGCACAGTACTGTTCTGTACATTCCTCACATGCGCAGAAATGTGATGACACACATACGTTTCAACAAGGTTCCAATTTGACATACACACATGCGTAGAAATGTGATAACATGCGTATGCGTTTCAATGAGATTCAAATTTGACATACATGCATGCACAGAAATGGGATGACATGCATATGCATTTCAACAAGGTTCCAATTTAACAAACGCATGCGCAGAAATGTGATGACTCGGCATACAGTATACGTTTCAACAAGGTTCCAATTTAACATAAACTTTATTATCCTGTACAAATAAAACATTTAATTCGTTAAAAATACTTTTTGTTGTTTGTGTTCATATTTTAAATCTTCTACAATTCGAGAATTTTTGTATGGCTAAAAGCTAAGGAGCCTTAGAAAGAACTTCTTTCCCACGAACTGTACAGTATATGAATTAATATCTTTAAACTTCAAATTAAAATTACACATACACACTTGAAGTACTGTACGGGAATAAAAGACAGGTTGAATTGCAATGAGATGTTTTAAGACAACTCGTGATCGCCCACTTGAGTTTCTCGATGGTATTGCAGACAATGCTAAAATGCAATTTTCTGCACTCGATCAAAACACTAGTAAACTCGCGTCTTAAGGCGGGTAAATTTAAAGAAATATCGAACCAACACAGAGTGCGCAAAGGAATACAACCCGTGAAATGATCATATAACGGCTACGGCATCTGTATGTTCTATCCTGTGAAGTCTGCACTTGCCACAAATCACCTGAAACTTAACCATGCAGTTTCCTGCAGCCCATACCAATTCTGATATATTCCAAAACTTCAACTTCCAAGGATTTTATTGTGGAACTCCCACCTTCCCTGGGCATTAACACCATTTTGGTAGTTGGCGGTCAACTTAGATGGCACATTTAATTCTGGCAAAAAACTACAGTCAGCAAGAGAAACTGCTAATCTTTTTTTGGAATGTGTTTTTCGGTTACATGGCTTACAGGGCTTCTTGAGGTGGTGATTGTGATGGTAGGGGGAAGTCAGTCTTCATAATAAAGCCCCACTCCTTAAACCTGAAAATTGTGGGTCCCTGATAGCTAAGTAGCACCATAAGCCAGGGACACAAAGTCATCGAAGCTACTAGAATAGGCCCATATGTCTAAAAGAACTCTTAGACCAATCCCAGACAATATAGTGTTCTGAGCTCATGGGGGGGAAAAGTCACTTAATAAGTCTCAAAACTGCCCGTCAGTGTGTGTAGACAGCATTGGAGGTATAGCTGTCAATCCCTGCTGTAGCTTTTAAAGTCATGCCCTACAATGCCGTAGCCGCTATGAATGCAAAGCATTGTTATAACCAAGTTTGGAATCTCCTACTGTAATTGAGAGCTATACCACCCACACTAATGGGCAGTTTGTGGTCTTACTAAGTGCGCAACCCCCACACTATACTGACTGGGATCTGCCATTAAATTTTATGTTTTGAGGTGAACCCTTAGAATTAGAACATCACTGTGGCAATCACTGTTTTAGATAAAATGAAACTGAGCATGATTTTTTTTAAATCTAATAGTAAATGAATAGATAGACCTGATTTTGTCACACCATATGTGTATTTGAATAGTAATTGAGATATTAAATTGACGGTTTTGGTAAAGTAATTCATAAGTTAATAAACTGTGGAGATAAATGTTAAATATTGAACAATTCACAACTGTTTATGTTTTTTAAGAAAGAATAGACACATTTGGTCTGGGTTGATGCAGTCAAATATTGTAACTAGGAAGTAAATTCAGAGTCCATACTTCTGAAGTTGCATCAATGTACACAAGGCTTTTTATGACATTTTTCTGTTGGCAATTAAAGCCAATTTTTGTCCGAATTAAGAAATAGCACGTTTTAACTTTATATACGTATCCCTTTGTGTTTTACTGTATATACTTATTGACTTATCTAGGTAGAACAGAAAAATAACACTGTAGAATGCACAATATGGTGGCAATTGTTCAGATTTTTCCTGAATTATTTGAACAGAATAATGCTCTAAAGATAATTAATATAATGTTTACTAAATTAGTTGGTTTTATTTCATCCAGACTACACAACTGGAAGAGGGAGGAGGGGCCACTTTCAAATGTACGGAATTTCTTCATTTTGTGCATTGTTTAGCAATGTTCTGCAGCAAGAAGACTTGGGTATGTTTCAAGACAGGCCTTCAGAGGTTTGTGCAGTTTCTTGGCTCAAAACTTTCATGCTTCAATTTCTTGAAAGTAATTCTCAGGAAGGGAAATACAAATGTTAATTCTACCACCCTTGGGGACAATGGTAGATGCAAAACAAAAGTATGACTGGGACAAATTGTGGACCATATTCACTAAACAGTGCTACTCTATAAAACAACGTAGAGAAAGACAACTTCAAGAAAAAGTTTAGAAAGGACAAAGGACAAAGGAATAGCACCGCTTAGGTAATATGGCCCCCTACATCTTACTCACAAGAAAAAAATATGTAGGCACGTTGATTCAAGTTAATTGATACAGGTTGCAACTTTGATTCACTTGGGTAATAAAGGATGTACATTTTCCCTTGTGAAACATAATTGTCAAATGTTGCATTTATGTTTATTTTTCTCAAAATAAATATAAATATAACATGGATATATGTATGTGTATATATTATGTTCATATGTGTTATTTATTTATCTACCTTTCTTCTCCTTTCTTCACACTTAGATATGTGCAAGCTCTGAGAAGGAACACAATGGATTTCTCAAAGTGAACAGTGGAAAGAAAAAAGGCTTTGTCCCCTTAGATGTGTTGGAAAATATCTGACTTTGGCCTCTGAATGTTGCAATTGGAAAAGCTTTCTGGAAATACAGGTCTGTTTCATCTCACACTGTGTCACTAAGATGAGTCGCGTTGACCATCTTGGACAGACAGCTGTGAAAGAAAAGAAGACAGAAGACCTTTTAGACTGGTTCAACACTGAAAAAAAAACTAAAATAGGTTAACTAATTGAGAAAACATATAGGAAATTGCAAGGTGTTTGGGATCTCCATAGTGGAAAGGGAAAGGGTCACAGTGCTGAGAAGAAAACTGGAGGTTTAGAAATAAAGTTATAGCCGCTCTGTATGTCTTTAAAAAAACTTCAGCAACAACAACAACAACAGAGCATTTGCTTTTTTAAGTGGAATGAGAACATAAATGTGCAGTACTCCTATGTACTGCTTTCTGGTGCCTGTGTCAATGACATAGATGCTTGACAATAGTGTCTACTATTCAAAATAGTGTTTTCTGTTTAGGGAAATGTATCGGAGTTCAACTCCTGTGCAAAGTGTTATTTATTTGCACAACGTGGTACCCAGGTTTCTAGGTGTCCTGTGGCATCTTTTTATGCAAATAATGTGATATAGAGTTTAACAGCTGCTTTTTATGTGATCATATAATAAACAGACTTTCAAATGTTGATGTTTGTTTTTTGTTAAATTAAATTAAAGAGGTAATCCAAGCATCTTAAAAAAAGAAGATATACAGTCATGTGAAAAAGAAAGTACACCCTCTTTGAATTCCATGGTTTACATATCAGGACATACTGTAATAACAATCATCTGTTCCTTAGCAGGTCTAAAAATGAGGTAAATACAACCTCAGATGAACAACAACACATGACATATTACACTGTGTCATGATTTATTTAACAAAAATAATGCCAAAATGGAGAAGCCATGTGTGAAAAACTAAGTACACCCTTACTGCTTCCATAGGAATTAAGATGCTAAATAGCAGACAGTTGCTGCTAATCAAATGCCCTTGATTAATTGATCATCAGCAAGTGTGACCACCTCTATAAAAGCTGAAGTTTTAGCAGTTTGCTGGTCTGGGGCACTCAGCTGTGTTAACACAATGGCAAGGAGGAAAGACATCAGCAATGGTCTTAGAGAAGCAATTGTTGCTGCCCATCACTCTGGGAAGGGTTATAAGGCAATTTCCAAACAATTTAATGTCCATCATTCTACAGTGAGAAAGATTATTCAAAAGTGGAAAAAAATCAAGACAGTTGCCAATCTTCTCAGGAGTGGACTTCCCAGCAAATTCACCCCAAGGTCAGACCGTGCAATGCTCAGAGAAATTGCAAAAAAAACAAGCGTTACATCTCAGACTCTACAGGCCTCAGTTAGCATGTTAAATGTTAAAGTTCATGACAGTACAATTAGAAAAAGACTGAACAAGTATGGTTTGTTTGGAAGGGTTGTCAGGAGAAAGCCTCTTCTCTCTAAAAAGAACATGGCAGCACAGCTTAGGTTTGCAAAGTTGCATCTGAACAAAACACAAGACTTCTGGAACAATGTCCTTTGGACAGACGGGACCAAAGTGGAGATGTTTGGCCATAATGCACAGCGCCACGTTTGGCGAAAACCAAACACAACATATCAGCACAAAACCTCATACCAACTGTCAAGCACAGTGTGGGAGAGGTGATTATTTGGGCTTGTTTTTGCAGCCACAGGACCTCGGAACCTTGCAGTCATTGAGTCGACCATGAACTCTTCTGTATACCAAAGTATTCTAGAGTCAAATGTGAGGCCATCTGTGCGACAGCTAAAGCTTGGCCGAAATTGGGCCATGCAACAGGACAATGATCCCAAGCACACCAACAAATCTACAACAGAATGGGTGAAAAAGAAAAGAATCAAGGTGTTGCAATGGCCCAGTCAAAGTCCAGACCTCAACCCGATTGAAATGCTGTGGCTGGACCTTAAGAGAGCTGTGCATAAACAAATGCCCACAAACCTCAATGAACTGAAGCAATGTTGTGAAGAAGAGTGGGCCAAAATTCCTCCACAATGATGTGAGAGACTGATAAAGTCATATAGAAAACGATTACTTCAAGTTATTGCTGCTAAAGGTGGTTCTACAAGCTTTTGAATCACAAGGTATACTTAATTTTTCACACATGGCTTCTCCATTTTGGCTTTATTTATGTTAAATTAGTCATGACACGGTGTAATATGTCATGTGTTGTTGTTCATCTAAGGTTGTATTTACCTAATTTTAAGACCTGCTATGGAACAGATGATTGTTATTATGTCCGGATATGTAAAACCATAGAATTCAAAGAGGGTGTACTTTCTTTTTCACATGACTGTATATACCACACATTATTTAGGTTATGGTGGCTGAAAAGGTGACAGAAAACCCTCCACCGTATAGCATATAGCATATATAAATATTACTGTGTGCTCATTTGCATGTCTTAGACAGGTCTGCAACCCTGCCTTTCACCATTATCACCCAGCATGCCATGCTTCCACTGCAGCAAGTGATTCTGGGAAATGACATGCAAATGAGCACACAGTGCCACCTTTTGCCTCAAATCCATTATTAAATGGAACCCTTAAGCCACTGCACACTGTTTTAAACACAGCTTTTAAACACAGCCGGGGATCAGATGCAAAGTCGATCCCAGGCTGTGTTTAAAAGCTGTGTTTAAAACAGCGGCGAGCATTGGCTTAAGAGTTCCATGTAATAATGGATTTGAGACAAAAGGTGGCATGTGTGCTCATTTGCATGCCATTTACCAGAATCCCTTGCTGCAGTGGAAGAACTGTATGCTAGGTGATAATGGTGAAAAGCACGGTTGCAGACCTATCTAAGGCTGAGTCCCCGCTGGCGCTGAGTGGGCTGCACTTGCGGCGGTTACTTACATATATAGCTATATGTAAGTCCCCGCACACACGCTCACCCGCGCTTATGTAAACAAAAAATTATACTTTCAAGCATGCTAAATGGCATGCTCAGCGCCAGCGGGGACTCAGCTTAAGACATATGAATGTGCTCACAAGTAATATTTTTATTTGATATATACAGTATATTATATGTATGTTTTCTTTTTAATATATGCAGCATTTAAACAACCTTAATTGAAAACCAATTACCTAAGCTGTCAATAGATCGGTAAAATTCTATTTCCTGGGGTTCACTAAATGGCTGCCTTGCAGTTTGAAATCAATCCATCAGTCAGTGGAACTCAGCAGCTACAATGTATCGTTATATTACAAAGGTAACATTATCTATTGTTACAGTTTACAGCGCAAACTGCTGGGAATATTGGCAACAATTTATCACAAACAGGAAAGTGTTTGATCTTGCACTGCTGGGGACGTGGGCTAAAGCCTAGTATAGAAATCAAAGGATGTTAAGTATGTATATTCAAACTCATTAAAATAGCATTAAGAGTTGAATTTTAAATTAAAAAAAGGTTGTTAGTATTATCTAAAACTACAGAACTGATTTATTTAAAAAAAAAAAATTAAAAACATAGGATATTGCTTGGATTGCTCCTTTAACACTTTTTTCGCTCGGATGTAGTATTTCTCTGATGACAAACCAGATGATACACTTATTAGTGTAGTGTAGTGTATTCAATATTGAATGCTAGAACAAAATTATAACCCTTCAATCATTTCGTAGGGTACATAAAAAGGTTAATGATCACATAATTACATGTGATGTATCTTAGTCTGCTTGATGTTGCTGTTTTCCATAGAATAGAATTTTAGTGATATGTTGTTCTATATGATATACAGTACATGCTGATCAAATGTTAAAAAATACTTGTTGGGCAACCAGATTCAGTTATATCCTGAATTTTGAAAATGCTGAGTGGCAGCTGTTATTGTCAGCAGCAGGTGTTGTAGCAAAAGTAATGAACTTTTGCTATTGTATAATGTTTCTCTCTTTTTTTTTACATTCTGTATACATTATTTTATATATATATATATATATATATATATATATATATATATATATATATATATATATATATATATATCTCATGGTTAGATTTGCTATGAGAGTCTAAAGAACTTAAAGAAAAAGAAAAAGAAACAAAATGTAAGTTGTGTGTGTACTGTGTTACTGTGTGTGTGTGTGTGTGTGTGTGTGTGTGTGTGTGTGTGTGTGTGTGTGTGTGTGTGTGTATACATACACACACACACACACACACACACACACACACACACACACACACACACACACACTGTATACACACAACTCATATTTTGTTTCTTTTTTCATCTTTAGCATTGTTTTATTCTTCTCTCTTTCAATTTTTATGAATGTATTATTGACAGGCTATGTCATTTAAGTATATTCTAATCACCTTCAAAATGCCTTGTCTTTATTTTTCAAATTCCTGTATCACTCATCTTTTTTGTCTCAGTAATACACTACCACAAATGAAGTCTATTTCCTCTCCAGTTTCTGACCTTTAAGGCACCAGCACACTGTGCACTGCCTCTATCTGAGCTTTCCTGTTTTCCTATCATGTTTTTGTCAAATATCATATCTAAGTAAATGGATTCTAAGGGGTTTAATCACTAAACTGTTAGAGTGCTGATAAGGGCACTATCACAGGGAAACTCCCATTGAAGTCAATGGGAGTTTCTGTGTGATTGTGCCCTGATCGGCACAATCATAGTTCAATGAATAGCCCCCTAGGGGATAGACACAGATATTAACCTATACTCTTTTTACCAAGGGAGAACCAATGAACTAGGGGTATATTCATTAAAATGTAATTACAATGACGTGTAACTAAAGTTAATGAGTGATCATGGTTAGCACACCATGAAGCCCATACATGTGATGAAAGTGGCATTTTCCTAATCAAATTATGTGCAATAGTATGCGTGTGATATACTTAGTGGGTAGTAATATAAAATGATGCTCAAGAAGCTGTACAACTAAAAATATGTGCTAAGAATGTGATCAGAATAGCGCAAACATTTGCCTTGATACTTAGAACTCTTTACAACCCCTCTTCTAGAAACGATAGAAATCTCCCCCTTTCTACAGTATAAATTGTTAAAGCATAATCACTAGATATTGTTGGAGAATAACTACTGTTTATATAAACCTTTTTAACTTGAGCTAGACTCTTGTCCCATTGCAAGGGTTGAGACCCCCATGTGTGATCTTAGTTGTACTCCCATCATTTTTGCATCTAGGTATTTAAATAGATAAGATACAAGCAATATCAAGATCATCTTTATTGGATTTTCTGTATTCCAGCATTTTATGCTAACTCACATTATAGCAAAAGTCCTGTTGCTCATTCTATGACATATTAACTGCTGAAAGCCAGGGTGGCTGAATTTACACTATCTGTATTGACATAAAAAGGTACAGTACATGACAATAGCAGGTGGTTCTTTTACAGTAGTAGGATAATAGAACAAATACTTGCTAGCAGCATTTCTGGTCAAGATTGCCAAATCAATTTCCTCAGATTGGGGATGGGATTGTTGACATTCAAAGGATGGCAAATTCATGTTCTATCTGGAGAGAAGATACTTTACTTCCTAGTAGTACCAATATATATATATATATATATATGTATATAGTACCAATATATATATATATATATATATGTAAAGGTGTATTAAGTAATACTATTAGCAAACATGAACGGTTGCCCTGAAATAAAGGGATTATTTATCACTACAAAGATTTTAAATAAACTGAATTTGTGCTGTTCTAATTTACAACTATAAGACATTTTTGACACATTTGCTTGCTACTTCTTGAGAAAGGTATCTCTGGGAACTGAAACATTGTACAATGTTTTCTGTTTTTGTATTCAATTTTGTTATTACTGTGTGTGTGTGTGTGTTGGTTTGGATACAGTCCATGTTTTGGTGTATATTACATACTGTGTCAAATCTTTTGTGGCTACATACCAATTTGCCTCTATGGCACTTTTATTTGTGTGTGTGCCTCAAATAAATAAGATACTTTTTTCACTATTGCCCTATGTTCCTCAAACATGATGAAGATAGAGTACTTTCTAAGTACTGTACACTGTCTACATTTCTTCCATTGTACTTGATACATAGAGCTATGTTTATTTAATAAGCAGTGCCATGCCTTAAGACACCTTTCAGTGCCAGAAGACACAATACGGCCCATTACCTTGAATACTGTAGGCTGTTAGGGGTCTTCTGGTGCCAGGAGGTGTTTTATGGCTTAGTACCTCCTAGAACCGCTTAGTACCGCTTGGCACTACATCAATTGTTTAAAAATAAATCTTTGATATATAGTCCATCACGTTTTGCTCTGGTTAATCTCTACCATGGGCAGTTGAGGCATAGGAAATACTAATGAGCAACAAAGTATTGTAGAGCGGAGCGCTATCCTAGTAATGTGTTGCTGACTCTTCCAGTAGCAAATGGACGGAGCTGTAAAATAGAGCTCAAAACTTTCTGTTATACAAATATGGTATTATTTACATTAACATGACATACTGTGATTCCTTTGAATGCAAACCCCTTCATGATTTCTTTCAGGTTTCTTTCAATTTAGGTCATTATATTAATGAGACGTTTATGTTTTAAAATGACCTTTATCTGTTGATTATTTTGATAATGCAATAAAGAATCATTTCAAAAAAACTATTTTGTCATGCAAATTATTTATGGTTTGTTTGAAAAGGTACCCGGGCGCTATCTCTATAAGGCGTATTGAAGATGTAAAGATGTAAAAAATGGGGGTATGATACTGCCTGAAAATAGTATTCTTTTGATGTCCTCCTGTGACTCGGAACCCCAGCAGTATCTATCCGGGACCCTTGTTGGCAATGAATACAAAAAAGAATGGGGGAGCACAATAAAAAATGATATAACACAATACTCACACTCCTAGTGTTTTCTTTACACTTCTGTTCTTAGTCGTTATATGCCCCTAAAACTGATAATGGGGTGAAGACAGATTAAATGACACTATGGTCTACAGGATAAAAACTTTATTTAAATAAAAAACATGCTATAAAAATGAAACAGGTAAAAAACAAAGAAACCAAAGGCTTCTATAGGGAAATAAAAGCAAGGGGAGTAATAAGGTGTTTAGTGGTAGGGGGTCTCTCCTTCCGCGTCCGGATGGGGAGCTACGACTGCACCTCTGCCTCCTTTGAATATGCTATACAAATGTCCCAACTGAAGAGCAGAGCAACGCGTTTCGTCCAGAACTGGACTTCCTCAGGCTCGATAGATATGGACCGGCTGTCTGTTTATATCGTTTTTTATTCCCCCTTCATCACCACCTGCAACCATTTGAAAGTTATCCACAGATAACAATATCTGAGGCCCTGCCCTAACGGGCAACAATAAGATACCAAGATAGGAGAAGACTCACATTGGCCCATGTGAGTGGTTGATCATACCATTGCATTTCAATGGTCTACTGCTGTATCATCCTTCCCCATATTGCAGCCTCTGTATATTTGACTTAATCTAACCTCCTTTTTTGTTTACATGAGAGGAAACCCCCCTGGAGGGATACATCAAATGAACGAAGAAAGCTGAAAACACACCAAGGAGAAAAGTCTAGACCGCAGAAGAACACATCACTCCAAGACGACAAGAAACCCAAAGAAACCTTGATGTGACAGAACTTACACAAGGCTGTGTAAGTTATTTATTCTCTTACCTTTCCACCCACATACACACATCAATGTATATATACCTTTTGCGTTTCGAATCTGCTCCATGAACTATCACTTTAATAGATGTGTTAATTACCATATCGATCACTAGATATATTAACTGCCCGTTTCCTATAACTGTGCTCCCCCATTCTTTTTTGTATTCAAATTATTTATGGTGTCAACACCATTTAGCAACTAGTCTTCAACCCTTCTGCAGTCATTGTGGGGGTTATTTGAAAGCCTTCCACTAGCAAAAATGAGGGAAACCCAGTGCAAAATAATTTATTTTAAAAGAAAAACTCCAGTTGCTTCTAATGACATTAATTTTCTATGATAAATATGGTGCTTTTTTGACATTGGTTTTACCTCA
The DNA here is from genome assembly GCF_040206685.1 of Ascaphus truei. NCBI lineage: Eukaryota > Metazoa > Chordata > Amphibia > Anura > Ascaphidae > Ascaphus > Ascaphus truei. The sequence goes on from NC_134484.1 coordinate 317,244,713, forward strand.
GTTTTGCAGCCAGGAAACTTAAGTACTGATGCAGCGGCTGTTATTCGAACACATCACGGCACCGATTTTGAGTTCTCTGCTGTTCCCCACGCAGCATAAACGCGGCCAATCGCCCCAGGCACCCGCGCTTATCGCAGATGTTTTGTTTGAATTTGTTGCAATAAAATGGATGAATTGTAATGTGTACAGTACTCTGCTACTGTGCTACTGTGTCAATTTCATGTTTTTAAAAGCCAGAACACTAAAATTTGTTTTTCTGCACTCGCCGCGCTCGCATCTTAGTGCGGGAAGGCTTTAATTCATCCCGCGGTGATCGCTGTTTTATGAGGAACCTCACTTAAATATGTTGTGATTGAACAAATATGGCTAAAAACTAAGAAGTACAACAAAATATAATACAAATAATAAATGAGCACACAAAGTTATTAACTGTATGCAGATCTGCAACTAAATGCAAATATTAAGTATTGATTGTGTAAAGAGCTATATATATATATACTCTTCACTCACAACATTTGTTGTTCTACCTTACAATTGTACAATGCAGGGAAGACCTTAATAAGTAGAATCTTTTTTTTTTTTTTTTGTAACTTATTTTTTATTTGAGTTTTTTTTAAAAACATAAAGAAAAGAATACAGAAATAGAAAAAGGGGGTAGGGAGGGGGAAAGGAACCCAGTTTTAACACAGGTATCAATATATATAAATATAATGATGCTAGACAACCACATCTCCACCCATTACACAGAGTAACCAACTCTCTGAGAAAATACAGTCCACAGTAACTCAAAAATTCACCTATTTCCCCTTAGAGTACCAGTGCTCCCAAACGTTTTGAAATTTTCTTGAGTTATGTTTCACATAAGCTGTTAGTCTTTCCACAGATGGGGGGGAGTTGGGACTTTTTCCAGGCCCCTGCGTTTGCACATCTCGCCATGGTTAGAATGTGTAACAATAATTTCAATATATTTTGTTTTAAATTATCTAGCAGTTTACCCAGGACCATTATAAGCGGGTCTAGGGAGATTCTTATCCTAATAGGTTCTCGTAACAAATTCTGCACTAAACCACCAAATATGGGCCATATCACCAACACCGCTGCAACCTCTCCAGTAAAGATTTGTGGTGCCTGGATAGATCTGATTTAACCTCTGAGGCGTCAGATACCATCTGAACATAACTTTATAGATATTCTCTTTAGATATTGTGCATAATGATGTATTTGTTGCATTGTCCCAAATATAGAAATGCAGGGCACAGCAAAGAACTGGATCCACGGGACAGCAGCACTCTCCGACGAAGCGCCACACAGGCGTGAAACGCGTTAGAGACAGAGGCTTTTTTTTCCCTGCACCCATACCTGTCTGCACCATGTTTTTTCATTAAAGAAATATATTTTTATAAAACTGCTGCTGTCCCGTGGATCCAGTTCTTTGCTGTGCGCTGCATCTCTACACTTGTGGCTACCTGAATCATTTCAACTGGCAGAAGCACGCATTCCAGAAGGCACAATGGGCAAGGTCACGTGAGTCTGTACCTTAAACAGTAAACAGAGGTATTTTATTGGTGTTATTACTAATTGTCAGTACCAGTCCATATTGGCAGTGAGGGGGTGGGGCTCATATATCTCCATTACCCACACTCACCAGGACATTTATTCAGGTCTCAGACATATATATTCACCCATATATACCTCACTCATATATATATACCTTAAATCCAGCCTATGACCTTCAATCAAGATATTATTGTTTATTACAAACTTTGTCACTAGAGCACTATACTTGAACAATGTTCTTCTACCTGATTGTCCCAAATATATTGCCAATCTTCCCAAGAAATCTCTGCCTGAAAATCATGGGCCCATTGATCCACATAACAGTGTGTGGAGGGAGCATTAAATTCCCGAGAAATAAAAACTTGGTATAATTTTGAGATAAGACCCCATTGATAGTTTATTTTTCTATATAATTCTTCGAATACAGAACACTCTGGGAAAGACCCACCCGGGGACAACCGCCTAAGATTATGGGAAACTTGTAAAAATAGGGATAAATCTCGAAGGAGGTGAAAAAAGTTGATGATAAATTTGGACCCTACTGTATGCCAAATTTTAAGAGAAAAATTTATTACCGCAGAATCAAAAAAGTCTAGCCTAGAACCCTTTTTTGGCTTGTTATTCCATAGAAGGGCCAGGAGAGCTACAGAGCTATTAAATATACTTTCTAATCTACCCACCTATATTGATTTTCATGAGAGTGCCAAAAAATTATCTATTTCAAATGGGAAGCTAAGTAATATTTCCTGATATCCGGGACGCTAAACCTCCACTTTCTCTGGATGCGAGCATAACTGATCTCGCCACTCTTGGTCTTTTATTACCCCATATAAATTGCATGATTTTATTCTGTAAATCCTTTATATATTTTATCGGGATAGCGACCGGTAATGTCTGGAAACAGTAAAGCAGTTTTGGGAGAACATTCATCTTGACTGATATATTATGGCCCATCCAGGAAATTTGGTGACCATTCCATAATAAAAGATCTGTTGAATTCTTGTGAAAAGCTCTATTAAATATATAAAGAGATTGATAGTTTTTTGTGAGAAAGATCCCTTAATATTTCATTTTTATGGTATTCCAGTGATAATTGAAATTTAATTTGATTATTTTTACCTCAATATCTGATAAAGCTAAATTTAGAGCCTCTGACTTGGCTGAATTAATTTTATAGCCTGAAAACGAACCAAATCAAGAAAGCTCTTCTTGTAAATTGGGAAGATAAATCAGGGGATTAGCAATTGTCAAAATGATATTGTCAGCAAACAAAGTTAATATGACATTTTCCTGGCCAATCTTGATATCCTGTACATTAGGGTTTTTCATAATTTTAATTGCAAGCCGATCAATTGTTAACGCAAAAATCAGGGGCGATAATGGGCAACCCTGCCTAGTGCAATTGCTGATTTTAATTTGGTTTAACTCCCCCCCTGGCATTTTTTAAAGAAGCTATCAGGGTCTCATATAGGGCTTCGACCCCTTAAAAATGGATCGGAAAAAACAAACTCTTGCATAGTTTGTATTGTATTGTATTGTATTGTATTGTATATCTTTATTTATATAGTGCCATTAATGTAAATAGCACTTCACAGTAGCAATACACGTGGTAATCAAATAAATAACAGATAATATAAATAACAGATCATGGGAATAAGTGCTTCAGACATAAAAGTAACATTAAGGAAGAGGAGTCCCTGCTCCAACGAGCTTACAGTCTAATTGGTAGGTAGGGAGAACGTACAGAGACAGTAGGAGGGAGTTCCGGTAAGTGCGTCTGCAGGGGGCCAAACTTTATGTATCATGTGTTCAGAATATCCACAGTGCTACTCATATGCTTCTTTAAGCAAGTGTGTCTTAAGGTGGGTCTTAAAGGTGGATAGAGAGGGTGCTAGTTGGGTACTGAGGGGAAGGGCATTCCAGAGGTGTGGAGCAGTCAGTGAAAAGGGTTTAAGGCGGGAGAAGGCTTTAGATACAAAGGGGGTAGAAAGAATACATCCTTGAGAAGAACGCAAGAGTCTGGATGGTGCATAACGAGAAATTAGGGCTGAGATGTAAGGAGGGGCAGAAGAGTGTAAAGCTTTAAAAGTGAGGAGGAGAATTGAGTGTGAGATGTGGGATTTGATCGGAAGGCAGGAGAGGGATTTCAGGAGGGGAGACGCAGAGACAGATTTAGGAAAGAGTAGATTGATTCAGGCAGCAGCGTTTAGGATAGATTGTAGGGGAGACAGGTGAGAGGCAGGAAGGCCGGACAGCAGGAGGTTACAGTAATAAAGACGGGAGAGAATGAGGGCCTGAGTCAGAGTTTTTGCAGTCGAGCAACAGAGGAAAGGGCGTATCTTTGTTATATTGCGGAGGAAAAAGCGACAGGTTTTAGATATGTTTTAAATGTGAGGGGCGAATGTGAGAGAGGAGTCGAGTGTGACCACTAGGCAGCGGGATTGGGCTACTGGGTGAATGATCGTAGTTCCAACAGTAATGTGGAAGTAGGTAGGAGGGCCAGGTTTGGGAGGAAGTATGAGGAGCTCTGTTTTAGTCATGTTGAGTTTAAGGCGGCGGAGGGCCATCCAGGATGATATAGCAGAGAGACATTCAGAAACTTTGATTTGTACAGCAGGTGAAAGGTCGGGTGTTGAAAAGTACATTTGTGTGTCATCAGCATAGAGGTGATATTTAAACCCAAAAGATGTTATTAGGTCACTGTGACAGGATAAATAAAAGCCACCAGCTATATGCCTGGCAGACATATGTTTAGTCTGCAGTGCAGCAGTGATGAGGTTAACTTCAGCTGGGAAGCTCATGGCAATTAGTTGAATCCCAGCTGCCTAATCAAGGTGTGTTAAAAACCCCAGGCTGTGCACACATGCCTGGCTGGTGAGGAGATAGGACTGAAAGTGCTGAAGAGATTACTGCTGTAAGGTCTGTGTTGCAAAGTACTTATGTGATGAACTGTCTGTCTCCTACATACAAAAGAGTAGCTGCCTTATTTTTGTTTTGTCTGCTAAAGAGAACCTATTTTACTCTGTCTGCTAAAAAGAAGATATTATGTTTTTCTGCTGAAGAAAAAGCTGTTTTTCTTTTGTTTGCTGATGAGAAGCTCTTTGTTTTTGGTGTGCTGTATGTTTTAAGGCTCAAATAAATAAGCCTTATCCAAAGAACCCGCATGTGTAGTTGCATGTACCCTGCAACAGTCACCTAGAGAGTGTGTATACAGAGAAAAGAGAAGAGGTCCCAGGACAGAGCCTTTGGGTACCCCCACAGAGAGATCAATAGAGGAGGAGGAGGTGTTAGCAGAAGAGACACTGAAATTACAATAGGAGAGGTAGGATAAGATCCAGGATAGAGCTTTGTTCCGAATACCAAGAGTACGGAGAATGTGAAGGAGAAGAGGGTGATCCACGGTGTCAAATGCTGCAGAGAGGTCGAGTAATATGAGCAGAGTGTAATGACCTCTGTCTTTGGCAGCATGGAGGTCGTCAGTTATTTTAGTGAGGGCTGTTTCCATGGAGTGAGCAGTGCGGAAGCCAGATTGTAGAGAGTCTAGGAGAGAATAGGTGTTGAGAAAATGGAGTAAGCGAGAGAATACAAGACACTCAAGGAGTTTAGAGGCAACAGGCAGGAGGGAGACAGGTCAATAGTTAGAAAAACAGGTAGGGTCAAGCTTGCTGTTTTGAGTAAAGGTATAACTGTTGCATGTTTGAAGGAGGATGGAAAGGTTCCAGAGCAGAGGGAGGAGTTAAAAATGTGTGTGAGCATAGGGATTACAGTAGGACCAAGAGGTTTCAGGAGATGGGAGGGAATGGGGTCAAGAGAGCAAGTGGTAGAGGGAGAAGAGGCAATCAACCTCGACACATCCTCCTCTGAGACAGTGGAAAAAGAGTCAAGGAAGGCAGGAGGAGAGTTAGGAAGAGGTGTAGTATGGAGGAAGAAACAGAGGGGATGTTCTGACGTATGGATTCCACCTTTTCCTTAAAATAGTCAGCAAAGTCCTGATCGGAGATGGAGGAAGGAGAGGCATCTGAGGGTGGTTTGAGTAGAGTATCAAAGACAGAGAACTGTTGGCGTGGGTTAGACTTGTGCATGTTGATTAGTGAAGAAACGTAGGCTTGTTTAGCTTGCGAGAGGGCAGAGTTGAAACAGGATAGCATAAATTTGTAGTGAAGGAAGTCTGCGAGAGTATGAGATTTCCTCCAGAGGCGTTCAGAGGAACGAGTGGAGGAATGCAGCATGCGTGTGTGGGAATTTAGCCAGGGTCTAGGGTTAGAAGAGCGAGGGCGGCAGAGAGAAAGCGGGGCATGTAGATCAAGAGAGGAGGACAAGGCAGAGTTGTAGTTCCTGACCAGGTAGTCAGTGTCTGTAGCAGAGCTGAGAGAGGAGAGGGAGGAGCGTAAAGTGGACTCAAAGTCAGGTAAGTGAATAGAGCGCAGGTTTCTGCAGAACCGGGGGGTAGATGGAGGTGGAGAAGGGGAGAAGCGAGATAGAGAGAATGAGATGAGGTGATGGTCAGAGAAAGGAAAAGGGGAAATGGAGAAATTGGAGAGAGAGAAGTTTTTAGTGAAAACCAGGTCTAAGTGGTGGCCATCTTTGTGGGTGCTGGCTGCAGTCCACTGTTGAAGGCCAAAATAAGAGGTTAGAGAGAGAAAGCGGAAAGCCCAAGAGAGAGAGGGGTCATCAATGTGGCAATTGAAGTCCCCAAGGAGAAGAACAGGGGAGTCTGAGGAGAGAAAGAAAGAGAGCCAGGATTCAAAGTGAGAGAGAAAGGCAGAAGGGGGATGAGTAGAGGTAGGCGATAGATGACCGCCCATGGACAGGGAGAGGAGAGAAGATCTGGAGCCTCAAAGGAGGGAAAAGCAAGAGAGGGAGGAATTGGAAGAGTTCGGTAATGGCAGAGTTTGATCCAGAAAATCCCATTTAATTCTATCGAACGCTCTTTCGGTGTCTAAACTCAATAACACCGCATTGGGTTTAGCAGATTGTATATAATCTATTATATTGATAATCTTATGTGTATTGTCTGAAGCTTGACTGTAACGCGTAGCTCACCACAAACTAAGCGCGACCGCGGTGCTGATGTAGGGAATTGGATAACGCTGACCCATAGCCACGCGGGCGCGTCTAGGATGTAGAGTAGTTGTTTAAGCCAGGTCAGGGTTATATATTGGAGAATGGTTAAGGTACTTGCCAAGTTCAGGAGTGGAGAGTTTCGGATCATTGAAGTTCATAGCCAGGTTCAGGATTGGAGAGTATCGGATAGTCAGGGTACGTTGCCAGGTTCAGGATAGGAGAATGTCGGATCATTGGAGTACTTAGCCAATGTCAGGACTGGAGACTGGAGGTTTGTCATACAAGCCGGATCAGGAGTAGAGAGAAGCGGAGTCCAAGGAGCTAGCAGGGTTCAGGCAACAAGAGGTTAAACAGCATACAAGGCAAGGCAAGATTCAGCAACAAGGATGTGGCAGGGCACGGCGTCACAATGACTATGCTCAGCACAGACTGATTGCAGACTGAGGGTATATATAGGATGAGCCTCCAATAGCCAGCCAGGGCAGAACCAGGAAGTGAGAGTCGATTGGCTGCTGGTGCACACAGATATTGCACTATGATGCAGCCTAATCAGGGTTGAGGGTAGAACTGCTCGCGCGCCGTACTGCGCGTGTCACGGAGGCCAGGGGGCGGACTTTAGAGTGCGCGTCACTCCCACACCGATTCCTGGGACCAGAGGTGGGCAGAGACAGTCGTGTGCTGACCAGCACGCATCACGGAGGTCAGAGGGCGGGGCCTGACTCGCGCATCAGCAGGGAGGCTGGTGAACGTCCACGTCGTGTGACAGTGATGGGGCGGGGTCTGAATTTGCGGGCGGTTGTACAGAGTGCGCAAGGTCTGTGCGCGCACGCACGTACTGGGGCCATGAAACCGCGCATGCTGGGTATCCGTCACGGAAGGCTTGTTGAGGTGAGGAGGCGGTCTGCGACCACCAGGATGACGAATCCTCACATTAACACATGCTTATAAAACCTACCTGATCGTTGTAGATTAGGCGGGGCAGGATTGGGTTTTATCTATTCGCCAAAATGTTACTATCAATTTTGAAATCTGTGTTAAGAAGTGAAATTGGCCTGATGGTATTAATCTTAATAAAGATTAAGCCTGTCTGGTTACCTCTGATCCATGTATTGGAGTTCGGGAGTGTCAGCTCTTGAGCCCAGTGATTGCTAATGCATTCTGTAAAAATGTGCGACAATAAATACATTTTTGAGTTTCTACCTTTCCAGGTGTGCCAGCAAGCAGAGATTGCTAGGCTATGAGTTTCAAGGGGGGTTTAATGGAGAACGTCTTGTCAGAATGTGTCTAGCTAACCGGGTTCCAGAGTTGCTGGATACCCCAAAAATGTACCCGGGAATCAGGATGGATTCTCGGATACGTTAAGACACATTGTTCCGGCAAAATGTCCCCTTGAAAATGCTTGTGCGACTCAACGCTAGGATTCCCTGCTTCAGCACATACCAGAAAGGTAAATGGGGCATAGGGATGTGTGGTATCCCTGGAACGGTAATAGTTTAAGAAGGTCTTAGTTTAAGAAGGAATGCCCAGTTAATGCCCAGGTCACCCAGAATCCGGTATAGGGGTTCTGGGGATACTGCAACCATACATAAGGTTGCAAAGAGTTTTAAAGTCTAAGTCCGGTATAGCGTGTGTGGAATATGACTAGTAGGAATAAAGCGCAAGATTCTTATTGTATTCCCCATAACTATAAGATTTAGAAAGGTATAAAATATATATTTTATTGAACAGCATGTTTAAAGTGTGTACAGGCATACCCGGCATTAACATACGCAATGGGACCGGAGCATGTATGTAAAGCGAAAATGTACTTAAAGTGAAGCAGTACCTTTTTTCCACTTATCGATGCATGTACTGTACTGCAATCGTCATATACGTGCATAACTGATGTAAATAACGCATTTGTAACATGCTCTATAGTCTCCCCGCTTGTGCACAGCTTCGGTACAGGTAGGGAGCCGGTATTGCTGTTCAGGACGTGCTGACAGGCGCATGCGTGAGCTGCCATTTGCCTATTGGGCGACATGTACTTACTCGCGAGTGTACTTAAAGTGAGTGTCCTTAAAGCGGGGTATGCCTGTATATGCTTGTGCACAGTATTATCAGCTTGGACTTCCAGGTCCAGGGTTCCGAGAGACCATTTGGCTACCAAGCTTGGTGCCATCAAGTCTGTGCAGGTCTCAGACATGAAAGCCGCAGAGGTTGCCAGGTATGAAAGCCATTTGGGTACCGGAGTTAGCCTCATGTACTCACGTCCTGGGGTGAATGGAAGTCATCGGACCCCCATTTGCCCCAACCCAGACTTTGAGGAGCTTAACTCAGCGGGTGGCTTATGCATGACAGGTGGCATAGGTGCCAAGTTGGCGCATGCCCTTGTCAGATTCTGAATCCACGCTTGCCCGGCTTCACTAGACTGACAGCGCTCTGATTGGGTGGTAGGAATTCTCAAACGCTGGGATTGGCTGTAGTATTTCATGAATAAACTCTGAAATACTATAAGAAACTCTCAGCCAATCCGGAGAGCAGATTCTAAGCACCAGAACAGCAGTGGCAAATTTGAATGTGCCAAAAGATGCTCAAGGAGAAATAGCAGCGAGACAGCTTCAGAAATTTCAGGTCGAGAAATTTTCTAAGTTCCACTTTTTTGCGGCCAAGTTCTGAGAATTGACTGTAGAGGTTGTGGCTGGGATTTCAAGCCGAAAATAGTTCCAGGACGTTTGGGACCAAGTCCCGGTCAACCAAAGACTTTGTTTTACGTTCTATATAAGCTAGGAAAGTCTTGTTTCAGCCCCATACCCCCAGTAAGTGTGTCTTTCTCATGTATTTTGTGTTTCGTTGTGCTTAACCTATTTTAAGTGAATAAATGACAATTTATTTTATCAACTTGTTTTGCTCACTGTTATGATCCCGGTATAAAAGGTGTAAATGCCTGGTCCCCTGTGACACCTGTAGCTTGCACAACTCATTGGGTCTTTTCCTTCCTTAGGTATCACTACTAAATTTGCTTTTGACATTTGCGTAGGAATCTGGGAACCCGATAAAAAACAATTGAACATATCTAAAAGATATGGTGCTAAAATTCCCCAATATTTTTTATAGTATAGATTTGAAAATCCAACCGGGCCTGGGGCTGTTGAGGGTTTTAGACCTTTAATGACCTGTTCTTACTTCTAATATTTATTTTAGCATTGAGACCTTCCGATTCTTCCACAGACAGCTTTGGAAGTTTGCATGCCTGTAAATAGCTATTTGTTCACTGGATTTTGTTTTGAAATTAGGGTCTGATGAGTCCAGATTATACAAATTATTGTAGAATTTTCAAAATTCCTCGACAATTTGGAAAGGGTTATGTGATTTCCCTGTTACCCCGTCATATCGCTGAAACGTGATTTAGATTTAACACCTCTTAACTTACTAGCAAGCAGCTTATCTGCTCATAATAAGTCAACGGGTCCATTTTAATGCTTTCTCTGTGTCTTCCAATCTTAGTTTATGTAATTCCTCTCTGGTCTGGCATAGAAGTTGATACATCTTCTTTCATGGGCGTGATTTATCTTCCTGTTCTAGTTCAATTATTTTTGGCGTAAGTTTTCCCTGCTTAAATTTTTTAGCTCTTTTCCTGTATGAAGCTATTGAGATTAATTCACCTCTAATGGAGGCTTTATGGGCTTCCCAGTAGGTGGACGAGCTTTCACCTGAGCCTTTATTTAACTTGAAATAATCTACCAAAATATTCCCTATCTGTTCCCTGATCCCTGTCTGGTTCAGAAGCGACTCGTTTAGGTGCCACTGGAACACCTTGGGCCTAAAAAAAGGGGGTTACAGGACCATTTCCACTGGGGCGTGGTCTGACCATGTTAAAGGGCCTATATAGGTGCGCCGACGAGTATTCTAAAACTTGCCTTAAACTTGTCTTGGAAAATCTGGGGCTATCACCAACAAGACCCAGGTACATGCTGTGTACATGCTGGGTACATGCTGCAACATTTCAGTGACATTTCTGCAGAGACTAATGGCCAATCGGATTAACACAGCAGGCGTCCCTGGCAGTCCCATTCAGTTTGAATGGGACTGCCAGGTACCCCTGCTGTTAATCCGATGGGCCATTAGTCTGTCTGCAGAAATGTCACTGAAATGTTGCAGAATGTACCCAGCATGTACCCAGTATGTAAAGTAGGCTAAAGCGCTCAAATGCAGGTGCAATGAATAAAATAAGCCAAACCACTAAACCAGGGTACTAATAAGAATAATATAGTACTTAATGTGCAATAGTATGGGTACTATCCTCCTGAAGATAGGTGGTAGATGGTACAAGCCCACTCACCCTCAGTCTCATCGGCAGGTTCCCCTGAAAATAAGCAATACTCACATCCTGGTGGTAGGTAGGCAAGCTGTGCAGCTACAATTATGCAAATCTATTTATGGGGTGGTGGGAAGCACTTTTTATATATTCAAGCACTAATTCTTTTCGTCACAATATTGTTTTTTATAAAAGGTTTGTGGATGATTTCATTATTATTTGGAAAGGGGATGTCACTACACTTCACGCTTTTGTTCCTTATCTTAATGACAATATATACAACTTAAAATTTACATTAAATTTTCATTTTCATCACATTGAATTTCTGGATCTACAATTATTTGTGGATATAGACAAAACAATCCAAACTGATGTCTATAGGAAATTAAACGCAAGAAATACATTCCTTAGGGCGGACAGCTGCCATCATCCATATCATATAATAAAAGCCATACCCAAGGGACAGTTCCTCAGACTGAGAAGAAACTGCTCTACATTTAGTGGTTTTCTTTCTCAGTCTGAGGACCTGACGAAGAGGTTTTTGGAAAGGGGATATCCTAAATCCCATATAGCAGTTGCTTTCAATAATGCAGTACAAACAGAGAGGGCATCATTGTTACCCGCATATTCAATTGGGGATTCTCGTCTTGGTAACACCAATGAGACTCATGTTAATAAACAGGGTACACATGGATTGGTAAAGTCCAAAAATAAATGTCCTCTTTTTATTTCACAGTTTAACAAACAAAGTGGAAAAATTAATTCTATAATTTCCAAACATTGGAATGTCCTATCTATGGACCCTGTACTTAAAAAATATGTTGAACCTGGTCCTACGTTTGTATACCGTAGAGCGAGAACAATTGGATCTTATGTCTCACCAAGTGATCTTATTACTCCTGGGTCTGTAAGACCTTATGTCACCAGGGGATCCTTTAAATGTGGCTCTTGTAGTATATGCAAACACATGAAGCCAGCGAAAAGTTTTCTACAATATGTCTTGCCGCAGCCACAGGATGTGAATAAAGTAAAAAACAAGGAATTTTATATCAACAGTTTTATAAATTGTAAAAGTCAATTTGTTGTTTATCTCATAACATGTGGTTGCGGCAAAAGATATGTGGGTAGAACGATTAGAGCTCTTAAGGTCAGGATGTTAGAGCATTTAAGGCTCATAAGATTGAAAGACACTAATCATCCTGTTTCCAAACACTTCACACAATGTGGTCAGGGAGGAACAAGTAATTTTTCCTTCCTGGGAATTGAATTAGTTAATTGTAAATCTAGAGGAGGTGATCATGTCAACCTTCTGAACCATAGGGAGGCGTATTGGATTTTCACTCTCCAAACGCGCTTCCCTATGGGTCTGAATATTGACTGGCAGTTAACCCATTTTTTGTAATATGCTAATTTTTATGAGTTAATTACACTTCAAATCAATTTTGCTTAAACGACAAATGGATTGATCAAAGTGTAAAGTTTCATAAAGTTTCATATAGTATACAATACACTTGTTTTTGATGTCTTGTGTTGATGATACCTTTATTATACAATGTTTTATATGTACTATATGTGAACATATTTCCCTGGTTCCTAGGTTCTAGATATACATTATATGTTATGCAGTATTCATGTATTTACATGTTTTTCAAGTTATTTAGATGCTTTAAATTACTCTACTTTTTGTAAATTTGTGGCTATATGTTTTATACCCTTATTTTCCCTTTATGTTTTAGCATAAGATGTAAGTTATTATTGTTGTTTTTTCATTTTCCCTTATGAATAGAATGCTATTCTTCTTCTTTTTTCTATTTTTCTTAAACTTTTGATTTTAGTTTTGTTTATGTCTGCATCGCCGCAATGCGCATGCGCATTGATTAGCACTGCGTGTAAGCGTCATAGGGATGTTATTGTATCAGTGGGTCAGTGATTCTCTATGGCTTGCCCTTAACCAAGATGGCCACACTGCCTGTGGGACTTCCTTTGCCCTTAGAACGGCACTGGGTCGCTCTGGTCAGGTTCCGTTTTTTGGCGCGAAACGGCCTACAGATAAGAGGGTATTTAATGGATGTCATTACATTGTGTTTTATCCTTGAAAAAGAACGCTGTGACGTTCGAAACGCGTTGGATGGGTCTCTTGTCACATTAAAGTGCCCTTTTAATCATTTTTTCGTTTTGGGTATTCCTGCTCCGTTTTTGCTGGTGCGCTTTTTGGTCTCCCTTTTCCTGTACCCAGTATGTACCTGGGTCTTGGTGATTGCCCCCGATTTGTTTTAGAATACTCGTCGGCACTACAGTATTTGGCCGGCCGACCAGATCCAAAATATTCACTGACATAAATATATAATCAATTCTTGTATAAATATCATGAGGGTGAGAATAAAATCTATAATCTCTTTGTTTTTTATTCTTCATGCTCCAAGCGTCCTCGTGTGTAAATTATTTTCAAAGTTTCTTAAAATGTTTTGCTTTGTTAAATACCTCATTCGCTATCTTTTGCCATGGAGATGAGGATCTGTCCAGATCGGGGTTATGGGTCATATTAAAATCTCCTCCAAATATTATCTCCCGAGGGGGACTCCCCAATTTCTTCTAAAATTGATTTCAGAAATTCAATTTGTTGATCATTCGGAGCATACTGTATATATTAACTAAGTTTAGTCTAACCCCTACCAGAAGACCCCTCACCATTATAAATCTGCCCTCCTTATTCCTTTAAATTTCTTCCATTTGAAATCATGTTTAAACAAAATAGCTACTCCTCTTTTCTTTTTGGAGAAAGAATAATAATAAGCTAACGGGTAAGTACCTCGAAAAGTGTTAGGGGGTCCTGGCTATTAAAATGAGATCCCTGGAGAAATAAAATATCTGCCTGCATCTTAAATTCTCTCAGAGCTTGTCTCCTTTTATTGTTCAAGTTTAGCCCCTTTACATTTAAAGAGACTACTTTTATAGGAAGTTACCTCAGCTTGTTACTGCCTGATATCACCCTGCTTCTTGTAAGTAGGGGTTTGATTTTAGCACCTCCGGATCACCAGTTATTTCTCACTGTCTTTGGTCCTTTTTTATGACATAGTTCATTATGTTTTAATAAATTACTTTAGTCTGTTACTTTTGAGTTTGTATGTAGTATCTTTAGCATAGGCTGTCATTACCCAACAGTTAAATGCTATGATCTGTTTTTTTTTGGGTTTTTTTTTGTCTTCTCTCTCTTTTTACATGACCTGTGAGCAACAGTGCGGATTCTAGAGTATCACAGGTCTCATCTTTTTGGACATTATCTGGCGCCAGGTTTATTTTGTTTATTTTGTTTCATGTGTTATTCTGTCTGTACTGGACAGTAGTTATCAGGCAGCATATCTTTATTTAAAGAGTGTATTTTTGATTTATTACTAGTTAGTTATTTGGTCACTTTAGTGCTTTATTCACAGCATTTTCTCTGATTAGCCATAGGTTACAAGATAAAGCTCCCTTTCTACTTATCATAAAATGTGGAATGGAGTGTGGGTGTGAAGGAGTCATTAACTGAGGTTGAAGACTTACTATAGTCCATATCCTCCTTGATGATCTGTGGTGGTACTAGGGGGGGGGGACATCTTTGGGGGAATAGAGAAGTTAGAAGAGACAGAACAGAAACACTGTCCATCCCAAAACCGTTTAACTAATGGTCCTACAGTTGACCAAAATAAAGGGCTAGAAAAAACAGTTAGGGGAGGTGGGGGCTGGGGGAGGTGGGGGGGGGGTTATGGGCACAAGCCTCGAGGATTCCGGGAACCCTGAACTCCGCAGATGGGCTCCTAAATATTCATACCTCCCAACCACTTATCATCTAAGTTCCTATCCCTTTTATAGAAAGACTAATATTAGCCTTTAGTACTAAAGAGAAAAAAAAACCGCCTAAACCTCCCAAAGTAGATGGTTTCACATTTCCTAGAGAATATACAGCTTATCGTTATAATAATTGGGATGCGGTTTAGGGTCATATAAAATTTCATAAAATCAATAGAGTTAATACCCCACAAGAAATAAATAGGATAGCATTGAAACTATTAAAAAGTCTCATTTCTCTTTAGTTCCTTTGATCTCCTCAAAGGTCGCACGGGACCACAATGAGGCAGATAAAATATCAAAAACACAGAGAAAAAAGCATCACAAGCAGGGCATAAATTCTGGACGGCCGACCTCTTCTATCATTTGATCGGATTTCAAGCATGGGGAAGGACACTTTGCACCATCAGGGTGGGTGGGTGGACTCGGAAACACCTCGGACGGTCACTTAATCCTTCTTGGTGTGGGTCTTCCGTGATCCCTCAGACCTCGGGGAAAGCTGGGATATCATGGTCAGCCGCTCATGTAGACCAAGGGCTCTTAGGAAATTCTCCGCCTCTTCCAGGTATCTTAATGAAACTTGCCTGCCATCCTAATTAACCACAAGTCGAAATGGGAAAGTCCATCTGTAGCGGATCTTGTTTTGACTGGATGAGGACTTCTTCATCTTGTGATTGTAGATCTGGGGAGATCTTGGAAAATCTGAATCCTAGAGTTCTCAAAGTCCAAAAATTCTTGATTTCTGCAGCATCTTATACTTTTCTCCTTAGTAGTGTAATTTTACAATTACATCCCTGGATTTCCAGATGTCCGTGAACCTTGGGCCTGGGGCTCAATGTGCTCTATCCATATGCATGTCGCTTGTTAAGAGAGATGGGAATATTTGCTTAAATAAATGTATTAAATAGGGTTGCAAGTTATCTGGATTAATTTCTTCCGAGATATTTCTTACCAAGGTTCTGTCTTCTTTCCCGATTTTCCAAATCGTCGACGTTATCTTTCAGGTTCCTAATTTCGTCGTTAAACCTGAATAACTCGTGTACCATTGAACCCTGGCTCTGCACGGATTTTTTGAGTTTATTCTCTAGCTGCGTTGTCCGTTCTGCCAGGGTAGAGAGATCTGACCTGAATTCTGCCACAGCTTTGTCCAAGGTCACTTGGAAGACCAAGGGGAGTCTGCCGCTTCCTATCCTTTTTGGGAGCCATCGCTGAGGGTTCCGCTGATGGGGGCAGGTATTTTAAGTACTTATTTGACGGTTTGGAGGGCTTAAACAGCTGCAATTAAAACGGAGCCCACGGAGGAGATCAAAAAGCTCCTATCCTCCCAGATGCTGCATGCGTGCCCCCTAAGTAGAATCTTTTTAGCAACAACCCTGCCACTCTTTTTATGAAATGGGATCTGGAAAGTGTCCCTGTAAGAGATGTGTGCAGAGGTATATTTAATGGAGACTGATTAGGGTGAAATTAAATCCCAGCTTTATTGCGCCTGTTCTTTTAACAAGGCAAAACATTCAAAATAAATAAAATAAAGGCCTATTCCACTTTGGAGAATATCTAAACCTTTACTCCAGCCCTCTCTAACTGGGTGGGTAGCTAAGCTGATTACCACCCCAAACATATATAAATATATAGATATACAACAGTCCACCAAGAAAGTCTCTTATCTGTTTCTGTTGTTGTAGCTGTAGGGGGAAAGCCTCTCTGCTCTCCTGGGTCAGCACGCTTGTGTGCTATAGAAATGTCCGTGTTCAGGTATAAAGGTCTTATCCCCTTGTCTTGCTGTCAGCATACAGTCCTTCTGTGTGCATCAAGACATCATCTTTTCCTCAGGTCAGCCCAGTTGTGGGCTAAGGAAAATCTGTGCTGTCTATCTTCTCCTTATGTCAGCCCAAATGTGAGCTAAGGAATCTCTCTCCTGTTTCTCACATCAGGCTTTTTCTTAGAGCCCTAATCAGTCAGGTGGAGTCTGGTTGATTGGCTGTGTGCAATTAACCAGCTCGCTGCTGGATTTAGAGGCAGATTCTCTTAACTAGTGATACATCCCTGTTACCGTCCCCATGTACTGTATGATGGTCATTTATTGTGATGTTCCACCAAGTTCAGAACATGTATATATTTTTGTTTCATTTTGCAGATGATGTCTCATCTGGTGCGTTGCAAGTTCGCGCAAGTGCAGTAGTTGTCACAGAAGGGGAAGAGGATCGATCGGACAACTACTGCACTTGCGCGAACTTGCAACGCACCAGATGAGACATCCGGATGCGTTCCAACTGTTAAAGACCCGGACTGATGGCGTCTGCAGGATGAAAACGGAAGATCAACTAACCCCCCTTATGCCTGCAGGACCGCAGGGAGACTGGTTCACGCGTGCGCAATGACTCACAAGTAGTCTGCGCTTTTTGCATTCCAAAATTATAGAAGAGGATCGAGCGGATAACTACCGCACATGCGCGAACCTGAAACGCAAGCGTTCCAACTGCTAAGAACCCAGATTGATGACGTCAGCAAGATGGATGCCAGGATACACAGAAATGATCAGAATGTAAACTCCACGAGGATTGCTAACAGCTGTTGGGGTTATCTAACAAGAGATACAGACTGGACATTGGCTAGAAGGACTGAATCCGCACATTAATTCCATCAGCACTAATTGAACAGGTTGCAGTATGGGGGTTTGGGGCACTATTTATATGTTGTTACTAGGGAATGTACTTATGCCATTGTCATTTGATAAAGACCATTATGGTCGAAACGTCGTGTTGGCTCAATAAATGAGTTTGATTTGCTAAACCCGTTGTGCCCTATGTTGCTATATAAATAAAGACATACAATACAATACATAGTTAATATGACAAATAATACATGGTTACAAATACTGTTACATAAATTAACAGGGTATACATTATATACAATACTGTACATTACATGCACAGCTAGAGGAGATGTATATTATAGGCTTACATTATGTAACAGTTACAGACCAGATTAAAATGTGAGACAGCCTTAGTTTTGAAAGAACTTAAACTGGTGGTGGATGTGAGAGTCTCCGTTAGGTTGTTCCAGTTTTGGGGTGCACGGTAAGAGAAGGAGGAGCGGCCGGATACTTTGTTGAGCCTTGGGACCATGAACAGTCTTTTAGAGTCTGATCTCAGATGATAAGTGCTGCATGTGGTAGGGGTGAGGAGCTTTTTCAGATAGGTGGGTAGCTTGCCCAGAAAGTATTTGAAGGCAAGACAGGAAAGGTGAACTTTGCACCTAGACTCGAGTGACGACCAATCTAGTTCTTTGCGTATTTCGCAGTGGTGTGTGTTGTAGTTGCATTGGAGAACGAAACGACAAATTGAATTGTAGAGGGTGTCAAGTTTGCTAAGGTGGGTTTGGTGTGCCGAGCCATATACTATGTCTCCATAGTATATAATTGGCATTAGCATCTGCTGTGCGATACGCTTTCTGACCAGCAGGCTTATGGAGGATTTGTTCCTGTAAAGTACACCTAGTTTGGCATAGGTTTTGGATGTGAGGGTATCAATGTGCATTCCGAATGTTAAGTGGGAGTCAAACCATATGCCCAGGTATTTATAACTAGTAACAGGAGTTAGGGTGGTATTAACGTTGGTTCTGATCTGGAGCTCAGTCACTGGAAGCTTTAAAAATTTAGTCTTGGTCCCAAATACCATTGTTACAGTCTTGTCAGTGTTTAAAAACAGTTTGTTTTGGGAAATCCAGTTTTCGAGTCTCAAAAAGTCAGACTGAAGTATGTGTTGAAGGTCGGAGAGGTTATGGCTGTGTGCATATAGAATTGTGTCATCTGTATACAGTTGTATTGAAGCTTCCTTACAAGCTGTGTGAAGATCATTGATGAACACTGAGAAGAGTAGGGGAACAGAGCCTTGCGGGACGCCACAGATGATATCCACGGGGTTAGAGTTAGAGCCTGAGATGGACACATGTTGGGATCTACCCGATAGGTAGGACTGAAACCAGTTTAAAGCATGCTTCCCTATTCCAGAGCTCTGGAGTTTGTTAAGAAGTTTAGCATGATCAACAGTATCAAAAGCCTTTGCAAAATCTAGGAATATTGCACCAGTGAGTTGACCCAGTTCCATTCCACACTGGATTTAATTGCAAACTTTTAGCAGGGTAGTTACGGTAGAGTGTTTGGGGCGAAAGCCAGATTAGAATTGGCTAGGGAAATTTGAAGATTGGGACAACTCTGGCAGTTTTCTATGTCTTAGGGATATGGCCTGCAGACCGGATAGAGTTGACTATGGAAGCAATTGGTTTGGCAATTGCTGGGGCACCAAGTCTTAGGAACCTAGATTGTAGTAAGTCAGGTCCACATTGGCTGCTTAGTTTTAATTTGAGGAGCGCTTGTGTAATCTCCGCTTCGGATACTGGGCTAAATTGAAAATTGTGGGCAGTGTGTGTGCATAAACTTTTTTCTTTCCTGCTACTACTGAAATTAGGGCAAATATGGTAAATAAAATTAGGGCGATTCCAGTAATGCCATGCTGACTACATGTCATAATGAGATTGAATACTGGTGCCGGTTTTCCCAGTCTAAATTTTCCATAGCAGTACAGGACTACAACAAACCAGAATGTATTAGGATTAAAATTAGAGCACACGAACTGGACTAAAGTCTCATGATGACATGGTGCCAGATTAGCACTTTCTGTAATCCTAAACTGGGCATAATCCTAGAGTAAGTCACAAGTCCCAAGTACATTTTTCTTAAAGGCCAAAAAAAAGAACAGTTCAGTTTCCTTATTTCCATTTAATGTTGACTTTTCCTGCGTTCAATTTTTACATCATTTTTACCTTGGAGTCACAAAGTCATAATAGTTACCAACAAACATTCAATCGTCTATTTTTAGCAAACTGTAGGACGGCAGCTTTTGTTTCCAAAAGAAATAGTAGCAAACAATTACTGTTTACCATCCATTTGTTTCATCATGGCAGTCATTCTAATGTAGCTTGTCGTGATGCCCTGCAAGGAATAATGTTTCGGAAACTCCATTACCATCATAAAATGACAGAACTGCAGAAATATTAGAAGATTAAAATGTTTAGTGTTGTTGTTGCTGCTGCTGCTCTTTGGCTAAACATCACTTTGGCAAAGTAATCAAATTTCATTAATCATTTAAAAGGAAACCATATTATTGTTTTGCATCGAGACTTAAAAGGATTATCAAAGCAATGTGGCTGACATACAGTAATAGGTAAGTGCTGCATAGGGAGGATATAAAAAAAAACTAGGAGCACAGAGTGAGAGTGGGAGAGGATGTAGGTATGTAGGGAACGTACTGTATTAAGCCATTCAAATTAAATTGTTTTTTCTATGACTTACTGGTTTGAGACTGCCTACGTGGTTTCATTTTCATTGAGAATTTTAGTAGGGATTGATGGAGGGGAGGGTACAGATATAAAATGAGGAAAAGCACTCAAAAAAAAGAAACATAGGGAAAAAAGGGAGGGGGTTCGCCAATATTATTCCAAACAGTATTTCCAATGCACATGGTAAATACAATTTGAATCCACCATGGACTGGCCAGTTCCTTTCATCCACGTAATTTTGGGGATCAGTCTCAAAAAAGGTAAATACTCTTTTTTTAAATTTTTTTTACTTTCACTAAGAATCAGATGGGGGGTTCCATTTTAGTAGTTGCTAGTTGTGTATATATATATATCCTCTCAAACCTCCCTCCAATTAGTTAGGGAGAGATGTTTGTGCTGAAAAAGATACACACCTTAGGTACCCTGGGAGATATGATAATAGGTATGAAAAGTGTATTTAAATGAGTCACATCCCACACTTCCTAAAAGGCTGTCTGGAACAGTGACTTATCCCTGGTTAGGAGAAACTGCCTCTAAATCCCGCAGGGAGCTGGTTAATTAAGCTAGACAATTAATCAGACTCCACCTGGCTAAATTATAGCGCTAAGAAAAAGCCTGCTGTTGGAAACAGGAGGGAGATTTCCTTAGCACAGTTACAATTGGGATGACAGAAAGAGAGGAGAGTCTTGAGAGCACAGGAGGGCTGTGTTCTGAGAGCAAGACACAAGTGGACCAGACCTCTATGCCTGGACCCTCAAGCAGACAACTACCCGGACACCACTGACCTGAAGGGCCACCTGCGTTAAAGGTACTGTTTAGACTTTCGGGTGATAGGTGGGTAAGTGACTTCTCCCCACCACCCACGCCCCCCCCCCCTGCCTTGCAGAGAGGGACTGGGGAAGTAAGCCAAGGGTTAGGTGTTTGCTATTTTTGTATATTTCTTTTTTGCTGTGCTGTTTAAAGGGACAGGCCCAATAAAGTCATATGTTAATTTCACCCTAAACTGTCTCCATTAGCAGTGGAAAGGTGGGATAGATTCCCAAAAACGGCGCTTCAGCAGATGAGATGCACCAATAAATGGTATATATATTTATGACCAAAATACGGAGAGGTATATTGCAATTGTAGGAGTATTGGACCCAGTGCAAACGCAGGAAGGTGTCATAAAAAATAATATCTTTTAGTGAGGGACTATTCAATGCCTTATGGCACCTCACAAGACAAAAAGAAACTCTTACCTGCTGCACTGTTACCGGTCTACAACTCCCCTTAAATCCATTGGTGGGGAGATACAATACTCACTTACTAGATCCTTTCTCCATCGGTGCGTGTATCACGCAGAGTAGGTAAACAGAAGCTTGAAATCCAGAGATTTGCAGCGGAGCACAGCTGAAGAATGGGGCCAGCACCAGCAGTGAAAGGTTAAAAATATAGATTTATTGAAACATTGTATGAACGGGGGGGAGACAGAACATACTCTGACGCGTTTCAGGCTATGCAGCCCTTTATCAAAGAGTACAATCGCGTCTCACTAGCCCGCAGTTATGAAGGGGATTCCCCGCCTCCATTACCCAGTGATGCCTCGCGGTTTTGGCGCGAGCGCTACCATACAATGCTATTGGCTGAAACAGGCTTCCAATCAGAAAGCTGATTCGGAAGGTGCGTCTGGGGAGGGGGGGTGGGGCTAAGGTCTCCCGTTCAGCTGCGGGAGTGAAGGAGAAAACAAGGGATAAAACACAAAGTTAAAATATACAAAACAACAACGTATAACATATATATTCTAATTGTATGCGCAATTGGTTCATTATATGGATGTGAACAGGACATGAAATATGATTTGCTTGTTAATTAATCATGAAGAGAGTATAATCTTAATACATTGTATAGGGTTAACCCTTGTGTCATATATAATACAGTATATAGAGTTAACCCTTATATCATATGTGGTAAATAACAGTATCATATAGAAATTGATATAACCAATAGATTTCAAGATAATAGTCTAGATATATGACAATTTACATTGTTAAGAGACAATTTTTGTGATATTCAGAAGCACCAATCCTGCTTTCCTGTTAAATGCTGATTCTTCACTTACTTGTTGTAAGTAGGAAATCCACTTGAGCCAAGATTTTATCTGCTTCACTATTGTGTGATTTTATTGCACTATTGTTGTGTTTTTCTTTTTGGGGTGTTCCTGAAATATCGCTCCCTTCACATTCTGGATATCCGTTACTGCCTATGAGGGAACTTGTACAAATTCCCTGTGAAGGTTGAGAATTTTTCTTACTCACCTTACAAGTCACTATTATCTTTTATACACTATACTGTGTCTTAGCGCCGTTCTAAATCACTTGGGTTTATCTACCTTTTTTCAGGCACACCATTAATACAACAGGCTAGCCGGTGTCCTCAGGTAATCCCCGAGGGAGTCCGGGGGTCGCCGCTGGCCTGCGGTACCAAAAATAAAAATAAACAATACTTTTAAATAAATACACCCCCACCCCCTAACACATACAGTTGTGTGAAAAAGAAAGTACGCCCTCTTTGAATTCAATGGTTTTACATATCAGGAGGTCTTAAAATTAGGTAAATACAACCTCAGATGAACAACAACACAAGACATATTACACGGTGTCATGATTTATTTAACAAAAATAAAGACAAAATGGAGAAGCCATGTGTGAAAAACTAAGTATACCTTATGATTCAATAGCTTGTAGAACCACTTTTAGCAGCAATAACTTGAAGTAATCATTTTCTGTATGACTTTATAAGTCTCTCACATTGTTGTGGAGGAATTTTGACCCACTCTTCTTTACAACGTTGCTTCATTGAGGTTTGTGGGCATTTGTTTATTCACAGCTCTCTTAAGGTCCAGCCAC